>NC_054752.1:23857936-24172936 GCF_018143015.1 Lytechinus variegatus | reverse complement strand
GTCTTTCAAGAGTGAATTTTCACCTCTTTTGGCATGAAAGTGTAACAAAAAATGCACACTTTCACTCCCAAAAAAGGGAAAAACCTACACTGGAAAGACCAAAATCTCACTCCATCAGGACTGGTCCCTCATCTCAGTCTGAGAGGATTGTGTTGACCAGTTGAGCTCCTTTGCATTTAGAGAGTAGGTAAGAAATTACACTTGAAACCATCTGAATGATCTTTACATGTAACTATCATGTCACAAATGCCTTTGGAAGTGCAATGAGATGTTAGATGATGATGTGAAACGTGCTATTATCATGATGATTCTCAACTTCAACACTTGGTATATGAAACTAATTGATTATACTTTATAATTTTTCTGTTAATAATCAGGAGCAAGTTGGCTTCGGTAAACCATCTGCCTGTTGAAACAAAGATTTTATGCTCAATTTCATTCATCAGTGGTGTGTTAAACTGCCCCTCGCTTGGTTCATAAATATGTGACAGAGGAAAACACTCTGTCTCTTGGATAGGATGTTGAAATGAAGTCCCAGTGCAGAGGAAAGTTTCCATCTTTGCCCATTAGGAACCCTTTCAACTATTGGTATAAATATATATTGAGAAAATCCTGAATTAGGGGTCCACCTAAACACCCTCAATCAGTTACGTCAGGCCTATATCAGGAGGAGAGACCACAGGACATAGTGATTAAGTTCAATTTTCTCCTCCCAGCCATAGATGATACCAAACAAATCATAACAATAACAACTTTTCCGTATCGATGTCAGTCATATAAATGTTTAAAATTGGGAGGTTTTTTTTTTAATATCATAACAGTTGAAACATGTGACAGGCCAAGCATTGATGGACCACTGGAAGTGCCTGATAATTCCTCGCTATGTGGAACAGAGGTTCAAATCCCTGCTGGAATGGAATGTGAATTTGAGTGTACCCAAGGATACTTTATTCAGGGAGAAGCTCTGTCAATGTGTGGTCTCACTGGATCGTGGCAAAACCCTCTCCCAACCTGCAAAGGCAAGTTATTCTCTGGGCACTTAAACCGCTGTGAACTGAACCCTCATTTTATGTTGACTGGAGTGTATTGAAAGTATACCTTCGCTCGAATGGGTAAACGGGTATTGTAAGAAAATATATGCAATCAATTATAAATTTCTGATTCAACTTTACAATGGTTGATCAATTTAAGCTGTAGCTAATCACCTTGCAATTCTTGTTGCAAGGACCAGATCACCAATCAGTCACAAATTTGAAATTTATTGCAAGATGTGTGTTTGCGGAATCAGGAAAGCCAAATAAACTGGCATACGATCTTAAGTTTTCTTGCAATTAACAAATTAGTTCACTGAGAAATTTTGAACCAAGCTGCAAGCAAAAGTCATTCTTTATAGGATGCCATTCTTCAGATATAAATTTTGTTATATGATTTATTTATGACTGATAATGAATTACCTTTTGCCGTAATTTATGACAAATTTAATTTCACAATCTTTTACTATTCAAAATATCAATAAATAAATTTTAGGGGTCTATTCATGTAAAAGTAGGCTTAATCTTGGGGTCTTTGTAAGTAATAGTACAATTCATTCAGAAATTGTATCCCAGTGGATTGCAAGATGAAAGGAAGTTTCCTCAATGCCTCAGCTTTGCTTTGCTTTATTTAAAATAGTCACGACTACTTTTTGGCCCATAGATCTAATCATCTTTATTATTTTGTTTTCCATCTGGCAGCTGTCACTTGCCAATCAAGTAATTTACCGGCTCCTCTGCATGGGGGTAAGAGTGGGTGCCCCCATGATCGAGAGCAGTTTGGTTCTGTATGCTCTCTCTACTGTGATGTTGGCTATGAGGCAAGTGAACCGACACCTGTTAGGAGGGTGTGTGAGGATGATGGCCAAGGAGCCGGGGTCTGGAGTGGAGGTCCTATATCTTGTTCAGGTTAGTTTGTATACTAGTAATTCTCATCAGGGTGAACTCGGATTACTCTCTTTGTGGTGATGTTGAGATGATGGGTATAATGGGTATGATGATGATGATGATGATGATGACTATGATGGTGATGATGATGATGGTGCTGATGCTGAGATGATGGGTATGGTGGTGATGATGATGATTATCATAGTGTTATGATGATGATTATGATGGTGATGATGGTGATGTTATGATGATAATCATGGTGATAATGATGGAGGTGATGATGATGATGGTGATGATGAAAATGATGGTGTTACAATGATGATCATGTTGATGTTTCTAGTGTTAATGGCAATGATTAAATGATGCCAGTGTCTATGATGATGATCACGATGATTATGGTGATGATGATGAATACAATAATAACAAATGTGGTTAAAACAAATTACATAAAAAGGCACAGATTTTTCTAATCACTGTATACCAGTGAACAAATGAAAATCCTAACGATTTATTAATGGCACTGGCTTAAACATCTCTTACAGTTTTTCTTATGACATTCTCAATCTAGTTGTCCAGTGCCTTCCGCTGGAGGTCCCATCCCATGGCTACGTGGAGAGCTGCCAGCTCGCAGACCAAGCTGAGGATCCCACCCAGAGACAGTCCTATGGCACTACCTGCGTTACCCTCTGTAGTCCGGGATACACCCCTATCGGAACTACTACAAGACGCTGTATGGCTAATGGACAGTGGGATGGTGTGCCTCAGACTTGTGTTGGTATGTTGGTCCTTTTCAGTTGCTCCGGCGACAATTGCTCTGATGGAAAATCTGCATGGTAACCAAACATAAAACCTAACCCCCAAAACTAAATAAACCCTAATCCTTATCTTTACATTATTCTGAACCGGGGAACTATATTACAATCCTCCATGACCCTATCCCTATTCCCTCTGAGCTATTGAGACAGGAGCAAATGTTGCAGGAGAATAAGTCATGTTACCTGGTTTGTACATCATTTTACGTCATGGCCTGTAACATATGAACATGTAGGATGAATTGCAAATATGGAATAACCACCCTGACTGGTCCCTGACAGGATTTTTGACAGCACTTTTGCAACGATGATCTTGATAGATCATTGACCTTCTGTGATTAGCCACAGACTCTTATGTAATGGACACTAATTAAGCTGGGTCCTGTAACACAAAGTTTAGCGATTAATCATACACTTGATTTTCATAATTGCACATTCTAGTCAATGCAATCAATCGTTGAAAAAAATGTTTTGCAATGATTGCGAAGCTGTGCGTTACGGAACACCAGGGCTCCGTAACACAAAGGTCAGCTATAAATCGCTAATGACCAATGACCAATCAAGATCATTGTTGCATGTGCATTTTGCTCATTAGGCTGACTTGGAACCAATCACAATTTTCCTGCCATATTTGATAGCGATTAATCAAGTTAATGAAACCTGTCTATCAAGACCCCCAAAGAAGTTGTCTTTGTGAACAAGCAGAGTTTTCATCTGTTTAATTCTTTTTTCAGTGGAGACTGCTGTTTATTGACAAGCGGTCTTCCCATACAGTTGATGTACATGTGTAGAAACATCTCCTACAGTACACCCTTCCATAGAAATTAAAAATATACAATGGAAATAAAATTGTAATAAAATACACGTTTGTAATTATGATTGCATTTGCAAACCCCGCAACTTTAAGGTATTATGTGTTCCTCGACAAGGGCAATAGATGTTAGTGAATAGTTTTCCATTTAGAAAGTATGAGATTTACATAGGGTTAGAAATTATCACTTCTACTGTATATTTCTTTGCTTGTTTTACTTTTCACCATGCAAAATAGTATTCAAACTGATGGGAAAGAGCGTGGTATATTTGCAGATATTAGGAACAATTTTTTTTAGTGTATAGTCCCCTGAATAGCACGGTTTAAAGGGCCCAGCAACTGACAAATCATGGGGAATTGAATCAATACAAAATATGCAAAGGCCAATTGACTTGCATAGTATAATCCGTCCGTCATGAGCACCCTTCAGACTAATGAGGTAAAAGTTCAGACAACACCAATTTGACCAAAATCATGATGATTATTTACGTCGGATCATCGCAGTTCCAGTTTTTAACAATCCCAATTCCTATACTCATAGCAGGTCTCTTGATAATGAACCAAAAGAAATAACCTCTGTTAAGTTACATGTTTCAAAGTGAAAATATGCACTTTACTTCTGGTTGGTACTAACTATTGCTCTCCTATAGACCTCCCAGACATGCCGGCGTCTATTATATAACATCCCCAGGCATGCAGCCGAGTGAAAGACTTGAATCCCTTCTTTTTTTTTAGATTAGCCTTTATTTCCCCATGATTTGTCAATGAAAGGTCGCTTTAAGTAGATTAGGGCTTGAAGTAATGCATTCAAAATTTTGTTTTGAGCACAGAAACAAAACTATATAGCTACCTGTAGATTAGACATAAATACCAATTTACTTATTGATTGATTTTATTACTTGGTATAGATGTGACAGCTCCAAACCTCCTCTGTCCTCCTGATACTGTCATTTATGCTGACCCTGGCCGGACAGTGGGCACAGTCAACTGGGATCAATTTGAACCTATTCAGGTACGTTACCAAGGTTAATGATTGGTCCAATTGGTATCAAATTTCGATACCCAGTCGCACCATAATGGTATGTCTACAAGCATTTGCACTCATGTCCGTGTACCCTAATTCAATTGAAGGTTTATTGAAACAGGAGTTGAAGTTTACCCAATTGTCAAATTTGTCAAAAGACTAAAAAAATGTATATTTGACGAAACTGAAATACACAAAAGGTCTTTCACATCAAAACCAATGAAGTGTGAAATGAATTGATGCAAAAACATGGGGCACAATTTATTTGTTCATTATGAAAATGTTTTTATGTAAATAAAACAAATTTTCAGCTTTTCGCAATCAATTTTGTTTTTTACTTGTGCGCTTTCATCTACAATTTGACAGTCTCCATCAAAACAAAATTGATTGTGGAAAGAAGAAAAATTGTTTTGAGTTCTACCAAACAGATGAATCTCTTTATGGATATTCTTTATGATTTTAACCACACAGGCCACTGATGCTGGGCTAACGATAACAGCCCAGCTGGAGAGCATTGATTCTAATCCTGTTGGATCCAAACCAACCTCTCTCACAGAAGGGGAACATTCCCTTATCTACAGAGCTACGGATGCTGCAGGAAATACAGATACATGCTCTTTTGACCTCCAGGTCAAAGGTAAATATTCATCGACCAAGAGTTTTTGCACCAGATCCCTTGGTCGGCCATTGACTCTCTCTGTACTCATAACAATAATAATAATAATAATAATAGCGGCATATTTACCCAGGGTAGCCACTTCAGTTCCGAAAACTGTTCTCCCATCGGACCCTGCTATTATTACCCCGGCTTTAGCACGGCTACCTTGATCGGGCGCTCGAGCATTCGAGGAATTTCTTCCTACCGGGTACCCATTCACCTCACCTTGGTCAAGTGCAGCTCAAAGTGGGTAAATTTCTTGTTGAAGGAAATTATGCCATGGCTGGGATTCCAACCCATGACCCTCTGTTTCAAAGTCCGAAGACTAATCCACTGGGCCACAACGCTCCACTCATTCATCACACACATTATACTCTTACTGTATCTGCTTCAAAATACTGGAATGATATGCCACTTTCAATTGGGCATTCAATTCTTTATTTCATTTCCATTCAATCATAATACAAAGAACATGCAATATTAATCATATACAAATTAATAGATTGAGAGATTAACAGATTTTTAAAATAAAAGCAGTATAAAATAGGGCACATGGAAGTGACTCTATGTTTCCATTAATATCCATTTTTCAGAAAATTACATCAAGTTTGAATTAAAGCTGCAATTCTTTATTGTCTAGCCTGAACAAAGTTTGGCCAAGACCTAGTTGCCACTTTTAGTGCTAGTCTGTGTGAATAAATAATGAATAAATGTTAGTTGACTGATTGATGGTTGATTTCAGCAATTACCAATGTGCATTTTATTTAAAAAGTATGTTCACATCTAATATAGATCAAACAAATATGCATTTTCCGGGGATCTTTTTTTATTTTTCCATGGCTCTTTTGGGCATTTTTGGACAAACGCATCTCAAACCCCTGAGTAATTTTTCTCCTGTTCTGAATGCATTCATTATATGAATTAATCATCCAGTGAGATTAATGGGAAATAAATAATGAGATTAGGGGAGCTATGTGGTCCAGTGGTTCTGACTCCCGCTTTTCAATCAGTAGGTTACAGGTTTGAATCCCAGTCATGGGGTTATTTTCTATAAGCAAGCATGATTATAATTACTATTATAAAAATGGTTTATTCACATTTTTATTTTATTTTCTGTCAGCAAGTATAATTAAAATTGTTTTCATGAAAAAAAATCATATTTCAGTGGTAAGGTGCCCACCTGTTTATGCTCCATCGAATGGTCAAGTGACCCTCTCCCTTGGACAGGGGTCATGCGAGGGTGGAGCTGTGTTGGGGTCAACATGCCGAGTGACCTGCGACCTTGGTTATGACCTCCCAGATCAAGTGGAGAATGTGGAGATGCTATGTGGGCAGATTGAAGGAGGTAGCAGCACTATAGGAACATGGAACGAAAGCGTACCAGTTTGTGAAGGTGAGAGTGGACATTGGCTGGTTGTTGGTCTTCAATGGTGGTCATTGAAAAAAAAATCATACAACAGTCAAGGAATATCTAGGTATTTCTAAGAAACAATCTTTTCTCCTTATTCAAATCATATTATGAAGAATAGTATATGGACATTTGTAATGTGCCGGTATCCATCATGAAAAGATGCTCATGGCACAGGAATGAAAAGAAGAAAAAAAGGAAACATAGTTAAATAGGGGGATGCAATATAATTACTAAAAGCTTGTCTGAATAACCAGTTTTTCTGTGAATTTTTACAAAAAATATTCCAGATTTTGTTTGGAAGTTTATTCCATAGGAATGGACCAGCATATTGAAATGATCGATCCCCCCATGAATTATGAGATTGTGGTACAGCAAGTAAAAATAAGCTAGCAGACATGAGGTTACGAGATATGATAGCTACCAGAAATTACAATAAGTGAAATGGATGTATTATGTATATAAGATTTTTATTACATGAATTTCATGAATTGTTTCTTATTGGGAATCTCTATATAGTACAGGTTTGAAGTTAGTAAGGACTGTTTTTTTTCTCTGATTATCGGTGCAGCCATTCAGATAGGGACTTAGATCAGAAAAGGAACAATGATATTAGGACCCCCTCACATGTCTACCCCAAAATATATGAAGTGGCCCAGTTGTATATTATTAAAGATGAAATCACATTGTACTGCTTTAAAAAAAATTTTAACAATTTTTTTAAGTTTGCTGGATGTCAATCCAAGGCCACCATTAACATAAGCAGCCTGCTCATGTCTGTCTCATACGCTCACAATTTATGTATTTTTTTATTGATTATAGAAAGTTATTTTCACGTATATTTTATTGTATTTGAATATTATTATTTGATATATGAAATTGTCTGCATGGATTTTTCTGTGATGTTTTTTGCGTAATATTGTTTTGCATTATTTGTTTCCTCAGAAATTAATTCAAGCTGAAAATAAAAAAATAACCCAGTCCTTTTTTTAGTCAAAGACAAAATCACTTACTTTTATTTCAAACAATTTTTTTTTAAGTTGCCCGATGTGAGATCATGCCATCTGCTAATAGCTCAGTGCGAGGATGTCCCTTTGAGGATGCCTCATATGGTGACCAGTGTGAGTTTGCCTGCGATGATGGATACCTGACTGAGAATGGACTCAAGAGGGCGACACGCACCTGCACTGAAGACGGAACCTTCTCAGGAGATGACTTTGTTTGCAATGGTAAGTTACTTCAAAGCAGATGTAATATGTAACAATGAATTTGTATACATGTAGATCGATTTATATCTTTGAGTGCCCGATCAGGGTAGCTGCACTAAAGCCAGGGTAATAGTATGCAACGCTTAGAGACAAATGTCATTTGTATTAAGCGCTATATATAAATGTCGCATATTATCATTATCATCATCATCATTATTATCATATGTTAAGATTAATCTAGAGAGCATTAGAAATTGATCTCTATACCTTAAACAATAACACATGACGAAAATCTCCGTTTGAGAACACGTATACCCCAGTTTTTCCATGGACCTACTCCATGGTTTTTCTCAATCAATTACTGCCCCAAGTAAGTATCAAAACACCTGTTTCTTGACCTCGGTCCGAAGATAACATAATAGCCCGAGCGCGGTCCCTGGCAAAGCATGCCGCCATTTTTTATTCACTTACTTTCCTTATTTCAAGGTCGATTTTCTTCGTTCGAAATTGAAAATGGACTAACATTGAATTTCTGAATACAATATGCCTTTGAAAACGTGATTAAATATCAAATAGAATAATTTCATTCCGAAGGTCCTACTACAGGCAGAGAAGTCTTACGTAATAGCACAGCTGTTGTTTATCATTTTGTCCCTGGCCCAACGCTCATAATCTGGCCTGTGGAAACAGCGGGGATTACCTGGTCAAGAGGGGTTGATCAGGCGGGTGTTTCATAAAGCTGTTCGTAAGTTAAGAGCGACTGGTGATCCTGTCTTGCGGTAAATGGTACACACCATTGGCGATGATCACCAGTCGTTTTTAAAGTCGCTCTTAACTTACGAACAGCTTTGTGAAACAGCCCCATGATCTCAAACACGATTTGGGGTCTAATACCGCAGTTTGCAGTCTGAACTGCGGTCTTTCTTCAAACAGGGGTTTTTCTTCAAACGGGGGTTTGACGTAATGAGCTGCTTTCTTGAATCACACACCCACGTGAACCTGTTTAGGCATGGCTAATCTGCCCTGAGTGATATTGTGCATACACTTCGGAACTGTGCATCATTTCAGTCTACAGCACATTTTGTGATCTAAAATTGAATATGCTTTTCACCTAAAGCAAAGCCAGAAACGTATATCAAATAACACTGAAGCAGGCCAACAAAAACAAGCAAACTAGAATTCATGTACAGAAGTAATATCTAAAACGGTCTTTTCAGATTTTTTTAGATTAAATTGACCGAGCAATGAATATTGCTCAGTCTTTTTAATGGGATCATTGAAGGGATTTCTCCACCCATGATGTTTGCGAACGGCTTTCCCCCATACCTTCATTTTCCATTGCAATTATTGCTTTTTAATGTTTCACTTTTACAACTGTTATCAGTTAAAGCTTTGGGCATTGCAAGAACATTGTGATCCATTCTAAATAAATTTTGTATTCAAGTTCCAAATCTTTTGTTCCTTATAGATTTTTTTTTCCATTTGTGCTTTAATATGAATAAGCACCTAATGGACTTGCCCTACAAATATTGAGAGTTATTGGCTCGTCTGACAAAAGAAAGTTTAAACTGATTACTGTAGTTGACATTGATCTGGAAATTGTAAGATTTGCAATTAAAAGTTTCTTGCAACTCCCCCTGAGAATGTGTTAGGGGTGATAGCGCTGATTTTCTTCTTATCTCGTTGCTAGGAAAGCATGAATGCTTGGAATTAAGCAACCGGAGGATGAAAGGCTAAATAAGGTCCTCTCGTAGTAATTACCTAATGAATGCCTTTGATACCGTAGGGCTCATGCACGCCAAGTTTAAATCATACCTGGGTTACCGAATTGCTCACCACTACTCTACAGAGTTGTCATGCCTCCTTTTTACATTTAATCTTCATATTTCAGCTTCTGTAACCTGTCCCTCCGGTTTTAACCTGCGGCATGGTACCGTATCGCCACCAGAGTGTTCCAAAGCAGATTCCAGGATTGCCTATGACACAGCCTGCAGCTTCCTCTGCAACAACGGCTTCCTACAGCATGGCCCTTTCGTGAAAACCTGTACAGCAGATGGCACCTGGAGCGATACCAGGATCACTTACTGTGAAGGTTTGTGTGATGAATCAGTAGACCAGGGAGTGTTTCACAAACAGACAAAATGGTTTAGACCCTGTTTAGATCTACCAAAAATCTTGAGTGCGCCCAGAAGTTGGTAGATCTAAACGGTCATGGCACAAAAGGACAAAGGACAAATCTGAGGTAATCACAATGGAAAATACACCCTAGACAGTCTAGCAAAATTGTGAGATCATGCGGCGTGATCCACTGTTGGACTGTAAATCTTAACGGTCTTGGCATGAACTTGGCATAGAAGGCCTTTGTCTGAGCACATAGTATCAATCTTTGTGGAGCTTGCGCTTTCTCCTTTGATTGACCTGTTGCCATGACAATACAATTTGCGAATCTAAAGCGAGGCAATGTACCTTGCAATTACCGCAGATGGTTTAAACGACTTCCCATGTTTTGATAAGGAATTTCGGGATGTGTTCACTCCAGCAGAGATGCCAACCCTCCTGATGAAATTGGGAGGCTCCTGAAAATTCTTCCCAACTCCCGCCCTTACGATTACCATCCTTATCCTCCCGAAATTATGTTTTTTTTTGCATTGATCAAATTGGATTGGAAGTACAAGTATCGTCTGCTAACTTTAGCATGTATTAACTCCATTACGTTCGCTGCTACTAAATTCTGTGTGAAAGGCAGACAAAAAAGGAGCAGCGAAAAGCTGCTGCATGTGATATGCATAACGGGAATCCACTGTGCACCAGGCCGGTAGGCCCGACTAGCTTCGTGAGCCGTGTGCGCTTCCGGCCGCTGGATTTGCCGAGTCGTGCGGTGGAATATCATTGTGTGATTTCGGCGTGTTGATGGGTTGATATTGACCCGAAATGGCGGAAAATCAACAAAAGAAGACCAAGAAATGGTCTCAGAAGTATAAGACTGAATACAGTCTCTAGTACATGTGTATTCGGAAAGAGGAATTTACCATGCATTTTGGACAATTTGCAGCGTGGACATTTCAGTTGAGCACGGAGGTCGTGATGATATTCGAAAGCACTTTGGGAGCAAACGGCATACGGACATTGCGAAGACAAGATCTTTACAGGTAGACGTTACCCGCGCTGAGCTTTTCTTTACTAGATTTATAGTGGAACATAACCTGCCTATAGCTTATAATTCCTCATCATTATTGTTGAATGGGTGCTTTTCTTCTATTGTCCCCTCATTTTTTTTACATGTATAAATGCATATTTGATATTTTTTATGTTAAAAAATTGGGAACAATGATTTTTTAAAAACATGTGAAATGCTCCAAAATAAGGGTCAGATTGCACCAGAGAGCATCTAGAAACCCAGAGCTTCCAGGGCCCTAAGGCGGGCCCTGGACCTCAGCCGCAAGGGTCGAGCGCTACGTGCACTTTTGGTGTCGGCTGCAAATCCTCCCTAATTCTGATTTTCAAAAGTTGGCATCTCTGCTCCAGATTATTGTCAAGTTTGGCACTTGAGCAATATAGATTGGATATCAGTGAGAAGTAGACCATGTAGATCTTGGAGACCAAGTGAATATGACCCTTAGCTTCCACCACTTCACACTCGGTTCACTTATTGATCACATCATTTCAAATACTGTGTTCACATCTACTATAGATCTACTAGTTTCAAATCAGTCATTACAAACATTAGTTAGTGTTTATGATTCACTGAATGCATTAAATATGCAAATGAATCCATTTATGGGACTAATCAACCAGTTTAAGTTTCATTCCCTCTAGATTTGTTTTATGTGTGCAGCTAACTGATTCAATCAACATAAGTTTCTTTTAGGAGAGTCTGAATGCATGCCATATGCGAATAAATCTCTCAGTGGGATAAATCAACCATTTCAAGGACCGTTCACACTGTATATATATTTTATGTTTGTATCTAATTCAGATCATCAGGAGCCTACGTTTGATGAACCCTGTCCAAGGTATATCAATGTCAATGCAGACAGAGGATCAATTCATACAACAGTCGAGTTTACTATTCCAACTGCTTCAGATAATTCTGGGAATGTTACAGTGAAAAAGTAAGTTAAAAGAACAACTGGACAATGGGAATAACCTCTCATTAAGACAAAAGTATGATCAATCATTGTAATTTTTAAATAAAGACTATATCTTTAATGTCTGTGAATATTATGAATAAGTTCCTTTAAAAAGGATTATTTTACCTGAAACAAGTACTAAGACTGATCTACAATTATTGAGATTTAGTTGTGTTAAACTAAGGCAATGACATACTTTTTTTTCTTTGGCCAATCTCAATTAGCATGTTGCTATGATGTTAGCTCCAATTAATACCAGCAACTGTCTTTTATGAGATGTAGATATATTTGGAAGTGAGATTTTGTTTTTGAAAAATCAATTTAATTCAATTCACTTAAGGTCTTCTAGGTCAGTTACAGTTCTCTTGCAATTCTTTTGTGAAATTTTATTAGTTGTTTAATAAAGTGGCACAACTCCACTGATAAGGGCATATGGACAATCAAAAGTTTTTTTTCAGCATTCCTTTCCATTAACATCATTTAAATTATATATTTCTAATTATGCAACTTATCTTGTGTTAAAAATTGAATATAAATATTAGGTTATAGCTGTAATGATATATGAATCTTCTGCAACAATTATATTTATGTTGACAATCTCTTATTCCTGTAACTTTGGTGTTTTGACAAAATATTTGTATCACTCATTCAAGTAAGAACCTTTGATATTATTATAGAAAGTTTGGTCTAATATGCATATAATTTTTGTATTGGTGTGGTTTATCATAAGCTATCCGATCATTTCTTATCTTCTTATAGTTTGATTTGAAATATCCTTAAATTGATGTTGATATACTATTCTATTTTTTCAAAAACATTTCTTTTATCACAATTATGTTTTGCAGTATGCTTAATTGCCTGTATTCTCAGTTCAATCATGGTACAAAACAATGGTTTACACCTCAGTTACATTTGCTCTACAGTGGTCATATGGCGAGTTGAAAACAGCGGTTTTAACATTTTGTGAATAGTTACAGATAGTTGGCTTGAATAAAATTTCATAAAACAGTACTGTATATAGGTATAATGCAGATTACTCATTTTGTTGGGCTTCCCTTTTAGTGCCTTTTGCCAAACGCATGCAATTTGATTTTCTTAGTGTACACAATAAAATAAGTGTAATTACAAACAGAAATCTGCATAGTCCGTGATTTCGTGCCATCGTGCAATTGAAACCTGTTTCAAGAATACAGGTTCATATGTTTGTATGATATTATATTCTTCCATGATGGAAATAAAACAAAGAAGTAAACTCTTTTACCCAGAGTCACAGGTCTACCAGGACCCAATGCTACTTTTTCTGAAGGCGCTTCAATGAGTGCCTACATCGCTACTGATCAAAGCGGAAATGCAGCACGCTGTCAGATAGAAGTCAACGTTAATGGTGAGATTTAAAAAATAAATGTTGATTTTTTTTTTGTTCTTCATGACAGTGATATAAAAAAGAGCATTGGGTAAACACCTCAAAATTTTCCGAACTTGCACTTAATATAAAAAAACACAAGGATGAGCAGACGACAAAACCAAATACAATAAAATGGACAAATCTTGTGAAAAACTGATGAGCTCTTTAAAGATAACTGTTAATCTCACCTTACTGCTATGTATCTGTATTTTAGTATTTTCTCCTTATATAAATAACTGGGACTAAGCCCTCAGTGTTTATTGTTATCGTCTTATAGCCAGTCAGATATCAAATTCTGTCAAATGCACCATTAGTATTCTTTATTTGAATTTATAGTGTAACAGTTGTAGACATTGCACTAAGATTCACTTTTAAATTTTAAGTAAACAACTTTCTGTTTAATTCCCTTTTTCATCAAGTTTTCCGATGCCCTCGACCCCATGCACCTGCCAGAGGTTCGCTTGTCAACTGTACAGATCCTATATATGGCTCAGAATGTTCTTACACATGCAATCAAGGGTACGAGCTTGATGGTCCGCCAACTCGAACCTGTGAACTGACTGAGGGCCAGGCTCCAGCATCTTGGGATGGGGAACAGCCTTCATGTAGACGTAAGATACATGTATACAATTGAGAATGCATGGTGATTTCACGTTTTGTTGATGCTGGTGTCAGAAATATTATTCAGCTTGCCTTCCCTACATGTAGCTCAAACGCCTGGGGAAATTTGTCCCAGGGTCGTCTTCGTTTCATGTTTGTTGCTATTCTGCATTTAACATTGACCCGAAACCAAATGGTCAACAATAAATCTGAAATCTCCTTATGATTCTGATAGAAATTTTTGTAAAAGACAATGAAAGTGAATGTAATCGACCATTCCATAGAGTACATCTCATTATTTCTTTGTGTCAATTGCTCTTATAGCGAGGACCTGTGCATCCCTGCCGACCCCAGCACTAGCAGTCAGGTCAGGATGTCACCTTCAGCCACCTGAAGAAGAGACCTTTGGAACTCTTTGTACCTTCTACTGTCCTTATGGCTTCCGAGGCATTGGAGATCATCAGAAGCGCTGCCAAGCAGATGGGATGTGGAGTGGTTCTGACTTCAGTTGTGAAGGTTTTTTTAGCCTCATGTTTTTTTTCCATAAACTTGCATTACATCTTACATTATAACAATACATGTATATCATTAAATAATAACAATGATGATATGGACATTTGTATTGCACCAGTATCCACCATGAAAAGATGCTTATGGCGCATTAAGGAAGGCATTAAAGAATAATGGAGGGTGCCCCCAAATTTCCATTACCAAAAAATAAGCCTAGGGAAAATAGAAAATAACTTTAGTAAAGAAACGCAAGGGAAGAGGGTAAACTATGGAATAATTCTTTTAATATTTAAATTTTCTTTTGAGAAAGGTCAACATTTTTGCTTGCTTACTCTTTCAAGACAAGAAGTATGCAATGTTCAACCCCCTCAAAAACTTTTGACTCAAGTAGGCTTAATTTTAAGATAGTATAGTGGTAGAATTCAATGTTAGACTTCATGTTGGCAATTTGAATATGTAAAAAAAAATTGTTTGCACCCTTGCCATATCCAGAGACTGAGTTCTTAGGGTCTAAGGGCAATTGGGAAAGGGATCTAACGCTCACTTTGATATTTTGTGAGTAAGAAGATAAAGTTTGCAAATCAATTTGGGAACTGAATCTGTTCTTGAAATAAAGTATAAAACATATGGATGGGATATTATAATAAGTAATAATGATGATAAAAGTTATTGTAATATATGTAATAACTTGATGATAATGTTAGCAATAATAATATGTCCAATTCTTTATTAGCAAATTACACCAAGTAAAGCAATTCTCTATGCACTAAGATGAAACGAGAAATAAAAATTAAGAAATGCCATATAAAAGTTAGTATCTGAGAATACAATAAACTTACCAAATGACTGTTCATCATTAAAAACAAGATATATGCCAATTATCAATAAAATACACTGTCTCCCATCTGTGTTGATGATGTTCAGTGTGATCATTTACAGCAGTAGATTTCATGATTTCAGATTTAGGTATATGCAAATGGTTTAGATCTAGATCTATGATGATTTGATGGCAATTAACCTTGATTTTAAATACTTCCTTATGAACTCATTGTGTGCTTCAACTGCATGTACAAGGATGAACCATATTTGTGTGTTCAAATCCCACCATGGCCTAGCGCCCTCTGGCAAGGTGTCATTCTACTCATTGATACTCTCACCCAGGTGCTAATTGGGTACCGGTAGGAAGCAACCGTCATTGTGGTTGGTTAAGCAAGTTTGTGCCTAACAGGCTGCTTGAAATGCTATGAATCCAGTGACCGGGTAATAATAATTGTGAAGTCCTTTGAACAGTCGTAGATTGATAAAGTGCTGTATAAACGCCAGTTATTATTTTTTTGAAATTGAAATTTTCTTTTTGTCAGCCATCGCTTGTTCTCCTCTAGAGGTGGTCGATGGAGCAACCATCACACCTCCAGACTGCCAGACAGACCCAAGGTTTGGGGAGACGTGCCTGCTACGATGTAACACACCAGGTTTCCAGATCCAGCCAAGGATCCTGACTGACACTGTCTGCCTGGGTACGGGGTTCTGGTCCAGGAACATCACTAAAGCATCATGTGTAGGTCAGTATTGTTCAATCTTATCCTGATACTGCAGTTATCAATATTGTTATATTTATTATCATTATTACTGTTTATTATTATTATTATGATTGTTATAATTAATAGTGACATTTTTATCATTATTATTGTCATTATTATTATTTTCATGACTGTCATCATAATTATCATTGTTTTCATTGATATTCCCAGAATTATTATTTGAATTACTATATGTAGAAGCGATAGCATCAGGAGAAGTTGAAGTTCATGTTTGAAAAGACTGTCCGATATCTCTTTAGGAAAATGATGGTAGTATATGGACAAAAGAAATTTAAATGGCACTTCTAAGAGTTATAATCATGAAAAATGTTATGAAAGATGTATTCATTCATGAGCTTCCAATTTAATAGTTTTTACATTCAATTGATTCCTTTTCAGATATTGAAGAGCCAGTGTTCACCACCTGCCCCAATGACTTCATTGTGTACGCTCCCCAAGGAGAACTGCTTGCCGATGTCACCTGGAATGTCCAGGCCACTGATAACGATCCCACCGCTGCCGTCGATATTGTGTGTAACATGGAACAAGGATTGAAGCCTGAAGGGGACTATGCCGTGACGTGTACTGCTTCAGACGCCCAAGGAAACACCCAGACCTGCAACTTTGAGGTCTCTGTCAGAGGTTAGTAGATTGAATCAAAGGAATGAATTAAGTGAGAAAGTAGGAAAATTTGTGTCTGATCAAATGATTTTTATTTATGTTTATTGTGTGTGCTTGCTGGTGTATGTATTGAAACCCGTAGCAATAACCAATAACACTGTATATCACTGTGTAAACATACTTCCTTATTTTATTATTAATCATACATTTTAGTATGTATTCCCATTGGGCCTCGTCCACAAACTTAAGCTCATATCATTAGGTGCTGGCTCATTACTGTGCAATCTTTGTGATTGTAAATTATTTCGATGTTGTTTTGCCAAATGTATTGAATTTATTAACTTCAAATTCAATTCAATAGTTATACTGTATCTCTTCTTAATATATAATAACTTAATTCCCAAACTTTTGCATGATGGAATAGTCATTGACTAACTTGACTTATAGTATAGTTGGACATTGAGAAGGGTTTGCCATACTTTGTCTGAAAACAATATAGGACCTGATTTGTCTACAAAGAAAGTATTTTTATAGTATTGTGTATCTTCCTGATATTTAATCACTAATAACTGAACTTTCGAGATGGAATAGAAGCCATCAGTTACATGCGAAGTCGAGCAATGATTGCGGATTGCCATACACCGAGTGAAAGCATTTAGAGGGCTTGATTCTACCAATATATATTTTTTTCTTTTGTTATCATTTTAACTTGTAAGCAGATATCTACACATCCACCAAGCATCTTTGGATATAGAAGCAATTAATTATCTACAAAGTTGAGCAAGATTTCAGGATTACCATACACTGTTTCTGAAAGCTTTTAGAGGGATTGATTCTACCAATATATATTTTTTTCTTTTGTTATCATTTTAACTTGTAAGCAGATATCTACACATCCACCAAGCATCTTTGGATATAGAAGCAATTAATTATCTACAAAGTTGAGCAAGATTTCAGGATTACCATACACTGTTTCTGAAAGCTTTTAGAGGGCTTGATCCAACAAATGTATTATCTAGATCATTTCATGTGGTATCAATTTGACTTGTGAGAAGATATCTAACCCTCCACCAAGCGTCTTTGGTTATAGAAGCCATTTATTATATACTAAGTTGAGCAATGTATCAGGATTACCATACACTATTTCAAAAACTTTTAGAGAGCTTGATTCTACATATATATCATTTATTTTTCTTATTTATTTGACTTCCAGTGAGGAGATGTCAGCCTCTCCATCCACCTGTCTTTGGTAATATCGTTGGATCGTGTGACAATGTTTGGGGAAGTGAGTGTGAGGTAGAATGCGCTCTTGGATACTCCCTCGTAGGACCGAGCCTGACACAGTGCAACTACACAGGACAGCGGATGCACTGGCAGAGAGAAACGGCACCCTATTGTGATAGTAGGTATCCAGCAGCTTGTGCCCGTGCCACAGGCAGGGTGGTGGAGAGGGAAAGAATTTTCAAAGGAGAGTTGAAGATGTGTGCTTGGATTTGAACCTGTGCAATGATGGATTAATTTGGCAATTAAGCCCCGCGATTCTCAAATTGGCAAGAACCCTAGCTAGGATATTGCAAAAATACATTGTGAAGAGGAGGCCGGCATGATGCCATTAGAACACTCAATTTTGCTGTCAGGTATTTTTGGTCAAATTGTAAAAGTGACAGGTCAAAACTCTACAATGCACTTAATCATAGTTTGAGTCTCACTCTTGATAGGTATATAATAAAGAAACTTGGGTGTTTCTGCCCAGCCTCCAATTTTACATTACCATTCTCTGCAAGCAGTTCAGATTAACTGTTAGTCCAAAATGAATTAAGCACAATGTTTTATCAGGCAAGTTCTGTCTTATCTGACAATTACCATAAATTTCTCAGCAAATTAAAATCCAGGAAATCAGATGAGGCAACTTGTTAGATGACAAAATGTTGATGAAGCACTCTACATTGAAATTTTATTAATGATTCAATGGACTTGTTCTTTTACCCTTGTAAATCTTTCTCTCCTGCTATTGTTGCTTTCCTTATCAAAACGTTTTTTCTCTCTCTCTCTTGTTAGTTGTTGGATGCGATCCCCTGGACCTACCACTCAACATCAGTGTATACCCTGCTACATGCACGGATATAGAGAAACTCTATTATGGGACGGAGTGTACCTTCTTTTGCCGCAATGGACTTACGTTAGAGGGCGCTGTTCACTCTGTTTCTTGTGGTGCAGATGGAGAGTGGGATGCAAATGTCTCAGAAATTGAAGTCACATGTATTGGTATGGCTGGCAGAATAAGATACATTAAATTTAGATGCTTGATATTTTAAAGAAATATTGTAGTGGACAAGCTAAAGATATTTCAGTCAGTAAAGAAAAGCGTTTTTATAATCCCTTTCTTAAGAAATGTTGGCCTTGTCATCCACTCTGGGTTCAGAATCAAATTGATTCACATTCGCTCTTTTGTCTTATTAGAAGCTCATGTGTGGAATTACATATAGGTATTCTATATAAAAACTTTCGTAGAGGTTGAAAACTATAAAAAAATGGAGGTAAATCTGCTTTCCTCAGTGAATATAAATTTAGCATAAATGTTGCCACAATTACTTAAACCATACAACCATATACTACGGCTAGACAAGGCAGGACAAAAGAGCACTAAATATTAAAATAAATGTTTTCTCTTACTCTCGTTATCATCCAGATAAAGTAGCTCCAACACTCACATTCTGTCCCGGACCGATTTCTGTCATTCGTACTGAAATCTGGGGCGTGGAAATAACCTTCGACCTGCCCAGAGCACAGGACAACACCGATGAAGTTCTTTCAGTGATGACTGTCCCAGAAAATTTGACATCCCCCTATAACTTCACAGAAGATGCTGTGGCTAGCTATACATTTATAGATTCATCGGGAAACTCTGTGGTGTGTTCGTTCTCTGTGTATGTTCAAGGTAATGAATGCATATTCTAATTTTGCCATGTTGAGATTGTAGTATCATTATCTTATGTTACCTGGCTTGAAAGTTGCAATTGCTAGTAAGATAGGCGTGGCCAATTAATTTCCTGATGAAACCTTTACATCAAGTTTGCTCCCCTTAAAGAAGTTTCTATTTCAGATATTTTCAACGTTTTTCATAAATGATAGCTCCCAAGTAAGCTGATACCAGGTGAATCTATTGTCTGTTTCAGATGAGATCCCTCCAGTAGTAGTCTTCTGTCCTGATGATATCCATGTCAACACCAGTGAGGTCTTGACCGAAGTCACCTGGGAAGCACCAATCTTTGAGGAGGTCACCGGCGATGACCTGCTCATCACCAGTAACCATGAAAACCACATGGCAACATTTCCCTGGGGAGAACATGTTGTTAGCTATCTAGCCTCAAACACAGACAATGGAAAAACTGTTGGATGTGAATTTTCTGTTGAAGTGAAACGTAAGTTGCAGATTGAGGTATTTTTCCATCAAACAATCAATATTTAGATCTAGATTCTAATTCAATTTCTGATTAAAAGCAAATCAAACATCACATGAAAAATTGAAATATAGTCCAAAGGTAGGTTAGTATCCTAGTTTATATGATAAATTAAATATTTTGGAAAAAATAAACAAACACAATACAAATAACCTTTGTTGAGTTTTAGAAAAGATTATCAAGATGAATGCATTTATTTTTAAAAAAGTCCTTCAAAAAATTAGTTTCTCTGCAGCCTATGCATACCACAGTATAACACCAACTTTGCATTTTCAGCTGTTACGTGCAATGACCTGAGAGCCCCTGGGAACGGAGCGATTTCCTGTGACCAGTGGGCGTATGGAAGGTTCTGCAGCATCTTCTGTAACAATAACTTTGACATCCCAAGACTTCCATCATCCCGCAAGCCCCCTGAACATTACGTCTGCGGAGGCAGTGGGCTCTGGAGTCCTCATGCCTATGTACCAGATTGTTCAGGTGAGTATTAGAAAGTACCTTACCAGAAGTTTGAAGTTTTCCCCTATGAATAACACAAGCATCTTTTCATCACCGATTTTATTTTTTTTTCATAAAGAAAACAATGGGAAGAAGATTTCTTTCTGGAGTCCAGCTTATAATGCCAATGATGAGATGTTAGGCAAGGCTCCACACTAACTTTTTTCTTGGTGGCCCAATTGGTCCACCAAAATCATCAATTTCACAGTTTTGGTGGCCAGCAAAGCAAATTTGGTGGCCCTTAAACAATAGAAAACATTACAATTTATCCAAACGTTAGTATCCCGTCTGGGCCACCAAGTGTGGGCTTTTATAGAATTTTGGTGGTCCGACTTTCAATTTAGGTTGCCCCGGGCCACCAGGCTGCTGCTAATGTCGAGCCCTGTCAGGAACAGCAATTCAAAGACACTTTGAGGTTTCTGTAGGAGGCACATGATGCTGGTTGTTGCCTATATAATTCAATTTTTTCTTGTTTGGAGGATAATGCCACCATCACCTTTTCTTATTAAATCTATCTTCTGACATTCGCTTACACTGTTGCAGTTATAGTCCATTCCAGTTCTTGAAATTCTCTATCCAGCTGATTCTGGTTCCTACTCTTGGTGTAGTTCTACACTTCCCTCAGACATATTTTCCTACAAGCTGTAGACCCAAATGCTGTTAAATTTAAAATCACCAAATCATTTAATACTTTACATTATCCTTCCTGTCTATTTTGATTTTGCCACATGCTATGCTATGGCTATAATTCTTTATTGCTTTTATTTCACTTTCAAGATATTTGTTGTCATTTTTTGAATTCTTTTTTAGTTGTCCTGTTCTGTGATTTTATTAGTACTCTAGTATCTTGTTATAATCATATGTCATAAACATTTGCTTCCACTCCTTATAGCAATCAAGAGACCGGGCCGATGCAACCTTCCCAATGAACTTCTGTACTTCTCTGGAGATTGTGGCACGCAGGAAACTCTGAATCAAATCGCCGAATCCTTCCTAGCAATCCTCCAGGGAACAGACTTCAGTGATATCTGCACCCAGTCAGACCAGTGCACTGCAGATAATGTCAGGGTTACATGTGGACCAAATATTGAGGCTAGCCGAAGAGGTCGCAGAGAGATTCCTCGACGACGGGCTATCCTTAGAAGCAAAGAGGAAACAGACATGGTCTTGCAAATGGACAGGAGGACTGAACATCGCCTGAAACGACAAGTGGCCAGCCCATTTGTGGTTTCCGTAGAGTGGGACTTTGAGGTTAACATCAATCAAGACCCAAGCCTTGATAACTTCGCTGCTGCCACAGATGCTGAGGACATTATGATATCTATGAATGATATCATCTATGACCAGATCTTGGACGGTACCTTCCCCGACATCACAGATGTTCCTGGAGCAGACATCATCCTGGATGTGGATTCATTGACGTACGACTATGCAGAAGTTATGTGCGATGATGGATTCACTGCCGACAATGAAGATTTGCAATGTGGTATGAAATTTTGAAACTCCAGTATCATTATTCTTCAATTAATACACTGACTATTAAATTCCAGGGTTTTTCAAACCTGTCATTGATGAATCAATATCCTGTCTTTCAGTTTCGTGCATCGTGGGTACATTTATTGATGATGTGAACAGGGTTTGTCAAGCTCTAACTAGATGAATCCTTAACTTGTCTTTCAGTTCCTTGTATTATGATGGCATTCTTCAACACTGTGACCAGGAATTGTCAGGCTTTTCCAAGATTAATTCTTGTCTTTCAGTATCTTCCATTGTGGGAACATTCAATGTGTCCTCTGTCTTTCAGGTTTGACATAGACAAATTCCATATCCTTTTTCTCCAGTTCCTTGCATAGTGGGGACATTCTTTGACAATGTGACCAGGATTTGCCAGGCCTGTCCTAGAGGAACCTATCAAGACTCTGAAGCACAGTCATCGTGTATCCCATGCGAAGAGGGACAATGGACAGAGGAGGATGCATCTACTAATCATACTCAGTGCTTGGGTGAGTAGAAAAGTAGAATAAAGTAATGTCAATGCAATTCAATTCAGCATTTATTTCATATTTCACTAAGAAGCAAACTGATAACCGAATCATGTACAGACAAAGAGACAACAAAAAAATATTGTTACAACATCAACAAAACCAACAAAAGTGAGAAAGTATAGTGGGCACATTATAATGATATATAAGAAATTAAAAGATAAATGATTTCAATACAGGAATACACTAAAAGGCCAGGAGAAGGTTAAATGCACACACCCAAAGTAACTTTGCCCTTAAGGTAATTGTTATGTATAGATGCAGCAAGTGACAAGTAGCAAAGAAACAAAATAAAAGATAAAAAAGAGAATAAAACAACATCAGTTGTACAAAGAACTAATGCACAATTTCCTATAATAACCAACCTTCTATATGTGCAGACTTCATTGTTTTCTCTATTCTTACTTCAGAAACTGGCCAAGTAATGATAGTTTGAGAGCATTACAACTAATTATATAAACTAGAAAAAAAGAGACAAAGTCTTACTTATAGGGAGCCAGACGTACATGTTTTATGGTATTGCCCTGACATGAACAATACTATTGGTACCTGTTAGTGTACAAAGTTCGGTAATGACAATATTTTTATTCTTATATTTATCATTATTATCATCATCATTATAATTTCACATCTGCAGATATATGTGATGCAGGTCACTTCTCACCTACTGGTGTAGCCCCCTGTGAGCTTTGTCCTATTGGAACTTACCAACCTGAAACCCTCAGCACCTCATGCCTTCAGTGCCCTAATGGAACAAACACAATGGCTAGCGGCAGCAATCATATTCAACAATGCATAGGTAAGTCAAAATGTGACAAGCCACCCCAAAACTAACAATAAGTCACAGGGAATAAAACCTACGCAAAAATGTGGTATTCAAAATGATAATAATCATCATGATAATGATAATTGATATTTATGAAGCACTTTACACAAAGGTTTCAAAGTGCTGTGTACATAAAAGAAATATTCAAATAAAATTGTATAATAAATGAATAATCTACAGAATGACAATTAAGAAAACAAAATTAAAAACATAACTTTTTTGTGCTGGGTCTTGAAAATGTGCATCTTGAGTCTCTTCTTGTAGGTGTCAGTATTGGGTGCATCGTGAAGGGAGAGAGGTCCAAGTAGAGGTGCACGAACAGAAGAAACCCCAGTGCCGTAGCAGTTGTGGGTGCAAGGTCCAAGTGCGAGCTGGGGTCTTATCAGAAAGCAATAATAACGAAATTTGATTATCTGAAAAAATAGTAATTCTTTTTCTTTACACTGTCAAAAGTTCAGTTAGTGTACATTACCTAGTAAAGAAATAGGCATGAGTGTTAATGAGTGTTAATTAATAATCAAATTACCTCATGCTAAACAATTGGCGAAAGTTTTAATGATTAGATAAGGGTATCAATCTTGCTAGTTTGGAGAATTACAGATAATAAAAAAAAGGTTTTGATGATGCAATTATCTTGAATGGTACTGTATATTTTTCCACTTTCACCTTACAGAGCCATGTCAGCCTGGCTCCTTCTCTCCGTCTGGTTTTGTTCCTTGCGATCTATGTCCGTTGGGTTCGTATCAAAATCAAGTGCAACGGACATCCTGTGACCTTTGCCCTGGACATCTTTCAACCAATAACACTGGAGCACTATCGGTGCAGGAATGCACAGGTAAGAAGTAAAAATAAATCATGATTGTTTGATAAAACTAACTAAATCTGTTTTAAGTGTATATGAAATATGTAACATAAATATGGTTTTGATTTGTTTCTAAATTCGGTCAATATTTCATACTTCTCACACTTATAATACTTTTGTACAGTAGAGTATATTTTTGGTTCTTGCTGGAAATGCACTAGCACGCCACCACTTGCAAATGTTCAGATTCTTATATTTTGTCCAAAATAATTGTTATTTATTAGGTGGTCTGTCTTTGACAGATCACCTCTTAATTTCGTCAGAATTTTCTTATTTTTATTTATTTATTTATTTTTACGGATTTTCTTGTCGCCAAGTTATCTCAAAATGGACTTGGTCAATTTAATTGAATTTCATGTCATCTATAGGATCTGTCATGGACACGTCAAAATAAGCTTTTCAAGGTCATCAGGTCATGATGACGTCATCTAGGCGCCATTTTGTAAAATCACATTATCAATCATATCTCCATTATCAATTATCAAAAATCAATCAAATTACAATCACATCAACTTCAGGTCAAGGGTCATCAGGTCATGTCATCAAAGCTCACCTGGAGGTCACGACGCACGCGTACGCGCGCGTCAAAATTTCAAAATGCCCAAAATCACTTTTTGACCAAAGTAGAGTACGTTTCAGGTCATTTTAAGCATTTTAAAATTTTGTGCGTAACGCCTTAACGCAACGCAGAAACACTGTTTTTTTTTTACATCTTTGCATTGATGATAAAATTCTGAACAATTTGATACCTTGATACCTTGATCAACCTTCTACGACCATTTATGACGAAATTAACACCCGTTGAAGTTTGCAGCACGTGTGCGCGCGAGCTCTCACTATAGGCCATATATGGGCAAAAATATGCCTATCGAAAATTCACTGTAGCTATTTAAATAGTCCATTGACCCCCAATTTTTTTTTCATATATCGATAGAGTATGAGTTGTAGATTTGATTTCATGTCATCAATGTCCCTAAATTATATCATGACGTCATCAAGATGGCGCCTAAACTAAAAATTTCATTTTTTCAAAAATGACATCAAATTTATGCGAATTTGGTTGTAACTTCTCGAACATAGATCGTTTTTCGCCCAGATTTTGATAAGCAGTAGATTAGAATGTACTCTTTCTTGTCAGTTGACATGAATTTTCGTTTTGAGAAATGCATCATTGCGTAAAACAGCGATGAAAAGAGGCATGTCATTTTTCCTTATTTTGTGTGTAATGTCTATGGGAATTGACTTTTTGTCAAAACTAGATTCGACATTCCTCTATTTCGTGAGCCATATCTCCATTGTTTCTTGTCAGTTTTCCCTGAGCTGTTAGTATGTTGTAGCTGAGATTCTGAGCTTTTGGAAGTGTGCTCTTCATTTTTTGATCAGATGCCGGTATCATGCCCGTTTTTCACTTGCAAAATTGGATTTGTAATTCTCAAAATTGCTTACGTGTATTCTCTATGGGGAATATCGTGGCTCAATGGATAACGCATTTGACTTGCTTTCTGAAGGGCGTAGGTTCGAGTCCTGGGGTAAACAAGATTTTTTTTCCATTTTTTTTCTTTTTACCTGCTCGTACATGATCCTTCATGATAATTTAATGGTATAAAAGTTAAAATTCAGCAAGATAAAACAGATTTTTATTACTTTCATATCACATGTATTGTCGTACATCAAAGAGACCCTTTTCACAGTGCTTTATCATCTCCCGTCTTTCACAAGTATTCCATCCATAATGAGCATTCCGTTGTCATCATGAAGATCATATTGATATGCATGAACATGGTAATAGTAATCATGATTCCGAGAATAAAGACAGACCACCTAATTCGTCTGCATGACAAATTAAATTCTAGTTATTATTGTTGTTTTCCAAAATTTATTTATAATTACAGATTTGGGAATTAATGTATTTACCCTTTGTGTTTATTATTATTACTTTTCTGTTATTTTTATTATCATTGTGATTTTCATTGTCATTATTACTATTATTATTTTGGGGGTGGGGGTTAATAGCTCCAAAATGCCCCAATTGTAGGTCAGAAAATAAGCTTAGCTTGATAAATATGCATGCTTGTGTGAACACATGATGATGATATTTTTTGCTTGTATACACTAGTACATAATACAATGGTAAGATCAAGTCAGGTTTAAGAAAAGAATGAAGAAATGTTGTTTACAAACTACAAACATGCAATCAGCAACAAAATCATTAGTGTGATTTTTCGTGAAGTTACATCACCTTAGTGTGAAAAGTAGTTGATGTCATCCTATTGATACTACTGAGATTCAAATGAATTGTATTTCATTCTTAGATATTAATGAGTGTGTATCTGAGCCTTGCCAGAATGGAGCGACCTGTGTGGACTTACGAGGCAACTTTCAATGCATATGCGCTCCAGGCTTCACTGGCAGCAATTGTGAGATTGATGTCGATGAGTGCGCCCTCTATAGACCATGTCTTCACAGTGGGACATGTCTTGATCGTGTCAATGGCTATTCTTGTATTTGTTTACCTGGATATACAGGTTAGTGTTGTACCGGTATAGAGTGGAAAATGTGTTTTTTTTTTCATTTGATCAAAGTAGTCAATTGTGTACTACTGTGTTCCAATAAATATGAAAATGTCCCAGGATGCACTCTGATACAAGAACCATAAAGACAAATAGTTACAGAGAAATTATTGAGTGAATTAAGGGTTAGGGTTAAGTGAAATTCATAAAAAGCTGTAATATACATGTAGCTTTGCATGATATGATTCTCTGTCATTTGTTAAGTCTCCCAGCTTAGATCGACAGATTGATACATATTCTGTTTAAATTGGTAGTGCCATTGCTCACAAGCATTTTAATGCAAGTTGTATTTTTGGTCAAAATAACACTTGAAAAATGCAGTCTTACTTTTGTAAAAATTAAAGAATACTTGTGGTCTCTCATTTGCCACTTAATATTCTAGTCAAGTATACAATTATGCATACATTTTCAAATCACTGTATGACACATCCCCCATATCATAACAATAAGATCATGGGATGTAAATTAAAGAGATAGATTACAATGATCACAAATTTTCTGTATATGCTTTCCAAGTTTACACCTAATCATAAAATGGTTTGCATCTTTTTGTTACATGACCATAATGAAATAGATATCATCATGCTTTATTTTGTTTTAGGGGTGGAATGTGAAAAACCCTTTGATCTCTGCCAGTCTCTGCCATGTCAGAACAACGCAACATGCTTCAGCTCGCCGACCCACTATGAATGCCTGTGCACCCCGGGGTATCATGGTGATGATTGCCAATGGGTGCGTCACCCCTGCTCACCGAACCCTTGCCCCCATGCCGATATATGTCGAGTGGTGGAGGGAGAGTACGGTCCTGACTACGAGTGTGAATATCGCAGAGTCATCAACGAATGTTACAACCAGCCATGCTTCCATGGTGGTTTGTGTTTTGATACATATAGCGGATTCCTGTGTTTGTGTACATCTGGTTAGTATAATACCATAATTGATGCACGTCATCGAGGGCTTTAGTGAGAATTATACACACGAGGTACTTTTACAACAGTTCTGTTATGTCTGAGGCATAGCTGTGGGTGTTTTTGTTGTTTTAATTAAAGGTAGCAAGTGTGGAAAATTATTCTAATGCCCATGGAAAATGATGTGTATTATCTTTTTTATGAAATGAAGATGTGGATCCTTGTTATTTGATTAACCATCCCTATCTTAAAAGTATGACCGGTCATAGACCTCGTAATTAGTACCCAACAATGGTAAAATTTTCCTGTTGGCTTGAATAGCTGACAGTCACATGATTTCAGCCATCCATTTCATTAGATCCTTATCGTCATTATATTATCAATCTTTAAGTCCTTCACTAGCTTTGGTAAATCCCGTCATATGTGTCTATCACTTTATTATTGTATGCAGTGTATTAGAGTACAGGCTGGGAGATGGAAATTTAAGGAGATGAGCAACAGTCCCTGTCAGACATACGACACATCAGGTCTGTTGTCTGAAGCTTGGTATGTGTGGAACACTTTTGAAGTCACACCTTGCATTTTTCTATTCATTCCCAAAATGTAGGTTATGAGGGTCGTCTGTGTCAAATAGATATTGACCTTTGCTTGAGTGACCCCTGCATGAACAATGGGACCTGCTTTGACCTGGATGACACCTTTGAGTGCCTCTGCAAAGAAGGCTACGCAGGAGAGCTCTGTGAGAGACACAGAAACGCATGTGATGATGCACCCTGTCTTCATGGAGGATCATGTCAACCTATAGAGGGTGCTTCTCATCTCTATACGTGTGAATGCCTTCCAGGGTTCATAGGTCGCAACTGTGAGGTCAATAGAGACGACTGTGCATCCATTCCTTGCTCCAATGGAGCGACCTGCATGGATGATGTTGATGGATTTACCTGCGCTTGTACTGAAGAATTTACAGGTTTGTAAATCTAGTAAAATTCCAAGTAACTCACTGTGCAAGCCATGTGGCACACCTTTTCCAGCTTATTTTCAATACCATAATTTTTTTCAATTTGTCTTATACTTCATTAGAACTTTAGTTGATTTTTTTTTCATAATAAAATTGGCAATCAACAAGCATGATGATATTAAGAAGGAAAATAAATATTGACAGTAATAATTAAACAAGAGTAAAAATAATTGCACTGATATTACTGATGCTATTTATTATAGCATGATAATATTAATATCAATTCACAAGAATAATGTTGATAATCATAATAATAATAATAATAATGATCAATAACAATGATGACATTAATGATACTAATAAAGTTTGAGAATGATGACCAAAGAAATGATAAAGGTTGTAATATGAGGAGAACAAGGACAATATTGGATGACAAAGAGCACATGTTTACAAAACAAGGGCTAATACTTGAACAGGAAGATTCTTCTATATTTCCAGCAGAGCTTAGCTAGGATTTCTGTTTTCATAATAGGTCCAACATGTGATGTGAGTATCGACCTGTGTACCCAGAAGCCTTGTGGTCCCAATGCTACTTGTTTGGACCAGGTTGGTGGTTACCAATGCCTGTGCCCTCCTGGTAGGACCGGGGAGGTTTGCCAAGATGCTGTAGATTTCTGTCAGGGTGACGATCAGTGTTTGAATGGAGGTAGCTGTATCAGCCATCAGGAGACCTTCTCATGCCTCTGTGTTCCTGGGTATCAAGGTAAGCGAGATGAAAGCAGAGTAACGTTTCTTCAACATTTTTTTCTGGAAGATATGACTTTATACCTTTATATGAATCTATATTACTTGAAGTATAAATAAAATATTTTTTCATAAAAGTAAAGTGATTGAATATGGGGTTGGGAAAATAAAAACATTGAACGGTGCTAATCAGGAATACAGGCAATTATTTTCTCGTTTTAATCTTGAAATCTTGGAATTATGAAAAGAATGTGACCTTTCATATCTTAAAAAAATAGCAGTAGGAATGATATTTCCTACAATATTTGATGAATTATATCTGGAGATTCAAAATGCATGTGCTTCATGTGATTTTCCAATCTGTTTATGACTTTTATTTAATTTTTAGAGGACGTGAGTAATATGTTTATATGTCATGCATGTTCATTACTTTGATATGTGTAACCAGGGTCCCAGTGTGAAATAGACATTGATGAGTGTGCAAGCGCACCCTGCTTTCACGGATCAGCGTGCCTGGATTTGATAGGGAACTTTTCATGTGTATGTGCATCTGGATTTTCTGGCCCTACTTGTGAAGAAAACATTGATGATTGTTTGTCAAGGTGAGACAGTCTTTTTTTTTGGAAGATAGGACCAAGAATAATTTGCATTTCAGTTTCATAATCCTGTGAGAATTGTAATTGTTTATTTCTCCCCAAGAAAGTATTTCATATTTCATATATTTTTGTGAGTTGCTTTATTTCAGTTATTTACCTCAATGAACCATATTACATAAGTTGCATTTTCCTTCATCCAACACCAATGTTGTTAAAAGCTTGTACCACTGCTTTAGTTTAATGTACTCTAATAAATGATGATAATAATGCAATTATCAATGATATGTAAGAATTCACATTTTGTTTGGATGCATTTGCCATATTGGATAATTTCTTGATATAGCAGTCTCACACCATATTCTATTCCACAGTCCCTGCATTAATGGAACATGTCATGATGGGATTAACTCTTGGTCATGTGACTGTTTCAATGGATACCATGGCGAAGTGTGTGATGTTCCCATTGATTTCTGCCAGGACGCACCTTGTTTGAATAATGGCATCTGCCTCAGTCTCCAAACTGGTTTCAGGTGAGTATAGTTCAAGCATCGATTACCAATCCAAGGACACACAAATGTCAGCTAAGTTTACATTGGGTTGATAATGATAATGATGTTGATGATGCTGACTCAAACAAATGGAAATTAAAGTTGAAATGTGGAATGGCATAACATTTCAGAGCTCTGGTTGGCTGTAAGAATTTTTTTTGTGTGTTTTTCCTCTTTGTTTGATTGTTTGTATTGTTTTGTACTTGCATTTGCCCTTGATTAATTTTGTATAGTGCTTGTCGAAAAAATATTGGGCATGTCTTTCATACTGAACCAGTAGATATAGGGGTCATAATGAATTTCCTCAATTTACATTTTTGTAATTATATAACAATATATTTCTATTCTAATTTTCTTTTTGTCTCTATCTCTCTCCAAAAGTTGCACCTGTCTATCAGGTTTCACTGGACCCACATGTGAAGTGAACATAGATGAGTGTTCTAGTTTCCCCTGTATCCAAGGATCGTGCCTGGATGATGTTGATAGCTACACCTGCCAATGTGATGAAGGCTTCACTGGAATCCGCTGTGAGACAGACCAGGACGAGTGCCGTAGTGCTCCATGTCTGAATAATGGGACTTGTACTGACAGACCAAGGGGATATACCTGTCAGTGTCCTGTAGGGTTTGAAGGAACAAATTGCGAGGTAAATGGATTTTCTGATTATTCATAGGGGTTGTACAAGTATTGTGACGCAGATTATAAGTCTCTGGATTTTGAACCTGTAGGTTCAGGGTTCATCTCCCACAGCAGAACATGTGTCCTTTAGCAAGGTATCTCTCTACATTTGCCACTCTCCACCAAGGTGTAGTAATTGAGTAGCCAGTAGGTAGGAATTTATTGAATGATTAGAGGCCTAATCAGAGTAGCCATGCTGAAGCAATGTGTATAGTACGCAGTGCGTTGAAACATTCTATTGAGTACTATATACAGCTTCCATAGTGATATTATTGTGATCGAGATATTACTATTTGACATTTTAGCATTGTTCTTATGAATTGTCGCAAGATAATTTCAGGGTACAAAACAAAATTTGAGATAAGTACTAAGCACATTCCAAGGTTAGGGTTAAACATAATTATTTGAATATATTTCATCCCATAATAGTAACATATGTAACAAATAGAGGCTGCTAAAATTTGTAAAGATTGTACTCATTTATCTGTTTTATTGCCTCCCTCCTTCCTCATGAACAGATCAATGTGGACGATTGTTTTAGCAATGAGTGTGAAAACAATGCCACCTGTGTTGATGAAGTGGCTGGCTTCCGTTGCCGATGTCCCCAGGGTTACACTGGTCTGCTGTGTCAGCTCCCGGTGACCCCTGCCTGCTCATCGTACCCCTGTGCTAATGGAGGCTCCTGTCTGGAGGATGATGTTGGGTTCAGGTGTGAATGTCTGGAAGGCTTTAATGGCACTACATGTGAGATTGATGTCGATGACTGTGTCAACAATGGCTGTGAGAATGGGGCTACTTGTATAGATCAGGTAGATTGAACATGGCCCACAATTAATGAAGATGGTCCTGGCTGTATGGATATTTGTTTTGAAATCAACATTTGTTTAAAAACAAATTCCAGGGACCTTTGTTCCAGGGATTTTTTTTTGCTGATATTTTTAGGTTCTTTTTAAACATACACTCAATCATTCATATTTGATTTTAATAATGGTATGATTTTTTATATGTATCTCCATTTACCATTTACAACTGTAAGTTCATTTTTTTTCTCATTAATTTGTATATCTGTATAGTGAAAATTGAAAAAGTGAAATAAACCAATAAATCAAACAAGGAGTAATTAAAGTAAATGAAATTTGAAAATATAGGCGTGCATATTGTTGAGTGCTCATCCAACCATTCTTTGACAAAATAAACAGATATTTTTTAGAATACTACAGAAATATAGGAACACATATAAGATTGTGTAGATGTAAGCCATGAAACTGGATGTTCGAATGTAAAGAAAGATAGAAAGGAATCAACCTAGAAGCAGAATGCCTCCAATCATTAGCGGTGAGCAGAGAAGCAATGTGGTTGTCCTACAGATGAGAATGCACTGTTGTGATTTTGTCCATTTGTTCACCAGGTCCTTGGCTACATCTGCCAGTGCCCACCAGGTTACAACGGGACGTACTGTGAGATGAATATTGATGAGTGTTTGTTGCAACCATGTTTGAACGATGCTACTTGCATTGATCAGGTATCTGGCTTCCAATGTGTGTGCAAAAATGGTAAGTTAATAGTATGTTGCTATTTATTAGTTTACATGTTTAAGATAAGAAAAAATAAAAAAAAACAGGGAATTATATAAAATATAAAGTATTTGTCATCTTTTTTGAGCAGTGCGGTCTAACAAGTTTTAATTTTTGACTTGTGATCATGAGGTTGTTTAATCTGATATTAGCCTTGTGAACTTTGGAAAGACATCAATGTACACTTTTGCACCCTTATTATATAGGTGTTCAATGGGAACAAAATAGGACGTCATTGTTAATATTTCTGGATATGCAATTTGCTGTACTTATAATAGCTGCAATACTCCCTAGGAAGTGGAGATTGTGCATACATTGTGTGCATTCAAGCTAGAATCTGTAGACACAGGTAAAAATGTCAATGCTGTTGAATTTTTGATTAGCTTCACTACTTATCAATATATTATTACTCAGGGAGTGAAGATTGTTCTTGTATCATGTGCATTTGAACCATAATCTGATGACAAGGTTAATGTCAATTTTGTTAGATTCTTGATTTGCTTTACTACTCCTTTATATGATATCCCATAGGGAGTAGAGATTGTACGTACATCGTATACAGTCAAGCAAAAATGTGATAGTCTATGTGAAAATATTTGTGTAAAACACTTAAATATTCTGATGTGGATGGTAAAAAATCAGGATATTATCATAACTAGTAGTAGGAGTAGTAGTAGCATTATTATTACTAGTATTATTTATTCATTTTCATATATTACGCAGACCTGAAGTTGTTATATGAATTAATTATCTTTTTAATTAATAAATTCATTGGCATTTCTTATTATGCAGGATACACAGGGCATGTTTGTGATACTGACATAGATGAATGCGGCTCAAATCCCTGTATGAATCGTGGTTCTTGTGAAGATGCCATTGGTGGATACATCTGTAACTGCACTGTTGGATTCAGGTAAAAAAAACAAAAACAAATATGTTAGAATACATGTACATAGAAGTGTTGTGGTGCAGCGGATTAGCCTTCAGACCTTGAACTATTTGGTCCAGAATTCAATTCCCATCCAGCACTCACACCCTTTTGCAAAGATTTCATCTACATTTGCCACTCTCCATCGAGGTGAGGTAAATAATGATCAGAGGAGCTGTTGTAAAATCGGGATGATATTATGCAGCATGTAGAAACGTAGTATTAAGTACTGTAAATGTTGAATATCATTATTCAAATTATATTTGCTTTAAGAGTGAAGTAGTCATAAAGCATGTAACCAATGTCAATATATTGATGTGGCAAACTATTACATCTGCAGCAAATTGCTTGTAAGTTCGTACTGATAGCAGCATGGTCATACCTCCTGTCATCAGCACCTCCAAAATAACCCAGTCCTTTGAAATGGATATAATATGTCTTGCCATTGGAATTTCAATTTCATCTGTTTGATTGGCTGTTACAGGGGGATTCACTGTGAAGAAGCCAGCATGGAATGTGAAAGCAACCCCTGTCTAAATCAAGCAACTTGCATGGAAGGATATACTCAGTTTGTTTGTCAGTGTGCCCCTGGTTACACTGGACTTCTTTGTGAAACAGGTAATCTTGAGCATTCAAACCTCTTATAGCAAACACCTGTATAGAAAGACCACCTGACTATTACGACCACATGATTGGTTACCCTTTTATTAGCATGCATTTCTGCAAGAATCGTCAGAAGGAGGCTGGTTATTCTGAAAAAAAAGAGGAATAATTTTAATTTTTTCTTAAAGATATGTCTTGCCTTTACTGTCTTAACCATTTACAGTTTATTTTGTGTATTACCCAGCTGGCATAAAATCAGTGTTCAGTTTCAAGATAAATAAATGCAGTAGTAGGAAACGCTGATTTTTTTTTATCATGAGAAAGTTTGTCATACCAAGGATGTCACTGTCAGCGTAGATCTAGATTTCTTACAGTTAAATAAACTGAGCTTGGTAAGATCATGAAATGTAAGGTGGAAATATTATAGAAATGCATTATTGTTTTGATTTTGCAGCATTACCCTCCGATTTTGATGTCATCTTTAACTCTGGGTCTGAAGTAGTCCACCTTGCTGATATTCAGTCAGGTCATAGCAGTCATATGACTGTCTCATCCTGGATGCGAGTTTTGGCGGCACCACAAGATTTCCTTATCTTTGGTTACATTGTTAATGATGAGGCGTACTCACTTTTCAATCCCTGCAGTCTCAAAGTCTTTAGTAAAAGGTAAGCTTAATATGCATCATCATTCCTTTTAAAGTACTTAGGGAATTGTAAAAATAAAGATATCAAGGGAAAATATAATATTTAATATAGTGATGTGTATTTTTTTGTGCTCATTGACAATGTTTAATCTCATTATTGTGACACTTATATTCTGATAAGCAGTTTGGGAGCGAAGTGTCTCTGTCCTGAAGAGTATGGTATTACTTAAAATACATAATTAATTTATATCATTTCTTTTATTATTTCATCATACAAAGCTAAATTAGAGAAACACAATACAATGAGCAAGAACAATAAACTTACAGAAGTAAATGTGTTATATTGATACAAACAAAACACAGCGATTCACATTATCACTATTTCATAATTCTTTTTTTTTAATTCAACTCATTTATTTAAAGAATTTAATGCTAAGAATAAATGTGCATGGGGGTTACATAAACAATTGACAGCTTTGTTATTGATTGATTATTCATTTGTCATTTTCAAGAACTCACACAACAGAGAAATGATATAACAAATAATTAAAATGATTTCGATTGGCCGTTGAGTTGCCTTACCATGGTAGTTGCCATAATGGTAAAGTTACCATACTTCCAAGTCTATATGAAGTGGCCCTATTGGCCCAACCAACCGATGTACTCTGGAGGCTGTACAAGATATAACATTATAAGCGTAAATGAAATGGGTTAATGAATTAGTTAATCATTAATTTATGTTTCTTTCTAGGGTGAATGCCTATAGCTTTTAGAAATGAATGAACTTGATGATGGGTTAAAATGATTTATTCACTACAAAGTAAAGTCCAAATAACAGCCCAAAAGTAGAAATCAATCCATTTGTAGGTGCACACTAATTCAACTGCAGTGGAGTATTTGTATGTTTTTTGTGGTAAATTGTCTGAGGTAATAGCTAAATATAGAAAAAAAAACATACTACATAACATCTGATAATTTTTTGTATAATAAAATCATGTTTTAATGCTAAAATCATTGATTTTTTTCATTGTTTCTCATTCAGTACATCGTTCAGCATAGGTTCGTCATTGTGTGACAATGCCTGGCATCACATTAGCCTTCAATGGTCATTTGAACCTGATATTAGCTGGATCCTCTCCGTCGACCAAGGCAGAACGGTATTCAGGAACAGGACCTTGTCTTCTGCTCGAGGCATTGGACAGGGATCAATAGTAATGGGCTCGGATAGCATGGGGCAGAAAGGTGAGCTTCTGGAAGAGTGATCTTGTTGACTGGTCAGTCTTGGTACAAAGATTTCTGGCCTGCCCCCCCCCCATTTAACCCCCAAAAAATGCCTTGTGCCCCTGATCTTAAGTTAGCCCCCCCCCCCCCAGAAAAAAAAAATTTAATTATAGATTATTTTCTCACAGAGATTTGCAAAATTTCCTAATATAAACCTCTTCTTTTTTCCTTGTCATAAAATTGTGTAAAAGAATGTGAATGTAACAGATTTTGGGTTGCTCCAGTACAAACATGTAGTATGCCTTGTACCAAGTTTCTATGCATCAGTTAAAATAGTGCTGCCATGGAAATGACTGAATGTTAAACGATCAGTGTATCAAAACTGAGTTATCGCATAATGAGAAATTAAATTCATGCTATTTGTTTGAACCACATGCTCGACAATCAATATTTTTTCATTCAAGTAGGCTTATACTGACTGTATTTGAGTCAAGTTTTATGTATTTATATCTTACTCTAGATTACGTGGTGATGAGTGGTGTCAATGTATGGGCTTCTCACCTTAACGAGCAAGCATTGGATGAAATATCATCGACTTGTCAGCCCGCCCTCTTTGGTGATGTCGTGTCGTGGACAGATGTCCTGTCTTCAAAAAACATTACTTCTTCTCAAATAGAATCTCCATCAATGTGTGATGGTAAGTTAATTTTCTTGCTATCAGTATTTACAGCATTTTAAAGAGAGTGGAACCCTTGATAGCAGTAAATTATTTTAAAAATATATATATACATATATAAAAACGTGAAAATCAAAGAAAGAAGTGTGTAAAAGTGCATACTTTTATTGCTTCAGATACACAGGCACATTTTGAAGTCCAGGGCTCCGTAACACAAAGGTTTGCGATGAATTGCAAATATGAAAGAACCGCACTGATTGGTCCCTGGTCAGTATTTTAAACAGAATGCACTTGTAACATTGATATTGATTGGTCAGTCGATTTAGCGATTGATCGCTAATCTTTGTGTTACGGAGCACAGATTATATTAACTTCTCTTTCCTTCTTCGACATGATTATGTATAATGCTGATGTTTGCGTTCAAGTTGCAGATTTTTTTTACTTTTATTATTACACTATCACTAATACATGACGAAAACCTCCATTTGAGAACACCATACCCCAATTTTCCTAAATCAATTATCTTCTCCAATTACGACAAACCCACTGCCCCAAGTTTAAGTATCAAAACACCTGTTTCTTGACCTCGGTCCGAAGATAACACAACAGCCCGAGCGCAAAGCTTGCCGCCATTTCATTTACTTACTTTTATGATTTCGAGGTCGATTTTCTTCGTTCGAAATTGAAAATGGACTAACATTGGATTTCTGAATACAAACTTCTCCAAACGGGGTAGACTAATGAATTCATCCCTACAATTTACTAATTCATGTATCTCTTTATTTACCCCAAATTTCTCCAGCTGTGAATGAGTGCGCATCAAACCCATGCATCCGTGGAGCTTGTGAAAACAAACTAGATGGTTTCCATTGCGAGTGTGAAAGTGGTTACAAAGGAGAACTATGTGCAGACACGCAAGACCTGTGCAGCGATGAACTGTGTAAGAACGCTGCATCATGTCAAACAATAGAAGGGGAACCTATTTGCCTCTGCAGGGATGGGTTCTCCGGGCAGTTCTGCGAAACGAGGAAAGGTAAATGCATCGAAAAAGCAGGCTGTAATTCACTAAAATACACATTTATTAAATTTTTTTGTTCATGGTTTTGCATTTATTAGAAAATGTCATTATGATTTTTTTTCTCCTGACAGACTGTTTACATATTGGTTTAGGATTGGGTACAATACCCGTTACTTGTTTCCTTCAGTACTCTAAATATATGCATATACAGGCACACATTGCCCGAGTGTGCACCTACATCTAATACATAATGGGATCTTATATTCACAATTAGCTAATTCACAGTTCTTTGTGAGGGGGCTTTCACACATAAGCCTTTTAGTCAGCTGGCTATGATAAGTTATTTTCATCATCATTTTTTTCAATAACAAGAGTTGCCCCAAGTGGTTCATCAATTCAAAAATTGAATTTGTGATATTTGTGTTGTTAACAAAATGTAATTGTTGTTATCAAGTAATGGAATGAAAGGAGAATTTAAAAAAAGTGCTGGCGTGTAGCAGGTTGCAAGCACTTTTTCCGGTCTGTATTTATGTGCTTTATTATGTTCTCTGCATTACTTGAATATCAACTTTGAACTATCATTTGAGTATGCTATCAGGATTGAGCCGGATAATTTTCTTTCTAAAACTTATTAACCTTTGCACTATTTTTTATTATACCATAATATCTAGAATTGCAGCTGTTGTTGTAATTTATTGATTCTTTTGTAATATTTTTTGTTAATTTCATGTGTATTTGTTTATTCTGTTCTGTAAAACATTTGTCAATTCAGCTGTCATCAGCTGTGATCATCTTTTAATAAATCTTCAGTCTTGAGTCTTGAAATTGGCTTTCCATAGCGTACATGGCCCCCAGGGGGGGGGGGGTGCGGGCAGTCAAATATATTGCTGTACACACGCCTGACCAAAAAACATGTTTAAAGAGGTTTTTTACAGTTTTGGACATGGTCCACGCGTGAACTCATTAAGGGTATCAAAACAGTGATTTTCAAGAAAAGGGGTGGTTTTGAAAGACTGGTCAATGGTCAATCGCAGGGTCAAATGTATTTAGGGTATGTTTTTTTCCACCAAAATTTTTTTTTTAAAGACTAGCCAAACGTGTTAAGGTTATGTTTTTTTTCCCAAGCTTTTTCCCAGAGGTCATATTTTTGATACATCTTGTTTAGGGGCCAAAATGTGTAAATAAAGCCAGTGAAAAACTTGATTAGGGTTTTTTTTGCACACAGAGAAAAACTTGTTTAGGGGGTGTTTGGAAATTTCTTGGTCACACATGTGTACAGCAGTATATTTAACTGCTTCCCTCCCCCCATGGGACATTGGCATAGGCTTGTTGAAACTTTCAGGTGTTACAGCCATTTAAACATACCCCTTTGATGGTAGATTCCCATTTTGATTGTCATCCTTGTTATTGCAGTTGATGGAGCCTGGTCCCACTGGTCCTTGTGGTCAGAGTGCAGTACTACCTGCGGAGGTGGTACCAGATCAAGGTCCAGGGCCTGTACCAACCCAGCCCCACAGGGAGGAGGTCTAAACTGCTCAGGGAAGGCCGAGCAAGTTGGAATGTGCAACGAGTTTGAATGCCCAGGTATCAATCATAAGTTGTTTAATTAGGAACAATCAGAGCATAGAATGTCAGATTAACAATTATATTGTATGAATGTTTGGTTGGCTATAAAAGCCTCAATCGTAGCTTACCTGGGCTTTTTTCTGAGCTTAAAGATTTTGGTCGCGGATTGCAAAATCATGAAAAAAATCGGTAAAGAATGACATAATCTATGCTGTTGCATAGTTACATTGCACAGAATTCATATATATTTCTTATGTGAATTAATTTTGCTTATTTATTCATGAAATCATACTTAGTACTCTAATTCACTGAATAAAGCTCCTTAATATCTATTTGTGCTGAAAATATGTCGATCATCATATTTTAACCAATGTTTTTTAATTTGATTTTGAAAGGGCATATGTAATATATGGCCCTATGGAAAGCGATTCACAAAGTGACAAAACCTTGGAATGTTAATTCCTTTAGATGTGACAGTTCAATGCATGATTATTGGTGATTATTTTATCTTCCATTCTAAAGGATGTTTGAGGCTACGAAGACCCCTCCGAGGCTACCTCAATTGTGATGAACAACCGGAGATGACAAACTGTACCATCAGCTGTCGTCATGGTTACGGCTTTGCCGAGAGGGTCATGAACAGCTACTACTGTGGGAAGGATACAAACTATCGATGGAATCACCAAACTTCCAAAAATAGAAGGGCTGTTTTTCCTTCATGTACAGGTAATAATTATAATAACATATATATCAGTACATAAAACACAATGCATATATAATTTAACAAAACGTTCAAGATTTACTCAATATTTGACATGAGATGCAGGATGTAAAAAACTGTGTTATGTTATCCTTAAAGGCATATGATATGAAACAGAATAATAGCTTTATGTGCTACATGGAAAGCATGACAGCATATATATGCTGCACATGTGCACTTTAATTGATGCAAATGTATTCAATTTGTATGAATTCTTCCTTTATCTTGTCACTCATATTGAAGGAAGTAAATTTAATCAATTGGACTAAATTTAATTTTAAAAATTTAAAGTAAGTAGAAAATGTTTACTTTTTGATATTGACTTCTTTCCAAGGATGTCATATACGTGTTAATTAATGTTTCATAAAGAAATAGGTGTATTTATTATTAAAGTGGAACAATTAACATTCAAATTTGATTCAAATTTCAGAACTTTCTAAGAGTCATGGATCCACGGGGGTAGTAGAAGTTGGCTTCCCTGGCGCTGTTTGTTCTTCGGCCAGTGATAAGGAGAGTTTAAAGCAAGCTGCGTATCAGTCACTCAATGCACATTCTGACGATATAGATTGCCTCAAAGACAAATCATGCAAGATTCTTCGTATCCAGGTGAGCATTTCATGATGGTTACCATAGTAACAGTGCTTCTCAGCCAATCCAAATCAAGGAAAGTTGTCAGATCTGACAACTTGTCTGTCAGATGAAAAATGATGATGAATTTCTCCCCAGGTAAACTAAGGTTTTGTGAGTTCATGTTGCTACTTGGTCTATGCCTGCTTTGTCTTCATTTGGTTTCAGCTATTATTGTCTAATCCTTCCCTATTGGAAAGGACACAGCGTTCCACAGTGTTTGCCACAGTGTGTTCACATTGCAGAACATGATTTGAAATCACCTTCACACTGTGAAAATTTGAGCATTTCAAAAGTGTGAATCACAATATTCACAAAGCCGACCATGTGAGCAGTCTCACTGTCGAGGTGTCCACAGTGTGAAAAAAATCTCCACACTCTTGAATTTGACAATTTCAACTGTGTGAATAATATTTTCACATAGTCCAGTATGTGAACACACTGTGATCACACTGTGTAATACTTTATTCTTCCAGCATAGGTCACTGCCAACCAGATAGTCTAACAGCCATTTGACCTAGAAGCCATATAGCTATTCACAATTTTGTCTATTTCAAGTTAGTCTACATTGCATCTACATATCATGTAGATATAATATCCACATAGTCTAACTAGATATTGTCTTTGTGGTTGATGAACTGTCCATGAATCAAATTTTCATTTCACAAAGTGTACAAAAATTAGTAGGCAAAGTAGAAATTAGACTAGCTTGCCATTAGCCTAAATTAAATGTGCATTTAATTAAAAACCTAATTCTGTGACAGTGTGGAATATGTATATTGTCCCTTTTGGAAATTGGTTGCCATGTCATTATACACTTTTGCATGTTCATGGAAAATAATAAGAAACAAAAACACCTCTTTTCATTGTATTTTCTCTGGTCTGTTTCTGTGAGTAGGTGTTGAACTGTCAGCTCGAAACCAACAAGCGTAGGTCGATCCATCCACAAGGAGAGGTCAGAATAAGTATCACAGTCTCTGAGAACGATACCTACGAGCAATATTACCCGGAAGCTGGTGAGTAATGTATAAATGTCAGTGTAGTGGGGTGTTTCATAAAGCTGTTCGTGATTTACGAATGACCTTACAAATGACTTGGGATACCTTTTTTGATGCTATAATCTGTTTGTCGTTCATTGCATATAAAGGTATCACCAGTTTTTCATAAGGCCGTTTGTAACTCATCTTGATGAAACACCCACCAGGGGGCCCAAAACACAAAGCTTAGCAATGATCTACGATGGATTCTATTGACTACAATGTACAATCAGTCGTAAAAATGAAGTGTACGATTAATCGCTGACCTTTGTGTCACAGGACCCTGATTCTTTTACATTCATCATAACTGTTTTTTGAATAAACAGTATTCCTTTTTCTTTATTTCATAATGAATTCTAAAAAAAATCAAGAATTCTGTTGTAAAGAATGTGCGCTTCAAATTTTGGCATGATCACGCAAACGATGGCTGATTTCATCAGGAGAGTTATGATGACCAAGTTCTAAATACATCTGAAATAGCCTTCTATCTGTATCTGTATCGTTCAGTCAGGAAAATACCAGGATTGGAACATCAAATTATGCTAACTTGAAACTTGAAAAGCATGTTACGTGTGGAGTGGCTCGAAGTATTAATTCTGCATTAGTCCTGCATGTTGCACAAATTTTCAATATTTGTATAATGTTCTTGTCCTGTCATGTCATGTATAACCTGTGCACTAAAGATTTTGTCTTGTATCTGTGTTTAAGTAAAATTTCATTTATAGCATCAGTGAAATTCATTATTATGATTATTAACAGACCATTTTCAAGCAATGATTACAAAATTTGTAAACAATACCTTTGGGCAGAAATGCTGCAGAATAAAAAATAACAATATTTTGAAACTAATAAATGTATTAATATATGTAACAATAATCTTTCTTGCAGATAACATTACAGACTTGGAGATTTCAGAGCCACTGGACCTATTCTATTATGATGTGTCTTCACTACTGACGAATGACTCATTGACGCTTGAGATCAATGATGAAATCTTACACAGTGATCCATCTTCCTTCACAGGAGATGTCTGGGAAAACTGTCCGCCTGGATACATAGAGGGCAGTCTTGATGGATATTGCGGTGAGAAAATCATGTGCAATTCGTGAAAGAAAATCATCCTCCATCTGTTTTCTTTTTCATATACACTTGTGTGTAAAAATAAAATTCATTTGGTATTTCAAGAATTGTATGCATTTCTATTCCTTTTCAAGAAGATATTTTGAAATATATTGTTATATTGATTTGAGATAATTCTGACATTTATTTATGATGTTATAAATATCGACCTAATATAATTGTGCTCTTAATTGTTTGTTTGTTTTACATTCAGTACTTTCTCAAACATGACTGTATGTCTTCGTATTTGAGACAGTGTTCCTGGAAATAGGAAGAAATAAAGTATATTTTTAGTAGCTAAGCATATAAACTAAAAGTGTTGTTTCATTCTACTTTTCTGCAGTGCCATGTGGGATAGGAACTTACTATGGAATGGAAGGCAATGCCACTGATTACGAGTGCTACTCGTGTCCTTTGAATACATATCAAGATGAGGAAGGTCAAGATGAATGCATTCTTTGCCCCCCAAATACATTCACTGATGATTTCCATACATCTAACATCACTGATTGTAAAGGTAACATCACTGTAATTCATAAACACTCGATTGTGTATCTTACTTATTATGAATGTTAACTATGTCAGTTGAATACTTGCCTTGATGAATGCATTCTTTGTAATCCAGAAAAACTCACATAATATCACTTATTGTATTGTAAAGAAAATGTCACTGGATATGAATGTTATCAAAATCCTTAGAATACGTACCAAGAAGAACGCATCGTCTGTCTTGCAAAGACTCCCCTAACATCACTAGCTATAAATCAAATGTCACTATGAATATTATAAATGTCCTCTGAATACTTTTAAATATGAAGGACAAGATGGGTGCATTGTCACCTCATTATTGGATTCACCTATTGCATTCTCACCCCTAACAGAACTGATTTTTAATGTTGCCCATATTTTGCTTTGAAGACGACAGTCAAGATATATGCATTCTCCGTAATATTTTGACACATTCACATGACACTGATTGAAGGAAATGCCACTGACAGTAAATATTAGCTACATGTGTATCCTTTGACTACTTACCAATAGATGAATGCATTCTTTGTGTAACCCAGAGACACTTGCATAACATTGCTAATTGTAAAGTAAATATCTCTGATTATGAATATTGTCAAAGTCCTTTGAATACCTACCAAAAATGAATGCATCCTCTGTTATCTGGAGACATTTACCCAACATCACAAGTTATTATACAGGAAATGTCACTGACTATGAATATTATCAATCTCTTTTGAAAACTTTCCAAGATGGAGAAGGGCAAGATGAATGCATTCTCTGCCCTCTAAGAAAGCATCCACTGATTGCTTTCACACCCTAACAGAATTGATGTTACCCATATCTTTACTCTGATGAAGACAGTCATGATGAATGCAATCATTGTCCTCTTAATTCCTTCACTGATGATTTCCATGCATCTCCTATCGCTGATTGAAGTTATGAAGATATAGTTCCAAATAATTGCTAATCATGATCAATAATATTGTAATACAAATTCAAAATTAATTAAATAACTTTCACCGGATTCATTAACATGTTATTTAGGTCCATATTTTGATCACAGATTTGGTATTCGACTTTTTAGCAAGTTAGACGGAAAATTTGTTCTTGCAATGTCTTCATTTTCTTTGCTATAGTTCCTCCACCTATTCCTGTTATCATCACACTGCCTCCTACTCAACCACCAGATCATTTCCCCCTTCCTCTCATCTTATCGGTGACGACAGGGGCCATCGTTCTCTTGGTCCTGGTTCTCCTCCTTGTCGCATGGTGTAAACGAAGACACCGGTATGTAACTGGCAAGGGCCCAATTAATAAAGACTTAAAATCATAATTGTGTCATTATGGTAGTAACCTGAAAATCCTTGTTTTAATTGTTACAAAGTTACCATGATATAGCAGCCAACTTATCCTTATCAGTGGCAGATTCAAGAGGGGGGAATTTTCGGCCTGTGCCCCCTTCCCCCCTTTTTAGAGTCACAGCAAATAGTTTTAATGGGAATATGTCGTTCATACACAAGTCAGGACCTTATTTTTGTCAATTTTTACATGGAACAGAATGATCTGCATTTTTAGTGACCACCTTTTTTTTGCTTGTCAAATTTCCCTTGGAAAAAGTGCCCCCCCCTGGATCCGCCCCTGATTCTTATCATTGGTTCTTGATGGATGGGCATGATTCGTATTGATCTTGGTACCTTTGCAATATCATAATTGTATTGACTATGAAAAGTTTGATATTAAATAAATGCTTCTTGTACAATGATATATAGCTTAACAAAGAAGCTACAATATCAATTTGTAAAATTATCAGTATAATCGTCTACAACTAGACATTGTTTTTTTATTTATACGCGTATATAGGGGAATAATTGTTCATGTACCTGGCATAATTTTCAGTGATGGCACAATGGTTGATTGCCCCTCTTGATTTATATTTTTAGTGTCAGATTCATAATAATTTATAAATAAAATTGTATGAATCTTAATCAGATATTTTGCTGAAATCAGAGTCATGACCAGCCATATATTCATTTTAGCAGGAAACTTTGCTGACTGTAATAATGATTGGAAATAATAACTTGATCTATTGACCAGTGGTGGCTTTACATGAGCTTGCTTTATCAAAAAACAAGGATCCAGATCAATATCTTATAAAGTATGGTATATATGGTACACATCATTTGCTTGGGCATTATAATAATTGCACAACGTTTATCTTTGAAATTGTCCAAACATTCTCGGCTATGCCTTGGGCATGCAAGAGCTACTCTAAAGGTACTTTATAGTTGTAGTTCTTAATGCATAGATGACAGATTTAAGAATCATAACTCATACTGTTTAATTCCTCAAAAACTGATGGTACGCAAGTTGAAATTTATATCCCACTGTCCATTCCATCTTCCAGAAACAAGACAGGATCATTTCCCACCCAAGATATTCAGATGTTAAACGCAGCTACAGCCGGAACCAAAGGCACCAAAGGAACCTATAAATCCTCTGAAGAACAAAGTCCAGGGATAACGAACCATGCATTCGTCTTTGGAGGCGATGATAGCTCCTCTTCTAAGGAGAAGATGTCCACCATGGACAGTGGAGACACCAACTTTACCTTCAGAGAATCATCTTCAGATTACCCGACGCTTAGAGTTGGCACAACACCGCAAGACGACTTGCAGGTTTACTTACCACCGAAAACGCCAACTACATTTGGAACAAAATAACAAATCTCTGTGTTGACTGTGCACTGTGTGTAATCCAAATAGAAAAAGTATTTAATAAGTGTAATATTCTGCTTTTGCATGGCACTTAATACATTGGAACATCTCTCCGCACTTTACATTTTTCTCATGACCCCAGTTATCGGATCTTGGTCCGCCTGCATGTATGCTCACTCTCCACTACCTTTGGAGTATTCCAACAAGAGTTTCTGAATTCATCTAGGCATAAAACTTCCAAGTTGACGGGTAGAAAGTAAAAAATGTGGATTTACTATGATCATTATGGCACGAGGCCTACATGTTTAATAGTCGCTGTGTGTTTCAAGAGTTTAAAAGCGTGTGCTTTTCATGATTTAGCCATTTCCAGTTTTCATGCAAGTATTTTTTCTTGAACTCTTCGAAAAGGAAGAAGTGCTCATACAAGCTGACACTTTTGTTGCCTGTAATATTGTCATTCACTTAAAAAGACTTGTATCAATATATAATTTTGCAACAAAGCCTCAGGATAATACAGAAATGTAATTTTACAGGATTTATAAATTTATACCTTTTTGAAAAACTGTATATAAATTTTTTTATATGGATTGTAATTGTATATTTTCAACATGAATTCGTTTGTAGTAATCACAATATCAAGATTTGTATAAAATAATTATATGGGTCCTGATGAGATGATTGGCTGAAATCTACTATGTGACCAGTAATTTTGAGCTTAGCATGAGTATTTTCTAAAGACAGCTACTTATGACTAGTTCTGTTGTCTGGACACGGTTTGAGTTAAGGATGTTTTATCAAATAATAATGATCCTCATCACTATCTTATAAAACTTATAATACAAATCATTTTCATCAGGCAGTATAAAATTACTTGATGATGTATATTATACAAATATACTAGGCTTTGAGTAAGTGTAGCGGGAATTACTCATCCGAGGTTGGACTGGCATTACTATTTTTTCCTGAGGGGAAAAATAGTGATTTTGCCAGTACAACTGAGGATGAATAATTCCGTCTATACTTTCGAAATAAAGGCCTGGTATATTTGTTTTATATCCTACTTTAATAAGTTAGACCAATAGATTCTGATAATCTAGTTCTTGTACTCTTAGTTCATCCTTTTTTTTAATCTGAACCAAACCAGCCACGCTGACTGACCTACTTTTCCTCAAGTGCTTAGCTACACGCTCAGTGCGTGGAACGTGCTTGCGCCGTCATGATCACGGAATAGCACATTTTCTTTGTTGGGCATTTCATTTTCGACATCATCGCAAAGTAGTGCGAATATGTTTGGTCACATGATGCTATTTAAACCAATCAGCATACAGGATTTAATTTATGTAGGGTATAATGAGTTACACCCTGCTTGTTTACTTAATAGGGAAATATCTACATTCTGGGTCTGTATTCCATGAGGCCCGAGGATGGTGGGGTTAAAGGTCATCTAGGTGTCAAAAGGTCAAGTTTTGTTCAAATTGCTCTCATTTTTTTAATTTCTACATCAATTATGGTCACACATGATGCAAATGATCCTTGAGTAATACCACGGAACCAAAGGAACCTATAAATCCTCTGAGGAACAAAGTCCAGGGATAACGAACCATGCATTCGTCTTTGGAGGCGATGATAGCTCCTCTTCTAAGGAGATGGCCACCATGGACAGTGGAGACACCAACTTCACCTTCAGAGAATCATCTTCAGATTACCCGACGCTTAGAGTTGGCACAACACCGCAAGACGACTTGCAGGTTTACTTACCACCGAAAACGCCAACTACATTTGGAACAAAATAACAACTGGGGCAAGAGATATAAGCGATCAAAATCAATCTCTGTGTTGACTGTGCACCGTGTGTAATCCAAATAGAAAAAGTATTTAATAAGCATAATATTCTGTTTTGCATGGTGCTTAATACATTGGAACATCTCTCTGCACTTTACATGTAGTGACCCCAGTTATCGGATCCTGGTCCGCCTGCATGTATGCTCACTCTCCACTACCTTTGGAGTATTCCAACAAGAGTTTCTGAATTCATCTAGGCATAAAACTTCCAAGTTGACGGGTAGAAAGTAACAAAATGTGGATTTACTATGATCATTATGGCACGAGGCCTACATGTTTAATAGTCGCTGTGTGTTTCAAGAGTTTAAAAGCGTGTGCTTTTCATGATTTAGCCATTTCCAGTTTTCATGCAAGTATTTTTTCTTGAACTCTTCGAAAATGAAGAAGTGCTCATACAAGCTGACACTTTTGTTGCCTGTAATATTGTCATTCACTTAAAAAGACTTGTACCAATATATAATTTTGCAAAAAAGCCTCAGGATAATACAGAAATGTAATTTTACAGGATTTATAAATTTATACCTTTCTGAAAAACTGTATATAATTTTTTTAATATTGATTGTAATTGTATATTTTCAAAATGAATTCATTTGTAGTAATCACAATATCAAGATTTGTATAAAATAATGATACGAGTCCTGATGAGATGATTGGCTGAAATCTACTATGTGACCAGTAATTTATAGCTTAGCATGAGTATTTTCTAAAGACAGCTACTTATGACTAGTTCTGTTGTCTGGACACGGTTTGAGTTAAGGATGTTTTATCAAATAATAATGATCCTCATCACTATCTTATAAAACTTATAATACAAATCATTTTCATCAGGCAGTATAAAATTACTTGATGATGTATATTATACAAATATACTAGGCTTTGAGTAAGTGTTGCAGGAATTATTCATCCGAGGTTGGACTGGCATTACTATTTTTTCCTGACGGGAAAAATAGTGATTTTGCCAGTACAACTGAGGATGAATAATTCCCTCTATACTTTCGAAATAAAGGCCTGGTATATTTGTTCTATATCCTACTTTCATAAGTTAGACCAATAGATCTTGATAAACTAGTTCTTGTACTCTTAGTTCATCCTTTTTTTAATTTGAACCAAACCAGCCACGCTGACTGACCTACTTTTCCTCAAATGCTAAGCTACACGCTCAGTGCGCGGAACGCGTATTAGTGCTTGCGTCGTCATGATCACGGGAATAGCACATTTTCTTCGGTGGGCATTTCATTTTTGACATCATTGCAAAGTAGTGAGAATGTTTGGTCACATGATGCTATTTAAACCAATCAGCATACAGGAATTAATTTATGTAGGATATAATATGAGTTACACCCTACACCCTGCTTGTTCACTTAATAGGGAAATACCTACGTTCTGGGTCTATATTCCAATGGGCCCGAGGATGGTGGGGTTAAAGGTCATCTAGGTGTCAAAAGGTCAAGTTTTGTTCAAATTGCTCTCATTTTTTTAATTTCTGCATCAATTATGGTCACACTTGATGCAAATGATCCTTGAGTAATACCACATGTGTGTTAATGAGAATGGTGGGGTCAAAGGTCATCTAGGGGTCAATTGATATGAGGTCATGTCCATTTTTTAAGTTTTTGTTCAACTTGCTCTCATTTCTTTATATCTGCATCAGTTGTGTTTATATATATTCAGTACAAGTGATTTTGGGGTATTACCACACGTGTGTTCTTGAGGATGATAAGGTCAAAGGTCATCTAGAGGTCAAAAGATCATATTCCATATTTCATTGATCACAAAATCAGGCGAGACTCATGGTTGGCAAACCACCTTGTTGAAAGGTAATCATTTTACGTCACAATCATCACAGTAAAAATGTGATTTTGTCACTGAAATTGATGGGCAAATAGTAGTGTGGAGTATTATGCATGAATACGCACGTCATACGGCCTCATACATGTATTACATGGTTGAAATCAGCACTGGGCATGCACATAAGAATAAAAAAAACAACAACAGCTGAACACATCAAACAGGTGATACAGGCTCATATTACCTGTTTGATCTTTGTGAATAAGTTCAATCGGTAGAATTTGTCCAACAAATTGATCAATCAGATTACAAAATCCATGAAAAAAAAAGGCCCACTAAGAGAAACTGTTACATGTATATCACATTCTCAAATTTAGGTGGCACAGTAAAATTATCTCTCTGCGTTGTGGTAAATTTACATTAAGCTCTTAATTTGTGCAAACAACTTCAACACATGGAATCATATCATTTATAATTTGAAGAAGTGTCTTTCCAAATCATTTATTGTAAAGAACCAAACATTCAGCTGACGATTTTGATGTGTTTTGTCGCTGTGAAATTCTGTATTTGCAACATTTTTTACTGATTACATCTGCATGAAGTACTATTCTTATAAATAAACATGAACTTTTGTATTAAATGTTATTGATTCAATCTCATGAATTTTATTAAAGGGGTTTTCATATATTGTGAAGAGAAGAAAAAGAATTAACAAAATAGAGAGGAAATGAGTTTTATTAAGTTATATAAATACCCTAAAATCTTACAAAAAGCTGATTGTGCATTCATTCATTAATTGAAGCTTAACCCTAAAAAGACTGGGGGGGCTGATTCAGCCCCCCCCTCGACATTTTTCGTGATAAATCCGCCGCGCGAAATTTTTTGACCGCGTCGCTCGCTGACTTTTTACTTTCAAGTCTCGTGCAACTTTTGAGACCAAAATTGTGACCCCCGGGTACGCGGTTCCAAAATTACGCAACATTTCGTAAGTGCATGCAGACCCCAAATTACTCAAAAACGTGAATTTGTGTACAAATCCAATGCAAATAGTGTTCTTAACCAAAATTCATAAATGTATCATTATTTTTCCTTTTACTGCTTAAAATCAATTAATTTTATCTTTTTTATGGTCAAAATAAAGTCCCCGACAATTTCCATTGAAAAAACAATAAAAAACAAAAAGTCGAAAAACAATGAAATACATAAGAAATTTAGAAAACAATAGAATACATAAGAAAATAAAAGTGATTTTGAATTTTTTTTAAAATCAATTTGATCAGATGCCTATCTAGAGTGTGTGAAACAAAAATTAGCATTTCAGGGGCATTATTTTATTAATTAGAGCAAACTTATGATTTTACACATAAATTAGCATAATTAATGAGACATGAGATTTTTTGCAGAATTTGATGTTATAGTTTTGTAGATAATGCCATGGGTAACGCGTGTGCCAATTTTCGTCGCGATCGCGCGATCGACGGCCGAGATCATAGGGGGGGGGCTGAATCAGCCCCCCCCCCCCCCAGTCTTCTTAGGCGTCGAAATAGCCCAGTCTATTTAGGGTTAATATATCACAAAAAGATGAGTTTCCTAATATGGCCCTTATAACAACATCAAACATCTAGCATAATAAGAAAACATTAATAATACAAAAAATAAGAAAATTAAAAAGCTCAATTTAATATTAATATTTGACAGTTTGCACTTATTTGAAAGTGTTACTTTAATTTAACAAATAAAGACTTTTTTAATGTTTCTCTACAAATCGTATATAATCTATTACAAAATGCGCATGTGATACATAACATACAATGTTTTGCATGTATAGGAAAACAAAGTTTAAACAGATTTGATTTGCCTCAATCCATCAAAGCCTACCATAAATGTAATCTTTGCATACTCATAGTGCCTTTTAACTGGTGCTGATATTTAAAAAATTGAAATGATGAAATCGAAAAATGGCCTCTTAAACATCTACTTGAAAATAGATAAAATATTCAGCATACAAAATTTCAAAATAAAAAGAATAATTTTTATCCGGTATGCCCAATACAAAATTGTTAAGTTGATATGACTATCAGGACTACGCTTTTTTGCTTCTGTTTCAACTAGGTTCATATCTACTGCAGATAGCTTCTGTAAGAGGATTTTTTTCAGAAACGGGTCCTGTTTGCTATTTCCTAGCTGAAGATGCAATTATTCTTAGGGACATGGGCCTTGGGAATTTGAAGCGGGGGTTCTGAAGCACCCCTAAGATTTTCCTTGGGAATGCTGCATATATTATTTCCCATAGGCATCACCCCCTAGAATTCTGGAAGGTGTGGAAAATCGATTAAATATAGCCAAAATGACCTTCATCTTGTATTGAAACCCTTTTTTAATTGGTTTTCAAAGTTCTCGGAACCTAAATTACCTCCATTTTGTAGTAAATAAACCCCATTTTTTCTTATCAATTTACATCAGCACCCCATCTAGAAAAAAGTTCGCAGGGCCCTAGACTAGGGGCTCTGCTCCCCTCCCAGGAAGGTTAAAAAATACGGAGGCCCGAGACATGTATTATATATATAAATATTATATATATATATAAATATTTATATATATAAATATATATATATATATATATATATATATATATATATATATATATATATATATAGGCATATCCCTAATATTCAAATGGAAAAATGACGTCAGCTTCAGTCAGATCGCCTTGTATCTGCTTTGTTCAGATTTAATCATATTTTGCTGTAGGTAAAGTTACTCTTTAAGGCTAGTCAAATTCTCTTGTTTTTAAGTAATCAATGACTAATTATTTGTCCTTTTGCAATTTTTTCTTGTACTTTATTGTGGACTCTGTGCTGATCGGTCACTTTTTAGTATGGAAAGATGTGTAAGCATTTGGGATCGCAGCACTCTTGGCATCAAAGACGGTATCTTGCGTTCCAGTAGAGTACGAAATGGTGGCATTTGATGGTCGTGAAGACGTGGAGCTTGTGCTCTTTCCACGTGATCCACCCAATCTTCTGCCCGTCAGTAGCCGGATGACACGGGATGATATACGGATCAACTGTTGCCGAACCTCCGGAAGACGAATGCAGAAAAGAATGAAGATGAAAACGCCTTGCAGAGAGGTGAAAATGACGAAGAGAACGGCGAAGAAGAACCGAGCGCCACCGATCGCCATGAATCCACACACCCAGCTTAGACCGACCAACGTCCCGATGGCAACCGCGTTCTGCAATCGGCGAAGTAGCTCAGCACGCCGACCCGCGGCATTCGAGTCTTCCATCGTGTTGGTAAGCGACGTCATTTTCCTTCCACATGTCACTTTGTAGATGACGATGGTGAAGATGATTGTGTTGATGGTGAGGATAAGGGCGATGGGAAGCAACTGGGCAAAATAGAATGACTCCAATGGAATCATGAAGCAGCTGAAAAGACACAACAGAAATTATGACTATATACAATCGCACGGTTTTAATTCGTTTATCGGTGTGACTAATCATCCTATTAATACTAAAATGCTGGTTTTATGCAGATGTTTATTTTCATTTTTTTAAATGTCTCAGATCACTAGTCTCTGATTTCTTTAAGGCCAAAAATCTATCAACGAGGGAACAATACTGCCCTAATCACATATGATGGGGTGTCCAAACTTCGCGCACTTTTCAAAAATATTCAACAGGCTTAATTTTGTCCACAAATTATTCATAATTTATACAAAACCAATTCAAGAAATAGTTACCACATTGACGGCAAGATCGTAAACTATAAAATCATGGACGAAAATGTAAAGTAGGTCACGCGGTTTCGCCGGTATTGCGATCTCAAAATTCTATTCCGATCGGCGAATGCGGGCTGTGCTGGAAAACCGTTCAGAAAAAGTGTGACCTAACTTCGCGCACCAAAGCTTTTGTGGAGATTTAAACAAAGACTCAAGCTCAAAAAGTGAAATATTTATATCAGATTGATGGCAAAATGCTATGGAATCGGTTAGTACCACATTTAACTCACATTTTTTATGATTTCTGCTTGTAAAATGGTGATATCGTGATGCTTGTTGCTTTCTTCAAAACGGGCGCTAACGGTGACAAATTTGCCGATCTTTTGCCAATATTTTCATGAATACTGGACTAATCCTAAAGAAACTTTCAGCGAAGGGTAATTTTAGGTCGCTTTTCACATTGATGATGTCAGATTTTAAGGATATTGGCTAGTTTTGGAGATAATGACCGTCCGCGAAGTTTGGACACGCGCGAAGTTTGGACTCACTGCCATACATGGAACGCAAACATTTTTTTGGCGGCAATCGATCGCTAATTCCAATGGACATGATGGAGGTGCCGTATCTGTGTTCGATACCCGGCACGGTACAGTATTATGCCCATTTTTATAATATTGCATAAAAAAATGCTGTGTGTTATTAGTGACGTAAAAAGCTCTTCTTATACCGGGGGGGGGACATAAAATGGGCCAACTGTATGAGGTATACTTTTACGGTGCGTGGGTGTGCATGTGTGTGTGTTTTTTGTGTAGTGACGTAATAAGCCAAACATGTTTTACGGGTGCATAACATGATAAGCCTATATTGGGAGCAATATCTGACTTGAAAATGGTCGAGCATCGGAGTCAAATTGTTATCTTGTTAACTTACTAGTCTGGATTTCTGTAAGCGTTCAGGTCTACGGCAACGGTAATACAAACATTAACCAGTGGACAACCTGCAAGAACAAATAAAAATGATGTAGTCGCTTAAACGAAGCATAGGAGAACTGGAAAAGGGAGCACGAGATGTAAGGCTAAAAAAAACCTAACATGTTAGAGCTGTAAAGAGGTGACCTGTACCCATGCATATTCTATAATCATGATAAAGCGGCTTTCCTCTTTTCACGTCATGTCCTCATAGTCGACCAGGTAGACAGGTCTCACCCTTTACTTGATGAATATTTAAGTGACCCTTTTCAGCTACCAATGTATATTCATTCTTTATACATGTTACTAGAGTTCCCTTAACTTTCACTTTATTGCACAATCATCAATACCAGTCTCGCCTTGGATTTCCTCCATTTGATTCTATTGCATGCGATTCAGAGTTCCATGGGAAGATATATATTTGAGATATTTTATATTTTCTTTAGTAAAGTTAGTTTGCTTTGAACGTTCATGAGGAGGAAAATAGTTATTCACTCATCAAAAAATGTAATGCTTACAAGTGATATCTCGAGAATGTTCACGTGCTGAAACGTAAATAATTCCTTATTGTCTGAAATCACTAAAATGCCCATCTTTCTTTTTCTTTTATTTTGAATTCAATGATTACATTTTTACTTGAATTGAATGGTACAAGGTGTTCATTCTTACCCCATGCAAAGAAACATGATTTCAAAAGCATCTTGGGCATGTACGTGTTCACCACTCTAACGAACATTAGATACATGCTAAATGCCTCGACACCCATCCACGCTACTGCTGCTAGGCTGAAATAATGCAGCATGATTGCGATCACTGTGCAACCTAGTCCCCAGGACGGTTTGTCCACGCCAACGACAAAGACCAAGTAAAGACCGAGTAATGCGGAGCTGAGGTTGATCATTATCTGTTGGGGAAGCCTCCGACGTAAACTCCTGAGAATTTGAAAGCAATCGCATTAGAATTATTGAGAACGAGAATCAATGGACATAAGTTTCATCAAGCTTCTGCCCCCCCCCCCCCCCCCCCCCGCGATGTCCAAGTAGTACCAAATAAGACAGAAGAAAAATGATTTTTTTTTGAGAGAGAAAGAGAATTATGCGCAGTGTAGATATAATTTTCACCACTGACATTTTTTAGGTAGTTTTTTTTCTAAAGTATCAATATTAAGTGTATGATCAAGATGATTTATATTGCTTGAACCATTGTACCGACGATGAGTTAATAGGCTTTTCGGTTTGCACGTCAACTATTGGACTAGTACTTCTTACGCCACGTAAGCAGACGATAATATGTATTTACTTGCGCATGCGCTATGTATCGCTGAACTTAGTTCATTCTACCGAGTTCTTATCCATGCAAACAATGTAGACTATTAAGGCTTAACTACGTATTAGTGAAGAGAAGAAGTAAACGTCTAAGTCGAGAAACTAGACATAGATGCTGGAAAGATTTTAATTTTTTCAATCTCACCTTATGCCAGCAAGGACTCCGATCGTAATGATCAAACAGATAATGGAAACGCTGCATCCTAGTATACTAATGATATCAAGGGTCGTCGAACTGAACCCTCCTTTGGTATCCTTCAATAACAAATTAACAATAATAAATTCCGTTAATTGTCACCATTCACATATTTCAATGTACTGCAGTGGCGTACAGATGGGGGGGGGCTTGGATGCGCTTGCCCTCCCCTAATACTTTCATGACCAAGAAAAAAAGAGAAAAATTGAAAGAGAAGGGTGAGTTAAATTATTTTCTATATATGAAGTCAAAATCTATTACAAAATTGCATTTTTATAATTTAATGTCGATATTTTTTTATCTATCGCCTCGCTTTCTCTCATTTTTTATAAACTTTACCCGATACGTCACATCTGGTCCCCTGAAGATTTTTTGGCTCATTACACCATTTATGTACTTTGAAACAAAGGTAATTGCCACTTGGTTTACAAAAGCTTCAGAGACTGCACGCGGAACGATTTTGAAAGTGGAGTGGTGGGTTGAGCCAAGAGTGTTGAGGGCTGAATATGCTAAAAATCGCAATTCGATGCAATTTCACATTTTTTGTGCATGGTTGCTGAAAACGATGGGGGTACCTCCCTCCCCCACCTGGTTCCGCGGCCTCTGAGGTCGTCTTGTTTTCTCTAGGTCACATCCTATATGTTGTTATCTTATTCATTTACAACCAATTCGTCAGAAATTTGGTCTAATTCGCCATTTTGCCAATTTACGAAATCGTCTAGTTTCCTTTTAGGCTTTATCCAATCCGTCTAATATCAACTTGGTCAAACGCCAATTAGTAGATAAGATTACATGGGTTATTTAATGGCATGAAACAAAATTTCATTTATAATGGTCCAATTTGACAAGAAAATTAAAACAAGACAAAAAGGGGGTAATACACCAATTATTGTAGTGTAGACAATCATTCATCAATAGTTCTTGGTAATACTGAACAATAGACACAAACCAATAATACAGCAAAACTTGTTAGATGGGTACACTGGCATGATAACGATCCTCTATGAGAAAGTTGGCCAGTTTGGCACCCCTCTTGAGACCACACTCCTCCTGGCACACCCCTATAGCTTTTCCAGAAGACACATCGGGGGACAATCTCATCTTTTGTTCTGTCCGGTATAAGATCCTAATTTTTTAAAAGAAATGAAAAAGGCTTTGTGAGAGGGGGGTATGTGTATAGATATGTTTGTGCAAATACTAAACAAAATTGAGCTAGTTGAGCGGAATTATATATATAATCTGGAATTGACACGTCTTTTGATTTGAAGGCTGTGTCAAGAAAAAGGCGACAATTGCATGCAAGATTCCTGTTTCCATAGTGAAAGGGTTCGTGAAAATAGCAAAAATATTTCAGTTGCACAAATTGTTTGAAATCATCCCATTTGCTGAAACTCTTTAGTTAATGGGGGTTGTTTACTTAGTATTGTTATTTTATATAATAAATGATAGCAATATGCACAACTGTTGACAACATATACAGCAAAGGTAGCGACAAGTTTAAAGATGTATTTAAATAGGTAAACATTTTGAACTTTCTTACAATTTTCCATCGTTTGTCTGATGATTTTATACTTTTAATCGAAAATAGAATACAGCCGTGCACTGCTTGATTTGTCTCGAATTGTAAATTCTGATCAGTACAAAGATATTCTGCTTCTTAAAGCTCTAACAAATTTACTGCCTTAAAAAGTAGAAAAGCTGAAATTATTACCCTTTTGAGTTTGAAATTCAAAACCACTGCATCAGAGAGATTTTTAATATCAACTCCCTCTACGGTAATAGATAAGACGGATGAGGCTAAAATGGCGTCCTCCTTCAATCCCTCGTTGGTTGACGAGTTCGAATCAAATAATTTGAGAGAATCTAATACAAATACACTGACTGCTACGTGATTATTCCCATCTGAAGTTGAAGAAGAAAACAAATTCATGCACACTACAGCACGAAAAAAAATCTCTGGGGGTTTTACGACATATATCATTTAAAATTTGAATATTTCTTCATGGTTTACCATCTAATACACCTACAATTACTTTTCTTTCGATTAATCAATTGATGCAGATCTTAATCAAATATTCTTTCTTAATCGACATTTAATTTTATCTCTAAAACACCGAGTACATATATATCAAACGTTAAGGAGAAAAACATTGCCTCACAGGCCATTTATCCCCAAGGTTGATCTTATTTCGCATTTATATTAAAACTAATCAGCAAATATTGAAACGTAAGGAAAAACGCTCACAATATTACCTGGTGGGTGTTTCATAAAGCTGTTCGTAAAGTTACGTACAACTATACGCACGACTTCAACAAGTTCTTAGGTCATAGGTCACTTAGCACGGGAAAGGAGCACCCGTCGTGCGTAAAGTCATTCGTATCAGGCCCTATCTCACCAACGGAGACGTCGCCGCGACAGTCTCCAACTTATCAGTCGCTGCAGTCGCGGAGACGTCGGAGACAAAAATGGCTAGCGCTCTCACCAAGGAGACGTCTCGATGGAACGTTTGAAAGATCATACACCCGACTTGGAGCAGGAGGAGGGATATCAGCACGCGTTCAGTCACGTGGTTTCTGAAGTGGGTCAAACAGTGTGAAGAATTGTCGCGGAGACGTCTCCGCAATGTATTATAATTTTTTTTTGGTCTCCAGCAGGTCTTCGCGATGTCTCTGAGACGTCTCTGAGACATCGCTGAGACATCGCGGCGACGTCTCAGCAGTCGCGGATATCATTAAGTCTCCGAGACGTCGCAGCAACTGAGGGAGACTTCTCGGAGACGTCGCGGAGACTAGAAACAGTCTCCAAAAATATTAAACATGTTTAATCTTCTTGCGACTCCTCGGAGACTCTGTAATTTTCATCAGACGTCTCAGAGATGTCGCGGAGACGTCTCTGCAACTAGCAAAATTTGTAGTCGCGAACTAGTCGCGAACTAGTTTCAAGCCCAGTGAGATACCCCCTTACGAACGGCTTTATGAAACACACACCTGGTAAGAAATCCAGGATCTCTTCTGGCAAGAATACCGATGATAATCCCTCTTCTTTTCCGGTCTCCTCGCTCTCCTCATTGGATGAAAATGTGATGACGTCATCGTCCTCATTGCGACTAGGAGCACTAATACTTGCCGTAAGGGGGAACGCTGTTCTCTGTACCTTTACCGCCGCTACAACGACGTTCTCGCCGCGGAAAGTTAAGTTGCTGCTGACATTTGTTGCCTGCAATCGACCAATGAAAGCATTGACGGACGACAAGATCGAGTCCGTCGCTCCTTGGCTGTCTTCAAAGGTATTACTGTCTTTGTCAAGTATCGTATCTACCAGGGCCAAAACTTTCTGGAGGTCAATAAACAAGTTTTAAAAAATGATAATAATGACTCTTTAAAAAATTCAAGCATCGAAACACTGCTAATTACTGTCTATCAATGGCGTAAGGAGTCTAAGATTAAGAGGGAGTAGAACGTTAGTATACGGGGGTACTATCAGTAGGCGTAAGGAGTTCAGCAGTGGGCGTAATGAGTACACCTTTTTGATGGGCAGAACATTCGCATACGATGGTCGATTAGAAATACTACTTAAAACCAATTAAAAATGTAAAATATCGCAAATATTAGTTTTCAGTAGTGTAATGAGTCAAACATGTGAGGAGGGCAGAATTGAATACGTGGGCAGGGGATTTTCTAAATAGTCACTCGCAAAGCGCAAACAAGCGAGAAATAAATTATAATCTTTACATTTTTGTTTCACCTGCATAGCAGAGTGAGACTATAGGCGCCGCTTTTCCGACGGCGGCGTCAACATCAAATCTTAACAGAAGGTTAAGTCTTTGCAATGATAGCATAACTTAGAAAGTATATGGACCTAGTTCATGAAACTTAATCAAGAATCATTAAACATCCTGACTGAGTTTCAGGTCACATTACTGAGGTCAAAGGTCATTTAGGGTCAATGAACTTAGACCATGTTCGGAGAATCAGCATCAAAATCTTAGCCTAAGTTTAAGTTTTTGAGATTTTATCATAACTTCAAAAGTATGTAGACCTAGTTCATGAAACGTGGCCATAAGGGTAATCAGGAAGTACTTAACATCCTGCCTGACTTTCAAGTCACATTATCAAGGTTAAAGGTATTTAGGGTCAATGAACTTTGACCAAGTTGGGGGTATTTGTTGAATTACCATCATATCCTCCAAAGTTTATGGATCTGATTCATAAAACTTAGACATAAGAGTAATCATTTAAGTATCACTGAACATCTCGTGCGAGTTTCAGGTCACATGACAAAAGTCAAAGGTCATTTAAGGTCAATGAACTTTGGCCATGTTGGAGGTAATAATTAAATTGCTGTCATAACTTTCAAAGTTTTTGGATATAGTTTATGAAATGTGGACGTAAGGGTAATCAAGTATCACTGACAAGTCTTAGGTCACATGATCAAGGTCAAATATCATTACGGGTCAACGAACGTAGTATTGTATCATTATGCGAATGGTGTTTTCTATGAATAATTACTTTATAGTAGTTTTCAAAGGCAGCACTGCTGCTATATTGAATCGAGTAATGCAGATGAGACTGCTAGAGGTGTTCCACTTTTCTTTATAACCGGATCTTGAAAAACAAATTTGTAACCGGATCTTGAAAAACAAAATACTTGAACATGAAAATTAATTGGATCCACTGAAGAAAATCTAATCTCTTAGGAAATGTAAAACTTTATAAACAGAAAGAGTAGCTACTACCCTCGCCTTGAATTAAAATTTGTGGGCCCCCCCCAAAAAAAAAAAAAATGTTATTTTGGATATGATATTCATCGCGTCAGCTTAGTTTTCCCTCGGCTCAAACTAATCTAAGCCAATTAGGGATGGTGTTAAATTTCGTTGGTAAAGTGTATTCCTCCCTGGTGTCACAGAGATATTGCGGATGCAATGGATGATAATTTCCATGATATCAAGTATAAATAACACAATCATAACGCTGCGACAATTTTAGATAAGTTTCGCCAACGGCCTTCATCGAGTTATTCCCTCCAATAATCAGATAGTTATCGTCTGCGGTATCATCATGGAAGGACGCGGTAAGTTCGTCTCGGTTTGGGCGTTGATTCTCTTCGTCGGTCCGTCCGTCGTCAGGTTTTCTGGAGTGGATGCAACGATGTGTGGATGCCCACCGCTATGGACTGGCTTTGATAGCAATTGTTACCGGTTAGTTATTTTTCATTTTTCTCGACAGCGTATTTTCGCAATCTCTGCGTAGACGCTTAATTCAATTAACGCACTAAATAATGGACGGCCGAGAGGTTTTTGTCGAAAGTTGGTGGACCGGGACCAGGGGCGTCGATCCATTTTGCAGATTGGGGGGGGGGGCAAAATCATGAATCAACGTTGCAAAGGCGCTCGAACACACAACACATCCACGCACACACACACACAGGCCTTATATATATATATATATATATATATATATATATGACTCATGAGAAAGAGACACATATCTCGCCAACAAATTATAATGCGAGCGCGAAGCGCGAGTTTAAATTTGATATTGACCTGAAAACATGAAAAAGGTATATACCTGTTTAGGACTGTTTGTCGTAACTCATGAGGAGGATACATATCGCACTACCGTACCCAAATAGTCCGAGTGCGAGCTGAAATTTCTTTATATTCTGACATTAAAGCTTGATATTCTAAGCATTTTTCGTAACAATGATTAAGATGGGCAACTAAGACAACAATAGACGCAAGCGCGCGAGCTGAAAAATTTGCTATTTCGATCTGAAGAAAATTGAGTTTGATAAAAAAAAAACAAGATGTATATCCAACCAAATATCATTGCAAGTCGAAGCGTGAGTTCTTTTGAGGTATACCTGAAAACGAGACATTCTATTCACCAGGGGCGTCGATCCATTTTTCAGATGGGGGGGGGCAAAATCACGAACCAACTTTCCAAAGGCACTCGATCACACACACACATATCCTATATATATATATATACATATGCCTATATATATATATATATATATATATATATATATATATATATATATATATATGCATATATATTTATGTGTGTGTGTATACATATATATGACTCACGAAATAGAGACGCATATCTCAACAAATTAATGCGAGCGCGAAAAGCGAGCTGAAAATTTTTTGTATTCCAATCTGAAAAGCGGACCTTTGGAGCACGATTTTAGATAAAGAACGAGTTGTGTATCTCAATCTCACTTGCTGATTTCTGTGTAACATTACAATCTTATTTTATTTTTTGCACATGCAGAATTATTGGGGGGCAAAACGATGTGTTTGCCCCCAAATATTTTCATTGGTGGGGCGATCGCTGCCCCCCCCCCCCAGGATCGACGCCTCTGCTATTCACCTATTTAATCATGAAAAGTATGGGTTTATTGCTAAAGAAGTGATGCGAAGCGCGAGCTGAAAATTTTTATATTCTACTCTGAAAAACGGACATTTTGAGCACGATTTTAAATAAAGAACGAGTTGTGCATATCAATTTCGCTTGCGGATTTGTGTAACATTACAATCTTATTTAATTTTACACATCCGGAATTATTGGTGGGGCAAAACGATATGTTTGCCCCACTAAAATTTTCATTGGTGGGGCGATCTCCCCCCCCCCCTCCCCCCTGGATCGACGCCTCTGACCGGGACAGCAGATCGTCCGGTAATTTGGAGCGGACGAAAAATTGCAGATGATTATGTTGCGTGTCCACAGTCCAGGACGATACTTGTCTGTTTGTTCGTTTTTTTATTTCCGTCATAAAAATACATAACAATACATATATATATATATACATGTAAAGAGATACAAAGGAGTAACATATGCATTCATAATGAAATAAATTCTAAACATTGGTTTAAAACAAGATTAATGATTGAAATATGTTAAGGAAGTTAAAAGATGAAAAAATAAAAGATCAAACTTAAGACAAAAGACGGTTGGATAACCCATCGTCAGCTTCACCAATAATAATTATGTTCAGCTGGCCTTCCATGCGGACCAAATAAAAGAGAGAGAGTCGGAGAGGGACATGAGAACATAAAAGAAAAGACAAAAGAGGGAGAGGAAGGAAGAAAGAAAAGAAAGATGTTGTTGAAGGTTTGCATGGTGGCATGTACAATTGCTGATGTGGTTTACAGTACAGTTTAACTAAACTTAAGTGACAACTATATAGGTTATCTTCCTGGAAATGTTTTCTAAGTGTTCGATTTCAAATAATATTTATGTTTCAAAAAGTGCATTGTCAGAGACTGAAACCGGATCTTGACAAACAAAATACACGAACATGGAAACTAGAATCGGATCCACTGAAGGAAATCTAAAATTTACTTAATAAACAGAAAGGGTAGCTACTGCCCTCGACTTAAATGACAATTTTAGGCAGAAAACTGGTTGGTATTTGGGATATGATTTTCATCACGTCAGCTTAGTTTTCTTTCTTCAATTGAGGACTGTGAACTCGCACAGCCACATTGCAACCCAAATATAGCAACAAGATAAAAAAAAATGACGCAAATTATTCCGAGCCAATTTAAGGCGTTGTTAAATTCCGTTTGGGAAAGTACATTCCTCCCTGGTGTGGCAAAGATCCCGCAGATGCAACGGATGATAATTCCATGATATCAGTTATAAATAACACAATCACAATAACGCAGTGGCAGTTTACGTTTCACCGACGGTCTTCATTGAGTTATTCCCGCAAACAGTCAGATAACTATCGTCTGAGGTATGATCATGGAAGGACGCGGTAAGTTCGTCTCGGTTTGGGCGTTGATTCTCTTCGTCGGTCCGTCCGTCGTCAGGTTTTCTGGAGTGGATGCAGCGATGTGTGGATGCCCACCGCTATGGACTGGCTTTAATGACAATTGTTACAGGTTAGTGCTTCTGTCTTCGTAATTAGACCTTTCTCCATGTTGAATTACTTCTAAATTAGTATTTTATAAGGCGACGTTTACTACGTGTGTTTCTATACAGTGCGTATAAAAAAAAGTTTACACTTTGAAAAAGCCCTGTGAATTAAAAAATATACAACATGTGGTTAAGTTTCCCACATAATATTCTTGGATTCCTTGCGAAACATTTCTCATACATTTCCCTTGCACTTTGAATAATAAAATAAAACAGGTACATGAAAGCATTTTGTAACAATTAAAATTAAAATTTTAACACTTAGTAAGCACAACCTTTACCCTTTTTGTGCCGGCTGGATCTAAGGACATAACTAAATCTAAACAAAAGCTTATATCAGACATCTTCAACATTCTTTCACTATTTTTATATCACTAAAAGTGGATTTTTATTTCATTTTTCATTTAATACTTGTTTCTCCACACTTTTCCCAAGCATGACAATGATTAACAAAATGAAAATCAAGCCTAAGCCATTTCATGAAAATCACAGCTCAGTATAAAGCAAATATCGTCACGGTGGCCTAGGTGTGTGGGGGAGTGGGGTGGGGCACAATGGCATTCTTCGTAGTGTTTTGGGCAAGGAAACGAGTTTAGAAAGGTAAAACAATATCTTCAAATCAATTTAACTTGCTAAATTTCATTTGTTCTTCATGATTGATGTCTACTTTTATTTGCATAACTATAAGTTCTGCGCAAATCGTTGTTCACCAACTTTTTAAAAGTAGGTGGTGCTCCCCCTAGTGGAAATATTTTTCGACAGTTATATCGTCATTTGCTTTAATGGATCTGTAACAATGTTAAAATGCGGAAAATCTTCGGATATTACAAATGTACGATGATTTTACAGGACTTTTTCTAAGTGTAATTTTTTTATACGCATTGTATAAGCGCACTGTGTTCTGTTTATGGATTAAAGGCCTACTTGGCATGCTGGGAGGGGGGGAATTGTATATAGATTTTTGTCAGCTTGTGCACTAAACACCGCTGTAGTTCATTGGGGGTACCCCCTTGCCCTTTATACACAATTCATGGCATATGTAAGTGAGGTTTTATTTACTTGATTTGAGTACACCCTCCCTTTTACACCGAATCAGGTTCAGGCCGCTTTGCAATGATTCGGAACAAAACGTCGCTACAGAGAAAGTTAATTTACAAGAAATACAGTGAATGGGGTTATGCGTGGGTATGATTGCACGAGAGGGTGGGTGTCTGTGTCGGAGGTGTCGCTTCAGGGGAGGGGGGCAGAGCGACTGCCCCCCTTCCCCATGTTTTGGCAAGTAGTGGAAAAATCTGAGGGGTAAGTGTAAAAAAAGAAAGAATAAAGAAGAACATTTGCCGACCAAATTAAGTTTATTATTGAAATCGGACAAATTACACTTTTATAGACATTGTGATCTGTAAAAATGTATATACTTGTTGTATATTACACTGGGCTTCTATATATTCGTTATATGCCACCGTATCTTATGTTTAGATACTTTTCTTCAGAGAACATGACCCATTTTGATGCCGAGCTAGCCTGCCAAACTTTCACTACACCATGTGGCGAGGAAACCTCTTCAAGTTCTGTGGGTCACCTTGTTTCTATCCATTCCCAAGACGAGATGGACTTCATCTCTGTCATGTACGAGACACTAAGATCCAAAAGGGTATGTATCGCTAGCGTACCGTGATTTTGTTTTGGTCTATTTTTTTTTAGTTGGGTGAACGGTAAACATGATAAATAGGCAATTGCTTTCGGAGATAGAGATGAGCTTTACCAGTGTCATAATAAGACAACAAATTAGGGGTCAGACACATTGGCAGCGGAAGCCAAAAATTTTAGGCGGGAACACCAAAAATGTGTTGACAAGCAAAAAAAGGGAGGCTATCAAGCAAAAAATTTAGGGGGACGCAGGAAACAAAACTGAAACGAAAAAAAAAGGTTTTCAACTAGATATTTAGGGGGGACACGTCCTCCCCGCTTCCGCCGCCTATGGTCAGACATGGCGTATAAGGCAAAAATATCTTAAAGCTGCGAGCGAGCAAAAATTTAAGCCTTTAAATAGCTTTATACATAATATTGATAAAATAATTATATATTTCACCCCATTTCTTTCATTTTCTAATTTTTTTCTTAGTCACGAAACTTTTCGACGTTTACGATCCAAACCCCTCCCTCTTTTAGTTGTCAAAAAGTAATGGGAAAGTGCTTCCGGAAATGAAGGTCACCCTTTTTTCGTTTTAGTTAGAAGGCATTCTTCGTTTATAAAAACATTTTGCAAGAGTTTGGGCACAACAATGTAATTTACATAAAATGTACAATTAATTTACTTATGATAATAGAAAGATAAATGGATAAGTGGAGGTTTGCAAGGTGGGGGTGTCAGGCGAACCTTGGGCCCCTACACGCCAGTGTGACTAATCGTAGAAAATAGCCCCAATCTTTATGTTACGGGGGCACACATCCACATCTGACAGCAAGATCGAACAATTTTATTTTCTCTTTATTTGCTTTTGCGAAGCCGGGGCTAGGCACACGGGTGTGGATCGGCCTACACGATCGCGCTCTGGAAGATTCTCCGGATTGGACGGATGGAACGCAATACGATTATTCAAACTGGGCACCTGGCCAGCCTAACGATCAAAATGGAGCAAGTGATTGCGTCTTCTTTTCTAAACATCAACTTTACAAGTGGAATGACATTGCATGCGGCGTTTCTAGCCGTGTCGAAGCTTATATCTGTAAGATTCGACAGTGGTAATTTGTGTACCACAATGGCAGTAGACAGCGGGGGGGGGGTGGTCATACACGGTGACAACTACACTTTGAAAACTCTAATTTTTTACAGAATATTTGACAAGATTCACCGAGAGAGTTCACGGAATCCTTCAATTTCTCTTTACAATATTCGAAAGTGCCCCAATAAAAAACGCAGTCGCCTTGCTCCCTCGCTCTTGAGTTTCGTCAATACCATGATACGGGTACGTTCTGCCCCCCCCCCGCGGACAAAAAATGTGTGTACGGCCATATGTAGCAGTTTGGTTTATAGGCTATACTGAGGATTATACCCTGACTGTTGGTTAAAAGTGAGAAGGCCTACATGGAGATGAATTCATCACCTAGGTGTAATTGATATTCTAGTCATATTTTAATGTTTTCTTATATCGCATTTCTCAAAGAATACAATACATTAAAAAATTTGACTGATCTGGTCAATTTGACACATTTGTGTTTTAGAGTGTTTTGATGATGGTGACTGTCATAGGACGTGCTAAATGTGGATTAAAAGTAGGCGTAATATTATTCTGGAATCAGGAATCCGAATGTACAGAAACCCAGTAGGACTATATGATGTCTTATAACCTTTCCAATGGGCTCAGAATTCTTAGAAATGTCATATATTAATACATTTCATTCCTCATGAAACATTTTTTTATATCATGTTTGTTTCTTGATATTTTTGTAAGAAAAGAAATGTTTGATTTTGAATAAAATATTTCTATGGAAGAAAAAATAACATTTTAAAAGGCATTTTCTTGTTTTAAATGTTTTCAACTCTCAATACAAAACACCCACTTTGACTTTTACAAGATATAGTAAGAACGTCCCCCAACAAAAAAAACCCATACAAACAACATCTAAAAATATAATTGCTATGTATTATCTTTTAAAAGGCTCTTATAGTATCATCGGGGGAACGCCTGACGAAAGCATGAACATATGAGAGGAGAGCATCATACCTCTTAAATCTGATTTTTGCTCCAAGAAATTTTTTTAATAGAAATGCTTAAATCTCACTTAACCAATTTGTGCTAATTTATGAAAGAAATCGTTCTTTTTGTTTAAATCCGTAAGTAATGATCAAGGACATCAAAACAATTTCATCCAAGCATCATATCATCAATGATTATATTATATTTTTCTCTATCCTCTTTTTCAAGTAAAACGATAATAGAAAAGAACAATTAAAATATTTTTTAAAAATATTTATGCCTTTTTCGTGGAAAGGAATTATTCCGTTATTTTTGTTTTACCTTTGGCGTGAGACTGGTATCTTCAAGGAGTGAGGGAACGAAGTCGAGTTGGATGTTGTCGGGGTTCGAAATGAGAGCATCGATGGTAGAAGGCCGAGTTTTGTTGGAGTTGGCGTTAGATCCATTCTGGAATGTGTAAAATAGCAATAACATTTCTTACGGAACTACCCTTGTGAAAGAGTTCATGATCGTATGAAACTTAATAGGCAAAATCACTCTGTGTGAATAGACCAGTTCGTAGTTACTTCATGGGCAATTGTGGTCAAATGACCTTTCATTTCTTTCATCATGATAGGCAGATTTCAAAGCACGATATTACATAAGCTTGCCTTACATAGCAGGATGAAGAAATTGAATAGACCATGGTGACTAGAATAGCACACCAATGAACACTTAATGAAGGTATTTGTTGCATTCCTACTTTGAAACAATGTACTTGACAAACTGTGAAATACCAGTCGTTCGTGGAAGCATTGTTTTTTGTGGATGTAAATGAAAACGACAATCCAAAAGAATAATCAAGACATCAAAGTTGGTGCTTATCTAATTAGATTTTAAACCACCATGTCACTTTAGTACAAATGAGCTTCTTCTGATCATGTGTAGAATCTTTTGATCATGCGCAGAAAGGAACTACGAACTGGCTTATTCACACTAAGAACAAAATCGTTCAAGTTCGCCCCCTGAATGCCACACTACATGGCCGCACATGCAATCTTGGATTGCGATTCTTCCTGCGATGATCGCGTTACAACATCTACGATGAATGATTCTACGGGATTACAACTTCTTGTTTTTTTTCCAAATTCCACACTAATCAAAATCGTAGGGACTGCGATGCACGTAAAGGGGCTTTCACAATTGCTCGTGCGATCGTTTGCGATCATTTGGTCACAATATATGTTGCACACAATCGCAACGGTTGTAAGCAGTCGCGCCACCAATTGTGAAAGGGGCTTAAGAGAGCCCGTAAAATCGTACGATCATCGCACGGCAAAAGCTTGACCCTGGGAGCTTACGGGAGTCGAAGGTCATCGGGATCACCGAAAGGCAAATAAGACCGAATCTAAACTACTTACAGTTGGATTGTTGGTCAAGCATTGCTGATATAAAGGATCCCGCCATGAAGCCCCTGCTGTCTCGTTGTAATAACACAGACGGCTTACAGTGTGAAAGTGATCTGTTTGGAGAGTTTGAAAAGATCTATTGATTAAAAACCATTCACATCACGTTTTTAATGTAGACAAAAAAATAAGGCTGGAAAAATTCAAGACCCCTAACCTTTCGATTGATAATGGACGGCAGGTGTATCTTTACATTACTGTGATCGTACAGGGTCTTGTTTCATACTTGCCCCTCCCACTGAAATATTATGGGATGTATCATGAAGAGTACGTGGAGTTAATATCAGTTACGTGGCCTGCCTGCCCCTAAATTAAATAGGCTTTCCTATCTCATTCTTCATGAGGTTTATTGTCATCTTTCATGTGTTTGGACACGGAAGAAAAATACTCCATGATTTATTTTTATTCATTTGGATTATATATGTTATGGCTTTCCTCACAAAATATTTAGACCTACAGCTAAAAGTGTTGAAGGATGTTGTATCGTGCTAGGCGCCTTTATTCAAGGCATCTTTGGGAAGTTGATGCATGTAATTATAGATTCGAGGTTCGAGCACCGGTTAATTCTTTCCCGCCATGGTGACGTATTGATAAGGTCGGCCAAGATGCATATCTGACTAATTACACGTCATTCGGTAAAAACCCGACCATACACACACACACCCTCACGCACCCAGAACTCACCCACGTACACGTGATCACACACCCTTCGACCCATCCTCTCAAACGAACGCACACGCATGCACCCTCGCACAAATGTCTTTCATCATCTCACCAACCTGCGTTGCTTGTTGCGCAGATGATCGGGGCATTGGCGTGCTTTCCTACTTCCGTTTGGTTGAATATCAGCGTTTGACCGTTCGGGAGAAGCACTTCATCTTTTTCGCATTGTAAACCTAAAGCATCATTATATAAAATTTTAAAAATGATAATGGCAGGAAAAAATACTGATTGCTTGCCTGAAAAAATATTGAAATATGCGTGTATCCCTTTGATCATCTCTCGATCCAAATCTCGAAAAAGGCATAAAAAGTTTTGTCAAGGGTATAGAAGTTTATTGCGAAATACTAAATCTTGCCAAATCATCTTGATTCCTTATTATTATGTAGACTATTTAAGTCGACATGGCAAACCAAATATCTCGTCACGTAGATAGTCGGGTCCGCTGGATGCAACTGTTAGTCTAGTCATATTTGACTAACCTTTAGTCGTATTTTACGAGAAAAAAACTTATTTCTGACGAGAATATACGTCAGAAAAAAGACTAGATTTATCAGTTGCACCAAGCTGACTACAGATCTAATCAATTTGACTGATTGTTTTAAGAGTTTAGATGGCACTTTAAACTTCCTTACATGTCGACTAAAAACATGTAATTATGTAGTTATATGGCCAGTGTCGTTTTTACTACGTAGGCCTATTTCGAAAAGAAAATAAGATCTAATATCTCGTCACGTAAATGGCACTTTAGAGCTTCCGTACATAGAGGATATAAAACACTGTTTAATTTGTTTAAATAAATTTCTGTTTAATGTATGAATCTTATTGTAGTTGTGTGAAGGTTTAAATGGTTTGAAATCTGAAACAAAAAGTTTAAATATGTATTTCTGAATAAAGCATATTTATAACTGTTGAATAACTACTGTTGGGTTCATGTATACTAAACGGTGTTAGTATAGAATTTCAAACAGTGTTTTTACTGCTTACACAATCTTTATTTCTCTAAAGTTGTGTGCAAAGTAACCCGGCTGTATTCCTGTATATACTCTTTTAATTTTGTCCACTTTCTCCCCGTTTTCATCACACCAAATGTCAATGACTAGTAATTGCCCCACCCTGAGGCGAGTTCAGGGTATTTTGATAGGATCAGGGCAAGAATGCCAAATTTATTTGAAATTATTTTATATTTTGTTTGTAATCATTATCATGATCATTGTGTTCTGATTTTTTTATGTACGCTGGATTTCTTCAGTCTTGGGAATGTTTTTCTGGGCGGTTATTTCTCTCGATTCAATAAATACCAAATACTACTAGTACTACGAAACAAAACTACAGCAATGTCAATTTCCAGACCACTCTTTTTTATAATCTTCTATATTTTTCCTTTCTTTATTTCTTCCCCTTTTCTTTTCTCTCTCTTCTCTTCGGAAAAAATGGTCTTTCCCTGCCACCATGAGTTGCCGCCCCATCAAGGCTATAAAATTAATACTAATTATCAGTACCTATACATGAAGGAACAGGTCCATCCCATGATGCATCTGAATTCATGACAATGCAGAGTGGAGCATTGTGGGTAAGATTGAAACCTTGATCGCACTCAAAATCACATCTAGAATCATTGAGTCTCGAGCAAGTCCCTTTAATTCTACCGTTGTTAGGAGGAGTTAGAGGTGGGCATCGCAGAACTAGATTAAAAGAAAATAAAAAAAAAACTTATATATATATATATATATATATATATATATATATATATATATAAGAATAAATGCTTGTTAATATGGCTCTTAAATATGACGGGCCCAGTCAAATCTAATAAATTCAGATGAGTAATCCATGATACGTATGGACAATTGGTTAATGGGTCGTATCTCCTTCTGATTCAGCCACTACATCACCAAATTGATTGTTTCACAAATTTCAATGAAACATAATAAAATCTCAACCAAAGTCTTGTAGCCTATAATCCTAGATAATTTTGGTTTTCATCCAAGACGTGAATTCGAAATTGATAAAAGAGAATTACCACTTTCTAGTATCAAATATTACAGATGACGTTTTGAACTTAAAATTTACTATCTCGTAAATTGATTATTCTTTCGATTTCGAAAGGCAGGCAATCAATCGAAACGAAAAAACAACGAGGGTGCCTCACTGGTGGACCAGAAGGTGGGGGGGGTGGTGAAAAACCCAGGATATGCCTTCAAACATTTACCGGATGACCCTTGACCTCGGGTTACCAATTTACTCACCGCTTACCCACCGCAACTGTTATTCTAGTCATATATTTGACTAATTTTTAGTCGTATTTTACCAGAACAAACTTATTTCTGACGAGAATATACGTCAGAAATGTGACTAGATTTATCAGTTACACCCAGCTGACTACAGATCTAATCAATTTGACTGATTGTTTTAAGAGTTTAGATGGCACTTTAAACTTCCTTACATGTCGACTAAAAACATGTAATTATGTAGTTATATGGCCAGTGTCGTTTATACTACGTAGTCGTAGGCCTATTTCGAAAAGAAAATAGCAAGATCAAATATCTCGTCACGTAAATGGCCCTTTAAAGCCTCCGTACAAAGAGGATGTAAAACACTGTCTATTTTTTTTCAATAAATTTATGTTTAATATATGAATCTTATTGTAGTTGTGTGAAGGTTGAAAGGGTTCGAAATCTTAAACAAAAAGTTTTAATATGTATTTCTGAATAAATCAAGCATATTTTATTGTTTATAACTGTTAAACAAATACTGTTGGGTTCATGTATATTAAACGGTGTTGTATAGAATTTCAAACAGTGTTTTTGCTGCTTACAAATATCTTTATTTCTCGAGAGTTGTGTTCAAAGTAACCCAGCTGTATCCCTTTATACACTCTTTTAATTTTGTCCCCGTTTTCATCACACTAAATGTCAATGAGTATAGTGATCGCCCCACCCTGAGGTGATGTCAGGGTATTTTGATAGGGTGAGGGCAAGAATACAAATTTATTTGAATTTATTTTATATTTTGTTTGTAATTATTATAATGATCATTGTGTTCTGATTTTTTTTTATGTACACTGGATTTCTTCAGTCTTGGGACTGTTTTTCTGGGCGGTTATTTCTCTCGATTCAATAAATACCAAATACTACTGGTACTACGAAACAAAACTACAGGAATGTCAATTTCCAGACCACTCTTTTTTATACTCTTCTATATTTTCCTCTCTATATTTCTTCCCCTTTTCTTTTCTTTTCTCCTATTTCTCTCTCTCTTCTCTTCGAAAAAAAATGGTCTTTCCCTGCCACCATGAGTTGCCGCCCCATCAAGGCTATCAAATTAATACTAATTATCAGTACCTATACATGAAGGAACAGGTCCATCCCATGATGCATCTGAATTCATGACAATACAAAGTGGGGCATTGTGGGTAAGATTGAAACCTTGATCGCACTCAAAATCACATCTAGAATCCTTGAGTCTCGAGCAAGTCCCTTTAATTCTACCGTTGTTAGGAGGAGTTAGAAGTGGGCATCGCAGAACTAGATTAAAAGAAAATAAACAAAAAAAAAACTTATATATATATATATATATATAATAAGAATAAATGCTTGTTAATATGGCTCTTAAATATGACGGGCCCAGTCAAATCTAATAAATTCAGATGAGTAATCCATGATACGTATGTGCAATTGGTTAATGGGTCGTATCTCCTTCTGATTCAGCCACTACATCACCAAATTGATGGTTTCACAAATTCCAATGAAACATAATAAAATCTCAAACAAAGTCTTGTAGCCTATAATCCTAGATAATTTTGGTTTTCATCCAAGATGTGAATTCGAAATTAATAAAAGAGTATTACCACTTCTAGTATCAAATATTACAGATGACATTTTTAACTTTCGCTCTGAAATTAGGAAAATTTACTATCTCGTAAATTGATTAGTCTTCTTTCGATTTCCAAAGGCAGGCAATCAATCGAAACGAAAAAAAAAAACTTAAACTTAAGCACTAGGAGATTAGAAATAATAAAAATAATATAGGATATCTATATTGCGCACATATCCACCTTGTTAGGTGCTCAAGGCGCTCCTATATCCCGGCTAAGCTAGGCGTTCATAGCGCACACAGCTTCTTAAGGAATTACTTCCTACCGGTACCCATTTACCTCACCTGGGTTGCGTGCAGCACATTGTGGATCAGTTTCTTGCTGAAGGAAATTACGCCATGGCTGGGATTCGAACCCACGACCCTCTGTTTCAAAGTCCGAAGACTAATCCACTGGGCCACAACGCTCCACGAGGGGGTTGAAAACCCAGGAAATGTTTGCAAACATTTACCCGATGACCCTTGACCTCAGATTTCTAATTTACTCACCGCTTATAGTAAAGGTAACGATACATTCTGCCGTATTTCCCGATTCATCAGTGGCTGTATATACGATAGTGTGATTTCCTTCTGAAAATAGTGATCCGGACGAACCGCCCGATACTCCGCTAATAAAAATTAAATAAAACATATTGTATTCGTTGTAGCAACAGGATAACCGCAATAAAATAGGCCTACAAACAGTTCCTTACCAATATTATGCATGATCAGACTCGAGAATCCCCCCCCCCCCTTCTTCTCTCCCTCCCCCCCCCCCCCCCCTCTCTCACACCCCTCTTTATTTCCTCCCTTCTCTATCCATAAAGAGTAAAAATATGGTAGGGACACATCATGGCGTATGTGAGAAAATTTCTGAATAGTCGCGAGCTAGCGAAAAATTTTGTAATAGAATATTACATAAATGTACCACAAACCAGAAGCGAGGTAACAAAAGGTTCGCCCCTGTGATTTTGAATAATTGAAATATATATTATAGAGGAAGAAAAACATAGTTTTGAAATAAGAAAAGAGGAATAACAGGAAGAAAGAAGAATAGGTGTATAAAAAGAGATGCAGGGCTTGGTTGCATAAAAGTAAATATTATGGTAACTTTGCCATCCAATGGTAACTACGATGGTAACGCTAATCAACAGCCAATCAAAATCAAGGATTACATTCAAGTTACCATTGTGTCGCAAATTTACCATATTGGTAACTTTTACGCAACGGGGCCCAGATCTGGTTATCATGTATATATGACCCTTAAGTTTTATTCAATTTAGAAAAAATGTATTGCCACCCATCTACTGCATACACTGCCGTCTCCTAATTCACGTATAAAATATTTGTTAATGTTCCTATTTCCTATTGCCCTATAACGACTTCAGTTTTCTGTAATTTCATTTTTTTAATGTTTCCTTTTGAACTTTTTTCAAGTTGTAGTCTACATAGACCTCAGTTATTACTTGTTGACTCGTTTCTCACACGAATCACGGTAATGCCCCGTTTACATTGGGTTTACGATCATACAGGATGTCTGCCCTTACGATGACCGTATCTTGCTAATTAAAATGGCCCACGATGTTAGTATGATTTTCATGTTTCATCATCATCGTAGGATGATTAACCCGGAGATATATATTTTTTTCAAAATCTTAAAATCGTAGCACTTCAATAAATGTGAGGGACATCGTACGATCTCCATACAGTCTCTGTATGGCTTTGTCTTACAGTCATCTACGGTGCCCAGCACAAAAATCGCACAGTAGCCGTAAAATAAGGTTAAAAGAAAAATCGTAGCCAACTACGATGTCACAAAAATCTTAAACTAATCCATCGTACGATGATCGTAGCAAATGTAAGCGAGGCATTAGGCCTATTATACTGTGCACTAAAACACTTTACTGCTTACACGGTAACCGAAGTATCGAGGTCATCTGTTACCGTCGGAATCTCCCAAGATACAAATCTCGATGTGGTCGAGGTCGGAAAATCACCGATGTCATTCGGACAATAGGTAAAGGTCGGCGCCGTTGTATCTTGAACTAAATAGATGTTCACAATAACATGTCATTATATCATAGCAAAAATGAAATGCCATTGTATCACAAAAACCAAGACAAGATTCTTATTTTGGAAATTGCAATTAAGAATTATTTTCTTTTGACAGCGTAATTCTTTTATTTATGGATGCCCAGCACGTTCTGGCGAAAAATTTTGTTTAATGAAGCACGATTGTCTTCTTGTGAAATTACGTAGCATTATGTTGCTGTCTATGGGAATGTTATACTAAATGGTAAAATGAATAAAAACAAATTAACAAAGTCATACCCTTAAAAATGAAGTGTGGGCTAATATGACTTCAAGAATTAAGATTGAGATAAAATATTAATTACACCTGTGCAAATATCATGGTGTGTTTGTTCTGACTTTCGCATTGAAATCAGAGGTTCGAATCGCACCGGGACACTGCAACTTCCTTGAAGAGCATCCATCTAGACTTGGCCACTCTTTACCCGGTATAGGGTGTGATACAAAAGCCAATACAGTAGTTGGTCTATAGCAATTGCAATGTCCCAGGGAGTTGAGAATGTACATAACCTTTTGCGGGCAAGTTGGTGTCTGTAACACGACCTGCCGAAGTTAACAACGTTTGAAAATGTAAACAACGCTGATTATTGTATGAAATTTACACCAAATTGTTCAACGGTGTAAACACCTATGCTTGAATTATTGAAGATTATGTCCCTTATTCGGAAGTCAGGTTGACTAAATGCTAAAATTATTATTAGCCAAAAATCTCAAGATTTTGTGTGTATTATTTTCACATCACCATGTTGTGTTTTAGGAGTTTTTTTCCTCCATGCTTTAATGACAAAGAAAAATATTTTATTAATTTGATTGCCGTGAATATATAGTTGAAGTGCCAAATTCTGTCATAAACCAAACCTGTATCGTTAGAGTTTTGTGTCACAATTGGCTCTCCATAGTTTTACCACAACTTTAGACCAGAGTTTAATCCTGGGTTCAGAACCTGGGTTAAATTTAAACTTTAATTGTGTTTTAAAGATTTTAAACATTTGTTTAAACTGTTAAACAACTACTGTAAAATGCATTTAGTGAACAGCACTAGCTATATAACCATTTTAAACTGACCTTATACGGTGGCGAAATATTAGTATTACTATCATTATTAATTATTCACGAACCTGGTTCGTAATGTGGTAGCGGGTGACTTGGGACTGGTGCCCGGCGTCTTCTTCTCCTCCAAGCATCTGGAATTATTTAAGAATATGAAAAATACATGAATTTATCTGTTGAGGTTGCATGCAGCCCCAGTATGTAAATAAAAAAAAATATGATTTCTATGAAATGAAAATCACATATTCAGAAATTAATGTGATCTTAATAATACTTTTGATTTATTTTATATGAAATAAATCTTATTTTCCCTGACGACCCTCGCAACCATCCTATTTATTGTGTAATAGAGAATACCACTTATATATTTTTTTTTCATTTATGTAAGATATATTTGATGATTTATATACAAAACTATTGTCCATTATGTTGATGTCAAATTTCAGATATATATTTTCTTGTCCAGAATTTTGTTGTGAAAAATGTTGCAAAAACCAAGAAATGAAATGAAAATGAAAAATTTCAACGATGGGTGTTGAATATCTATTTCACATGGTTAATTAAAAAGAATGAAAAATGTAAAAACTTATACATAGTTATGTTAGGTCATTTCTAATTCAAATAAATGTATGGTCATGTGGTCGAGTAACCTAAGGTATAGGCCGACCTGATCAGGGTCAGATGTTCGATACCAAGCACGGCGCTTATGCCATCGAGCGTGATGTGGTTTTCGGTTTTGTTTATCAACTATAGTGAAATGCTGAAGATGCATAATAAAACTTGTGCATTCGTTATGTTAACCAGTCTTAATGAAAAGAAACCCTGGTATATTACAGCTGATCAAAGATAAATCAAAAGCCCTCTCTCATCAGGGGGTGTTTCGTCACGATTATTTTTCGCCGACAAATTTTGTGTTATGTTGTTTTTTGCTCTGAACTATCATTACCGGGCACTCACTTCCGAAATATGATGAGTTTCTTGTGACTCAGTTTCGTTCAAAGTTTTTATAACCCAATAAGCATTTCCTCATGATATAAAACTAACTCGTATAAAGGATTATGATATATTGTTACAACAGAATATAATACACCATTATAATTTATCATGCTCATCAATCTCAATGTGTAAACAATCAATTAAAGTGAGAGTAATGACAAGATTAAAGAAAAATGTCCCAGGGAGTTGAGAATGTACATAACCTTTTGCGGGCAAGTTGGTGTCTGTAACACGACCTGCCGAAGTTAACAACGTTTGAAAATGTAAACAACGCTGATTATTGATTAAAGAATGTGAAGATGAAGAGGAGGACTGAGAAAGAAGAAGAAAAACATGAAGTAGAAGAACATATTTCCGAGGTTTACTATATATTTAATTATAAAGATAAAATGATATTTTGCAAGCTGGAACCTCGTACTGTTTTATTGAATTTCCCCATATCAGCCGTAACTCGCCTTGTTTCTCATTCAATACGTGTCTGTCTGTACGAGAATGATTCAGAATTCATGATGATATGTCACCTTTAAACCACGGGACTCTTCATTACAAAACGAAAAGGACATAACCAACTTTCATTTTGATTCTGGAAAACAGGAAAGTAATCGCATATAATAGTTATTTAGTTACGGATGCCCTAAATGAAAAACAAGCCCGCCCAATGTTTTGTCTCGCCTGCTTTGCATAGCATAGCGAGACTTTAAGCGCCGCTTTTCTGAGGGTGACGGCGGCGTCGTCGAAATTGAAATCTTTACCGAAGTTAAGTTTTTTTTTTAAATGCCGTCATAAGTATATAGATTTAGTTAATGAAAATTTGACATAAGGATAGTCATTTATCACTGATCATTCTGCTTGGGTTTTTAGGTTACATGATTAAGGTCAAAGGTCATTAAGGGTCAATGAAGTTTGACCATGTTGGGGGTATCTCTGAAAATGTCATCATAACTTTGAAAGTTTATGGATCTAATTCATGGCACTTGGACATTAAGGGTAAGCAAGTATGATTGATCATTTTGCATGAGTTTCAGGACATAATCAAGGTCAAAGATCATAAGGGGTCAATGAACGTTGACGGTGTTGTGGTATCAACACTGAAATCTGAACCATTTTAAAAAAAGGGTTTTCACAGGGGTAATCAAGTTTAAAAGGGTAACTTCAATCTTACCCATTTAATTGGCTATAATGTATCTCAGAAATAGGTTCGAATAGGCATCTTTCTATATAAAATAAAGTAAGTAAATAGAATATATGGATGATTGCTTCATATAGTTGTGAAATGATTTTCTTAAAGGATTATTAATTATTTTTCTTACCAGTATCTCCGCAGAAGAGAAAGAAACACACAGTGAGCAAAACAAAGTTATCAAAGATCAACATCTCCAGGGTTATCGCTGAAGGAAAAAAAAGAAGAAGTTTGTGAATTTTAATCTAAATGGGGTTAAGGTCGTCTAAATTTATTGAAAATTAAAGGAAACAAACGTTTATACATTACTGCATTTCCAGTCATCTCCGACGAGAACTTGAATATTATAACTAATAGGCCTATAATGCAAATAGGTAGATCCCAAATAATAGGGGACACTCATCAGCACAGCCTATCGAACATTAAAACGATTATAACTGGTATACTTCTCATTAAATTTAAAATATTGAATAACATAATAATGTAGAAATTGATGTTCCTTTAACCTTAATCTATTTACCTTCTTATATATTCCGGATGAGCTCTGTACCGCATAATTTGATGGTCGATAGTGATTACTCCAGCACAGCACTCTTAAAGCCTGAAAGCTATAGCTAAGGAACAAGTCTGGTCATGCTATATAGTAGCAAAAATTCAAGCGACCATTAAGCTAGACAACCCCACCCCGACTAAGTTCAGGAAGTTATGCGAAATAAAAACTGGTGAAAGTGCGAACTCAATAGCGGAAACGATACATTTATTTTGGTTAACATAACGAGTTTGTTTTGTATATTAATACAAGAAATGACTTGCCAAATTTACCGCAAGTATCATAAGTTTTTGTTTTTGCTTATTTGAACGATAACTTGCTAACATACCGTGGTTGTTGTTTGATTTTTTAAACTGACTTCTCTTTCAAGCAAATGTCATGAACACTTGAAAATAATAGTGATACTGTTCACTCCTGCACCCAATCTTGAATTCTATTTTCTGAGTTCTGCTTCTCTTTGGGGTATAGCAAACAGCGAGTAACCATTATCTTCTTTGACCACCCCCCCCCCAAAAAAAAAATGAGTAGAGGGCGGGGTGTGTGGATACTGAAAGTTCTGAATTATGATGAATTTTAAACGTAAAATAATCTAGATCATTATAATGTGTAATTGAAAAACAAATCTTAATCAATTTTAAAACTTATATTTCTTTTTATATAGATGGCATTGTCAAATTAATTTTTTTTTACAAGTGGACTCATCACTGGCGTAACAGGCAGGGGCATAGGGCGGAATTCCCCCCCCCCCCTGGAAGATTTCGCAGGGACTGAATTAAAAATGAAAAGCAAAAGAAAAAAGAAAGAGAGAGAGAGGGGGGAAGAAAGAAAGACGAAAAAGGAAAGGGGGAATGAAAAGAAAGGGAAAGAAATAATACATAAAGAAGAAATCCCAAAGAATATGAAGATTTCAAATTGGCAAATCTTTAAAGGGATGCTCCAGGCTGAAAATTCTAAATTGATAAATTCACAGAGCAAAATGCTGAAAATTTCATCAAATAGTGAAGTTATTGAATTTTAAAGTTTAGCAATATATTGTGAAAACAGTTGTATGCACGTTGTCATGAATATTCATGAGATGGGCTAATGTCACATCCCCACTTTCCCTTTTTTGTTATTACATAAAATCATAATTGTTTCATTTTTTTCATACATGTGTGAATAATGTTTCCCTTGTAATGAAATAAGTTGCAGCAATCAATATCTGATGCACTTAATCAGTCTTTATTCCCATATTTGTTTTTCTTGAAGGAATAACTTGAATAAACCTAATTTCATATCCGGAAATAAAATACAAAAAGAACATCATCTGCTTGCTCACTGAATATTCATGAACACATTCCTAGAACTGTACCACCGGAATAATGCAAATCTTCAAATATGCTATAACTTTGTTATTCCTTGTCCGATTTTGATCAAATTTTCAGTGTTTTGTCTTATTTTTCTGAATCTGTGCAAATCATATATGTTTAGCCTGGAGTACCCCTGTAAGTAAATTATAACTAGGGTCAAGGACAACTTTCCCATAGGCCATATGTACATGTACTTAATTATCAGGGTTCTATGGTTTTCTCCTAAGTACCAATTCCCCTGGGGCAGTTAAGTAAATATGAGGTAGTATATTGTTTGAAATCCTCATGAAAAAATTATAATTTGAAGGAAAGCTCTTGAAAAAAAAGACATTTTATCCACTTTATGTATCGGAATACATGGAAGAGGAGTCCTTGCCTTTAATACATCACTATAGCATCACATATGCGCCCAATTTGAAGTCTCCAAAGGTACAGTGATTACCAATATTTACAACTTTTTAAAATTCATATCTTTTTTTTTGTTTTGTCCGATATTGTTTGAACTTTCACCAATCAACTTGTCTGATTTTTCTTTTTCTTCTGAAAACATTTTTTATTTGGGTTGGATTCACCTTAAACGTCATATGACAAGACATTTACTCTGTTCTTAAATAATCAATACATCACTAAATGAAGGAGTCCCTCATGGCAAATGCGAATGGGGTACTAAAATCATTAGAAAAAAAGTCAAAATAAAAAACAAGTATAGAATGACTTTTTTGCATAGTTAATCCATGGAGCTACTGTATTGATAGCTCCATGGTTAATCTATCACCGTCAATATTTTATTGAGTAATGAATATAACAAAAATACAACCAACCTCTTTCCTTCAGGCTATGGTTTTAAAAGAAAGATTCAGCCAGAGGGTTATTTAAACCTGGGTTAACTTAAACAACACTTTTATGGAGTGCCAGTTGACAAACTCATTCACAAATTAAAAGTTATTCTCATGGTGCAAAAAGTTTTTAACAAAATTAACTGAGTCGTAAAATTGGAATAGGAATACACAATAAATATAATTGATACATTGAAATTGCCATGGAAATGGAAGAAATATTATGAAGCCCAGCATTCCACAGAACTATGGTTTAAAAATTCTTGTTTAGATAAGGATTAAACGCAGGTTTCATTTACAAAATACCGAGCAAAGGGTTTCGAGCAGGACGGGTAGGCAATAATAAATGTTTGTGAGTGCAATGGACAGAATACTTCATGAGGTGAAAGATGAAATGATCCATTCAACGAGGCGTATGGATCGTACATTTCATCTTTCAACGAATGAAGCATTGTGTCCATTGCACGAATGATAAGAATATTCATTATTTGGTTTATATGACACCTAAAATGAATTTCGATGCAAAATGCTCATGCAGTGTGAGCTCGGTCTGTTCATTGTCGTGTACAGTATACAACAGTCTATCCCTGCTGCAGTCTAGATGCACGTGTGCAATGGACAAAATCGTATGGATCCAAAATTGCACAATGAATGTCATTGTCATTGTAAAATGGGCTGAATGATCAATATCAAACAACCAATCAAATGACAAGGATCTACCTAGGTGTCATATAATGGCATATCTTTTTATGAATATGCATGCGTACTCTATATAGAGTAGCATGGACGAAACTTGTCTATGGAGTCAACACACATCAATATAAGAAAAAAATAGCAAATAGTAAAACTATACATTTTATATGATACTTTTACCGTTTGCCCACTTGCCTGAACAGATAAAGAAATTTGCAGCTTGTTATGTTCCCTAACAAAACAAATAGCAATCGAGAATGACATAAATTATTACATAATTGCATGGATGAGATTAATCATAAGGTTAAAGGTCAAGTCCACCCCCAACAAAAAGTTGGTCTGAATAAATAGAAAAAAATCTGCTTTAAGTTATCGTGAGAACGAAAATATGACTGACGGACAATGGGATAGGGGCCCATAAATTGGATGCCTTTTGCAACAAGCTTTGGTAGGCTGAGGCAATCAAGCTCAAGGTGAATTATGCAAAGTAAAAGTAAATACATTAGTCAATCTGATAGTATACACATCATCATCAAGGACATAAGTAAGAAAACAACACACCAGGGAGCCATTTCATAATGCTGTTCGTAAGTTAAGAGCAACTTTACGAACGACTGGTGATCCTTTCTTGTGCGTTAAATCATTGCCAATAAATATACTATTTACCATGAGAAAGGATCACCAGTCGTTCTTAACTTAACAAACAGCTTTATGAAACTCCCACCAGGGCCAGGTAACAAATGCATGTAATTCTTCTAATGCCTGATCAAAATGATGTGCATCACACGTATTATAAGACACTGATGTGGATCCTTGGTATTTGGTATACCATCCTCACTAAAAAACTTGACTGGTCAAGAGAACCAGTCAGTCACACCTGTTGTTGCTAAATTTTGTGTAAGCCCTAAATCACAGACGCCGGACCAACCCGGATTAGATCCCGGGATGATCTGGGGAAAGGTTGTTGTAGATGCCTTGGGCATTAGGGGAAAAACTATCCTGGACCTCCCCGGATCATGCCGGCATGATCCGTTGATTGGCGTGTAAGTAGATCCTTGAGGATCCATGTGACTATGACAGGGGCGTCGGCTAAATTGAATGACTGTTTACAGGATACCTTTCAGCCAATCATTGATGAGGATATATATCACCATTTAATAATTGAAATTGTAATAACAATTTCTAATATTAACCCAAGGAAACCACTTCTCCAGCAAGCCCTTCATACATATTCACATAATGTAATCATATTTTTACAATATTTCATTACACAGTGCTATCACAATATGTACATAACGTTTCATGAAAGTGAATGCGAATTAAATACTTTCAGCCTCTTTTTAAGTAGCACAATTTTGTCAAAGATGTTAACTATTCATAGCAATGAACTACCCTGTGTCATACAATAGTTATAAAAGGAACCTTTAAGATTAACACATTAAACATAATTAGCTCCTACTTGAAAATATACGGCCCGAATTCATAAAGGTGGTTTTGAAAACCAACGGTTGATTCCATGGTTTATGTAGATTTCCTGTGTAAATTACGCTTATTTTAGCGCATATATTAAAATATGTCCAATGATGATGGGCGCTTTGTCACAGTGCGCCAACTTGACACCTGTTGCCGGTTTTGAATTAATGAGTCCACTCTCCAAACAGTGGACTCATGAAAAGAATATTGTATCTAACCATGGTAACGGTTCAATTTGGCGCACTTTGACAAAAGCATGCATCAGCATTGGACATTTTTTATACACACACCTGATACGCACAAAATTCATTGTTATTTATAAAGGAAATCTGCATAAACCATGGATTCAACTGTGGGTTTTCAAAACCACCTATGTGAATTCAGGCCATTGTGTCTGCATCGTGTGAATAATAATAACAGTTTCATTTAACTAGCGCTTTAAAAAACTTTGCATTTTAAGCGCTTTACATGTGAATGTTATTACCCCGGTCATCGGATCCAGGCATGCCTGCACACAAAGTATGCACTTTCACCACTCCCTGTGGAGCATACCAACAACTCAATTCCTATGCATACGACAAAGGCTTTCGCATACTACCGGGTTAACACCTGGGCCCTGTCTTACAAATAGTTATGATTGATTCGATCTGTCTCGAGTATATGGAAATCCATAAATGTCATAACATTTTCTTCCGGAATTTTGCTCAATATCCTTTAAAGACAGAGAGAAGCATACTGAACTTCTTTATTTTTATTTTTATATAATTTCTATGGGTCATATTTTTCATACATGTAATACAGCATAAATGGGGGGGGCCACACAAAATGTCCCAAGTTCTATGGAAGGGGCATTGAAACCACAGCATTGGATACCTTTACATGTAGGTAAGATTTAACCCTAATATCAAGAGAACCATCAAAAAGATTACTACATGTACTGCTAGATGTTGAAGAGATTTTTACTGAATAAGGTAATACCCTGTAGTAGACGTTAGCACACCTAAATATGATTCTTCATCTTAGGCCAAAATGTGAATTGCTTTATCAAATAAAACATTGAAACAATAGAACATTGATTGAATGGTGAATATTCACTTGGTCTACTGGTGGTACTTTTCAGATAGCCAAGTATCACATGGGCTAAACCCATTGGCCCGTATTCTGAAGTCAGGTTTAACTTAATAGACCACGGTATAACTGTATTAAAATTATGGGAAGCCAAGAAATCAAAAATTAAGTTTATATTTTGTATGTGTAGTATTTTGTTTCCTTTTGCTTTCAAAATAAAGAAAATACTTCAGTTATCATTCCCAGACAATCATGAACAATTTGGGTATCGTATGGGTTAATAAACTGAATGTTTACTGTTAGGGATTTATGCTCCAAATGGCTTTCCATACTTAAACCACAACTTCAAACCCGACTTCAGAATACGGGCCATTTGCTCTAACTGCTGTTTGGTCTTTGTCTAATGTTTTTTTGCTTCACAACCTGTCCATTTAGTTTATTTTCAATTGGTCTAATGCCAATTCGTCCAATTGCCAACTCGTCTAATATCGTTTGGTCTACCTTCAATTCGTCCACTATCCACATGGTCTAATTGCCATTTCGTCCACTCACCATTTTGAGTAATAAGCAGTTGGTCTAATAGCAATTTAGTCCATATACCGTTTGGTCTAATTAGAATAAGTGTTAGTTGGGCAAAATGAATGAAAATAAAATAGGTATTAGACCAAATGATTATGAGAAATGGTCATAGACGAACTGGTAAGTAGACGAAGTGATGATTGGACCAAATGGTTGATAGATAAAATGCTGATGGGCGGAATGGCATTAGACTAAATGAAGCTTGACCATATGATTAGTGGACGAGTTGGAAATAGATGAACTGGCAATTTACCGTCCATTCAACCATATAGACTAAGTGGTGTTAGTCCAAGTGAAAATTGGAAATTAAAAAAAATTGAAATGGCAGCAATAAGACCAACTGGTTGGAGACAAGGTAGGAATAGACCATGTGAAATAAGACAATATGGAAAGCAGAAGCTGGTGGGCGTTTCATTAAGCTATTCGTAGGTTAAGAGTGACTTTAAGAACGACTGGTGATCCTTTCTTCTGGACAATGGTATATTCATTGGCGATTCGGTTAAGCGCGTAAGAAAGGTTCACCAGTCGTTCTTAACCCTAAATAGACTGGGCTATTTCGACGCCTAAGAAGACTGGGGGGGGGGGCTGATTCTCTCGGCCGTCGATCGCACAATCGCGACGAAAATTGGCACACGCGTTACCCATGGCATTATCTACAAAACTATAACATCAAATTCTGCAAAAAATCTCATGTCTCATTAATTATGCTAATTTATGCGTAAAATCATAAGTTTGCTCTAATTAATAAAATAATGCCCCTGAAATGCTAATTTTTGTTTCACATACTCTAGATAGGCATCTGATCAAATTGATTTGAAAAAAAAATCAAAATCACATTCATTTTCTTATGTATTCTATTGTTTTTTAAATTTCTTATGTATTTCTTTGTTTTTCGACTTTTTGTTTTTTTATTGTTTTTTCAATGGTAATTGTCAGGGACTTTATTTTGACCATAAACAAGACAAAATTAATTGATTATAAGCTCTAAAAGGAAAAATAATGATACATTTATGAATTTTGGCCAAGAACACTATTTGCATTGGATTTGTACACAAATTCACATTTTTGAGTAATTTTGGGTCTGCATGCACTTACGAAATGTTGCGTAATTTGGGAACCGCGTACCTGGGGGTCATAATTGTGGTCTCAAAAGTTGCGCGAGACTTGAAAGTAAAAAGTCAGCGAGCGACGCAGTCAAAAAATTTTGCGCGGCAGATTTATCGCGAAAAATGTCGAGGGGGGCTGAATCAGCCCCCCCCAGTCTTTTTAGGGTTAAAGTTGCTCTTAACTTACGAACAGCTTTATGAAACACCCACCTGGTAGGTGTTTCATACAGCTGTTCGTAAGTTAAGAGCGACTTTAAGAACGACTGGTGATCCCATCTTGTGGTAAGTTGCAAATACATTGGCGATGGTTTAGCGCGTAAGAAAGGATCACCAGTCGTTCTTAAAGTCGCTCTTAACTTACGAACAGCTTTATGAAACGGGCCCCTGGTGTTAGTAGACCAAATCCATTCGCTGTTTGAATGAATGGTCAAGAAACACTGTAATGCCATTACTTGGTTGAACAGAACATGATAATTACGGCAAAAACCTAATACAGGTAGTTGGTAGCACTGGAAGCAGCATCAAGAATGTTGGTCGAAAACTTTGGTGTGAATGCCATTTGAATTATTGAGCAAAATGGTCTCGCATCTCATCACTTCCTTAAACCAGGCAAAGGGGGGGTGGGGTTTTACTTAAACATCAGTAGCGTGCAGTATACATTATAACGCGTCACCGCATTTGTCAGATCATGCGCACTACTGCATTATCCTTCCATCAGATTATGAGTTAAATAACATGTGAGCATCGGTGATTAAGCACGACTAAGTCTCTCTTAACTTCTTGTGAAATACCCCCCCCAGGTTCTTCAGGTTTATCGGTACAAACTATCCAACAGTCCATAGGAGTACCCCTTCATCAGACTCTAAGAACTGTATACACTCCATTGTTAAATACTGGTGAGAAATATGGTGTGGATCTTTCTGATATCTTCAAGCACAAAGGTTTCTTGTTAGCGTTGGCTGGATCCTCTACGTCCCATATCTCTGGCATACTGCATCCCAACCTGCAAATTGGACGATAGTAAATGTTATTTCACATTATTAATACAGGCAATATTCAATGTTATTCAACCTTGATAAAGGCAATAGTCAATATTATCCCATCTTAATACAGGATTCTATCTGAAGAAATAAATCAGTTTTTATTCTTCAAATTAGAAATATTAGTACAATAGATAAGATTTTATTTACTCAATTGACCCCCTCTAGTGGTTTGAGAGCACGTGTTTTATTTTCAATTTCTATTAAATCCATAACTTTTTTTTGGAGTACACAAGGGATCAATGGCTAATTGCTGATACCCCCCCCCCCCATTTCAAAACATTTGAGGAAATAGATACTGGCCCAAAATCACTAATTTTGAGGATAACGGAGACACGGAGTGAGATACGGGTGAAGAGTAAGAAATTAAGCTATTTTTCTTTCTCGTTAAATGTTTTTCTACAATTTTTACAATAAATAACATTTCCATCCCACTTTTGTCACTCGGAATATCTGATCGAGTTCACCATCCCGAAGTTCGGGTAGGTGGAGCGTAGTGTAGCGGTAGTGAAGTGGAGCCTGCACGAACTTCGCCCGAGGTAATGGGAACCATTCAATTCATGGTTTAATTGGAATCCTGAAGACTTGTTTTCAAATAGCAAAGCAGGATTGTATTGGGGGGCAGCGTACTCACAAAATAAGGTGGAATGGGCTGCTTTTTGGGAAGAAATCCCTAAACATGGGGTATGGTTTTATGCAGGAAAATCCCTAAACATGCCCCCAAATTTTAGATACTGGCCTTTATAAACATGAGTCCATATTCTCCTACATAATTTGGGGTGATAACCGTTTTTTTTTTTGCTTGTCAAATTTTAATAGATCCTTAATAATGGGTACCTTTTTAGCCAAAATGACCCCTAAATATGGGTATGGGTTTGAACCTTCCGCAACATACCCTTGTCCAAACCAAATCTAACTACCCCCCCCCCCCCATTGTAATCAAGTCATGATTCAAATCACCAACCAGTTACTCAAGCAGTATTCAATGACTCGTTCCCATTGATATTTGTACAGTGACACAACTGACTCGACTAGATTTAAACCATAAAATGATTCAACCCTAAATTTTGTGACTTGTTACGACCCTGTCAGGATTTGAAGCTAAATCCATAATGCATATCTATTCATTTTTTATACTCATGTTTTTTTCTTTAAAGTGCCCCTCCCCCCTCCTCCTTGGTAAATCTTGGATCCACCCCTGCCTATAGGTGTAATCAATGAAAAGCTGACACTAGATTGCAGGCCAAAAAAAAATTACCCCTAGCCTCTCCCCCCCCCCCCCGGTAATTTTTTGTTTTTGTTTGAGGACGACGTATAAAGAACTCACTTGGATCTGCGTGTGCACCAGGATAGTTCCAAGACAGCATACTGAACTCCTAGAGACTTGTAACCCTGATAAACCTCCTTGGCTGGTTTACGACTGTACATGGCATATACTAACTTGGTCCTTGCTCTGGATATGAAAGACAGAGAGGGAGAGATAGTAAGAGAGAGAGAGGGAGAGATAGTAAGAGAGAGAGAGGGGGAGGAGAAATAAGAAGTAGAGAGGAAGAGCAAGGGTGAGAGTAGGGTCCTGTCTAACAAAGAGTTGCGATTAATTCGATCAACCACAATTACAGAAAGCCAGCAACATCAACATCTAAAATACATGTTTGTTCAAAAATATTTTCTAGATATGATGTATATTCAATGTTTTCTTGAATACTATTATATTCAAGGATTTCCATACAGTTGATGTTGATCGGCTCAATCTTAATTCTTTGTAAGACGGGACCCTCGGCCCCATATTGCCAAGTCTTACGATTGATCCAATCAAACGTAACTCTATGGAAATCCGTCCTTGTCATAATTTTTTCCACAGAAAATTGGCAAAATGTTCTTTGCTATCAAAGGAGAACACATGACATTATTTAGCCAATCAAAATCAAGGATTCAATGCAAGTTACCAATGTATGACAAAGTTACCATAATGGTAACTGTTATGCAACAGGGTCCAGGTATATTAAATGTGAACTGTTAGAAATCAAGAAATCTTACCTAAAAACCAACACTGATGATCATAAACACAGAAAAGCAAATATGGGACAAAGTATTAATATTGTTAGGAAAAATATCTGACATTTTAATGGAGTTCTGTGCTTATTTTGCTCATTTCTCAGCAATTACGCATTTTACATGTATTCCAGAGTCATTTGGCATATATTTTTCAAATACATACATACAATTGGGTGGCAATTTTATTGGATTCTGTTCGAACTCATTTTTCGATCGTTACCACAACTGGCATTTATCTTTAACCCTGCTAAATACCTCAATCCAGCATCTTCATAATGTGGATGATTAACGATTCTCCTTTCTGTGGATAATTTGATAGATGCCATGGTTGGCATCGGTCCAGCAAATACAGCATCTGAAAAAGAACAGTAAGTAAAACAAACTAGTATCATACACACCAAATTATATGAGCCTAGGTTAAGTTAAAGAGAAATGCCAGTAGTTGCAGTAAACACTGATTTCATGAGAAAGTCTGTAAAACCAGGCTTAATTGTCAGTATATCATCGAGGATCTAGATCTGATACAGTTTATGCATAAACTGAACTTTGTGAAATCTTGAAATCTACGCTGAAAAATGTTCACACTGAAGATTACCAACACAGATAGGCACACATGGGACAGTGTATTATTATTGCTGGAATAAAGACCCAACTGAAGTGACCGAATCCGCGCTTATTTTGCTAATTTCTCAGCAATTACACAATTTCTTCCAGAATCCTTTTGCACATATTTTTTATTCATACAAACAGACACTTGGGTGGTCATTGTATTAGATTCTTTAAAAAGTCATTTGGAGATCGTTACCAGAACTGGAATTTATCTTTAAACTGAAGTTATCGCGTTTACAAGGACTGCAGAAGGATAAGATTAAAAACATGTCACTGTGACTTTGACCTTTTGACCTAAAAATCAATGGGCTTCCTGGGATTCATGCTAGTATCCTACACACCAAGTTATATGAGCCGAGGTTAAGTTAAACTGAAGTTATCGCATTTACAAGGAAAGGTTAACAGACGTACAGACAGACAGATGGGCGGACACCGAGCGTGATACCATAATATGTCCGTCTAGACGGGCAAATAAAAAATCTTATTCTGTGCTCCAATGATTTATTTGTACATTAAAAAAAAAAAAAAATTAATGATCCCAACCCAAATTAATTGAGTTGTCATATAAGTAGTAGCCTTCTTTCATGCAGCCTGAGTTATCCACAGGAACTTGGAGACCTTTTTTTTTCAGAAGACAAGACCTACGAAGTTGCTGCCATGGCCATGTTTCTGAAATGTTTTTTTTTTAGCTCCCCTTAAAATGTTCAGATATATTTAATTTTTTTATCCAAAATCGAAGATACGAAATTACCATGTATATTTTCAGCCCTTATTTGTACATTAAAAAAAAAAAAAATTTAATGATCCCAACCCAAATTAATTGAGTTGTGATATAAGTAGTAGCCTTCTTTCATGCAGAATGAGTTATCCACAGGAACTAGGAGACTTTTTTCAGAAGACAAGACCTGTGAAGTTGCCGCAATTGCCATGTTTCTGAAATGTTTTTTTGAGCTCCCCTTAAAATGTTCAGATATATTTATTTTTTTTATCTAAAATCCAAGTTACGAAATTACCATGTATATTTTCAGCCCTTTCCGTGAACATTGAAGAATAACTCATAAGAATAACTTAGATTCATTCATTTAGGCAGAAAGGAAATATACATATAATTGCAACCACTGCATAAAAGTCATTTACACACCTCCTATTGGTCATTCTTAAAGGTAAAACTAGACATAAGTTGCAGCAAACAATTATTTCATGAGAAAGTCTTTTAAATCAAAGTTAATTGTCAAAATATTATCATACATCTAGATCTGGTACATTATGAAATGTAAACTTATTTTCGTGAAATCATGAAATCTAAGCTCAAAATCGTTAATTCTGATAATCACTAACACAGAAAAGCATCTGTGAAACAGTGTGTTAATATTTCTTCAAAAAATATCTGACATTTAATGGAAATCTGTGCTTATTTTGCTCATTTCTCAGCAATTACGCATTTTCTTATCAAAATATCGAACAACCAATCAAATGACGAGGATCTATGAAGGTGTCATATAATACCTTTTGGTGTGTTTTGCATGATCCATTCCAGCATTTCTTCCTGAGGTTGATTTGAGAAGTCACCCTGTATACTCCATTGATGCTGTAGGTTCATGAAGCCCTGGATGGACATCATTGCTAGTAATACGAACACGGCTGCCTGGTGATGCATCTCAGAATTCACAAATTTAAATACCTGATCAGAAAAGGATAGCAGAACAAGGTTCATAAATGTTCTATAACTGACTAAAGACTACCTAACACTATGCAGTTGACTTTGACTGGGTACTTATCAAGAACTGTCATAAGACTGGACATGGATGGCAAGTTTATCTGACCGAGGTCCCCAATGGACATGAATATAAGAATTGCTTCCAATTAAAGACTTCAAGCCAGAGAGGCTCGAAATGGTGTCCAGCTGCAATCATGAAGGCCTCATTGCAATTCTGTCATTGTCTAAAATAAGATGGACTTTGCATTCTGCAATATTCCTGTTCATAAAGCAAACCCTAATATGAATTTTAATACTCTCACGTGTGCTGCATCGCTAGGAATTACCAGTGCATTGTTTTGTTTTTTTTTCTTGTGTCTTATCTGTCTTGAAGTCAGCACACATGAGAGGTGAATAGAAAAGAAGACCGAGTCTCATAACCAGGAGTGTAAATTACGAGAAAAGCCATTATCTGCAATAAATGGTGGGTGACAAACCTGTGCATTATTTGTTTTATACTGACTTGCCTGTCTCGAAGCCAGCATACATAAGAAAAGGCAAAATAAAAGTGAAAAGAATAACTGGAGTCTCATGACCAGAACTGCCATTACTAAGAAAACCACCAGATGCAATAGCTGGTGCACCAACTAAAATTTCCAAGGGCGCTACTCTGCCATAACACACCTGTACATTACTTGTTTTATATTACCTGTCTTGAAGCCAGCATACATGAGAAGAGACAAAGGTGAGGTGAAAAGAAGACTTTGAGTCTCATGACAAGGACTGCCATTACTAGGAAAGCCATGAGCTGCAATACATGGTACACCAACTATACAAATACAGAAGAAAGAGATAAAGCACATGAGAGTAAGGTAACTCAAACAAGTACAAAGTACGTCCGTCCTAAGAGGAATCTATCTACATGTAACTTTTCAAGTTCATATGAAATTCATTATACTCCACCAATTATGGATTGGGAAGTTTAAGAATGAAGTAAAATGGGGTTCAGACAAAAAAGGTTGATTATTTTGATATGGAATTGTCCATATGACAATTATGCTTTGACTGTGGGGTATGTAAATCAAAAGTTCTCCTCCATTGCTCCTAGGTTAAAGTCATGTAAGTTTAAATGTGCAGTTTAAGCATTGTGAGCATGTCTTTACTCAGCACCTTTTTTATATTTTTGAGGTCCCACAACAGCTTTTCATTATTTTACATGATTTTCCTACATACGTGTACATACTAATATTGTTGTATTTCAGATAAACATCAAACAGTCAATCAAAGAGAACATATTAGTTTGTCTTGCTGAAAACCTTTTCTTTTATTTGTAATGAATTTTAAAGAAATCTATACATCATACAAAAATCATTAGAAGCAGATACAAGTAATACACGTAGCCCACAAATAGATCTACAACCATAGGATGATCATTGAATAGAAAGCAGAATATATTACAGCATTATTATATTTATAAATTGTTGAAAATTCATTTATTATCTCACCTCTGCATTAGGAAGCTGTCTGGAATCTCTGAAAAACAAGAGGGAAAATCATTATTATCATCACTTTTTTTTAAATTCAAAACGTTATACCAGAAAAAGCTGCATAGAAGCAGAGGTCCCGATAAAAAATCTAAAAAATATTAAATAGTAAAATGAAATGAAGCACGATGGAGATGAAATTAAAATGATTTATCATAAAACTATCATGCGCCTTTGAATGTCTTTGACAGACATATGGTGCTATACAAATGCTGTGCATCATCATCATCAACTAGTAGTTAATAGAGAAGCACCATATTTGACAGAGCTACATTTTTAATCACGTTTTATTGATACAAAAGAAGAGGCATCGCTTTCGCATGGGTTAAATCTGGAGCAGATACATAATTAATATACAAATATACCAGGCTTTGAGCAAGTGTCGCAGGAATTATTTGTCCGAGGTTGGACTGGCATTACTATTTTTGTTGAGGGGTGAAGCCCCAAGGGAAAAATAGTAATTTTGCCAGTACAACTGAGGGTGAATAATTAATAATAATAATAATGTTTTATTTACCCAGGATAGCCACTTCAGTTAATTAAATGCTCTACCAGTGGGTCCTGCATAACATAATAATATTATTATTTCCGTTCTCTAATCTAAATGCTGAGCGCCTAGCAAGAAGGCAGAGGGTCCCATTTTTATAAAATCTTCGGTATGACTCGGCCGAGATTCGAACCCACGACCTCCCGTTCATTAGGCGGAGGCTCTACCAGTGAGCCACCATGCCCATTCCCTCTATACTTTTGAAATAAAGGCCTGGTATATTTGTTTCAAATCCTACATTTAATAAGTTAAAACAACAGATCTTGATAATCAAGGTTCTGGTACAGGTACTTCATCTTTTTAATCTGAACGAAAATATAGATAATGCTCTGCGCTGACTGACCTACTTTTCCTGAAGCTACATCTAGGTGCTAAGCAGATCACGCATTTGAGCCTGTGCCCAAATGTATCTGTGTAAATTATCTGTGACGTCAATGATGGTATAGTTCACTATTCCATCATTGTCATCACAGAATAGTAATTTTTCTTCAGTGGGCGTTTCATTTTCAACATCATCGCAAAATAGTGAGATTATGTTTGGTCACATGATGCTATTTAAACCAATCAGTATGATTTAATTCATGCAGGATATAAAAGGTACGATGATGGTAACTTTGCCATTCAACAGTAACTACCATGGTACAATGCTCATCAGCCAATCAAAATCAAGGATTCCATGAAAGATACCATTGGATTGCATGCAACGTGCACCCTTTTTTTATATACTTCTACTTTAATCATGTAGGATTTTGAAGGAGCAGCTAAAGGCCATGTTGCTGTGCTCCATCACTCACTGTTTTGCAGCTCACAATTGTTGTGTTTCTGCATCAGACCCTATTCTAGACAAAATCTTAAACACAAATTAAACAGCAGATGGCCTTGACAAAAGGCAAAGATTTACATACCAAGTGAAAAGTATGTGCCATCTTTTTTGCAAGAATTCCACTATAAAGGCACTTCGCATCTTTTCACATTGACTTTCCTGCATGCTCCATTATTTTTGTCCATGATGAATTTTGAGAATCTGAAATGAAAGGCCGCTAGCAGGATTCCAGTGGAATAGACGTGGCTCTGACTTCTAAGTATCTTAAAGGGGAATCCAACCCAAATAAAACTTGTTTTTACAAGGAAAAGAAAAATCAGACAAGATGATAGGCGAAAGTTTGAACAATATTGGACAAACGAAAAGAAAGATATGAATTTTTAAAAGTTGTAAATACTGGTAATCACTATACCCATGAAGATTTCAAATTGGCCGCATATGGGATGTCATAGTGATGTAAGGCAAGGACTACTCTTCCATGTACTCCAATACATATTATGGCTAAAATGTCATTTATCCCCAAAGTTTTATTTCAAATTATATTTTTCTTTCATGAGGATATAAAACAATATACTACATGGGTTATATTTAGATTACTGCCCCAGGGGAATGGGTACTTAGAAGAAAACCACAAATCCCTGATAATAAAGTACATGGCCTATGGGAAAGTTGTCCTTGCCTCTTGTCATAATTTACTTACCCAGTTGCCAATTTGAAATCTACATAGTATTACTGATCTCAATTTTAAAGCAGCTATAACTTTCTTATTGCTTGTCCAATTTCTTTCAAACTTTCACCATTCTGTTTAATCTATTTTTCTCCTTCCCAACACAACATTTTATGGCCAAGGCTGGATTCCCCTTTAACCCTAAATAGACTGGGCTATTTCAACGCCTAAGAAGACTGGGGGGGGCTGATTCAGTCCCCCACCTCCTTATGATCTCGGCCGTCGATCGCGCGATCACGACGAAAATTGGCACACGCGTTACCCATGGCATTATCTACAAAACTATAACATCAAATTCTGCAAAAATCTCATGTCTCATTAATTATGCTAATTTATGCGTAAAATCATAAGTTTGCTCTAATTAATAAAATAATGCCCCTGAAATGCTAATTTTTGTTTCACATACTCTAGATAGGCATGTGATCAAATTGATTTTAAAAAATTCAAAATCACATTTATTTTCTTATGTATTCTATTGTTTTCTAAATATCTTATGTATTTCTCTATTTTTCGACTTTTTTTTTTTTTTTCAATGGAAATTGTCGGGGACTTTATTTTGACCATACACAAGATAAAATTAATTGATTTTAAGCAGTAAAAGGAAAAATAATGATACATTTATGAATTTTGGCTAAGAATACTAATTGCATTGGATTTGTACAAAAATTCACGTTTTTGAGTAATTTTGGGTCTGCATGCACTTACGAAATGTTGCCTAATTTTGGAACCGTGTACACTGGGGGTCACAATTGTGGTCTCAAAAGTTGCGCGAGACTTGAAAGTAAAAAGTCAGAGAGCGGCGCGGTCAAAAAATTTTGAGCGGCAGATTTATCGCGAAAAATAACGAGGGGGGGCTGAATCAGCCCCCCAGTCTTTTTAGGGTTAAGCCACATGGAAATCAAGCGAAGTGTAACTTACAAGGTATCTTTGGAATGACTAACATCCTTCCCTTCCGAGGGCCTTTGGTTACTGCTCCCATTTTGATGTTTATGGTCCTCTTCTTTCTTTGGCTCTACGATTACCCTGAATAACTATAAAAAAATAGACAAAGATAATTTAAGATTCTAAGCCAAGTAATGGCACTGGTTGATGCTGATTTGACAGCTAAAATCTGAGCTGGTAGGTCAATAACATTACCTGGGTCTCTGATATACATCCATTACAAAAAATAAAACCCTGAAAAATTACACCTGAAAATCACTTAGTACGTCAAAAAGGAGCAAATGTCTCAATGATTGGAAATACCAATCCACATTTATTTTATGATGGTGGGCCCCAAGTTTGCGCACCTAACAATTTGAGTTAAGATTTAACATGAATTTCTTCTTATTTCACAAAATCATTTGGTTAATAGTGTTCCTTACATTATTAAGAGTAAGTGTACCAAATTTCTCATTAAATAATGAAAGAAAATATAAGATTTTCTTGAAAAAACCTCGGGCAGTCATTTTCAGATTGAAAAAAAAAATGGTACCCCATGTCTGCGCACTCATTCACTTTGCACACGATTCGGGGATTTTGATGACAAAGGCTGCGTTCTGAGGCCGTCACATGAAATGCCCTGAATTCATTATTTTTCCACCATTTTGAGTCGGATTTTTAATGAATACCTGCCTATGTATTGCATGTGTAAAGTTCGTGCCCGTTGCGTATCTTCTTTTACTAGAATCGCGCAGATACGCGGGTGCGCAGACTTTGGAGACCGCGCAGACATGGGGGAACTGACCATATACAGCACTTGTGTTCTAATTAATTAACTGACAAAAAAAAAAACATATTTACAGCAAATCATGATGGTTTGCAGCTCAGACAGAAGATACTCACATGAACTACTGTAAAAAGTATTGCAATTGCTGAACTAGGCAGGAGTAAAGTCTTCAGGAATTTTATGACTGTCTGCAAAACAAAGAACACAAAGAGAGGCACGATAACATTGAGAGTGTTTACAAAGTTTGGACCAAAACTACTATAACTTGTTGATCACTCCCTTTAATCATCTCTCAGAATTGATTTCCTTGAACATACAACCTCAAAATAATCCTAGGAAGTTCAAGAAGTAGATTCCATCTGAGATATCATATAATAATAAACATCAATTGTAAGACACGCCCCATGACCTATGGGAATAGTGAATCATTTGTCAAACGTGAGTCGGAATTTTATATACCATGATGCACCTTTGTGTCTCAACTAAGACAGACTTTTACTTACAATGACTGTGCCTCGACAAAAATATGTGATGCCCCAGTTCACAGTTACGATTGATCCAATCAATTGTAACTCTATGGAAATCCATCAGTGTCATAATTTTTTCTGCAGGAAATTTGCAAAATGTGCTTTGTAAACAAAGGAGAACACACAAAATTGTCAAGAAATCAATGAATTTATGGATATACATTCATATCTAGAAAATTTTTGGAACAAACATGCATTTTATATGTTGACTTTGCTGGCTTTCCATAGTTGCAATTGATCTGATCAATCGCAACTCTTTGTAAGACGGGGCCCTGGATTTTGAGGAACTGTGACTGTGTCCCTGATGCACCTTCGTCATTGTTGGATACAATTGAATAGCAGTGTTTTTAATAAAGAACAACAATACATATTTTGACTTTTTAAACTTTGACATTCCATGATCATTACAAACTCTAAATAGGCAGTGCAATGAGGAAATAAAAGAGCACTGTCTGAAATTTGCAAATTGGCAACCTATGTTAAAATTTTGCCATTCACACGATTTAACTCATGTCTATCAATGTTCACTTTCTGTCAAGGTACATAAATGAATACAAAAATTCAAAAATGTTGCCAATTTGAGGAGCCAAAAATAGCTTAATCTTTGACTTTTTGAAAGTTTTTTACTCGTAAGGGTTGATAGATGAATTACCTCTGTTGGCATAAAGTCAAACTCTGCTGCACACGTGTAGAGCATAGTGTGGAAGTCTTTGTAGCCTGAAAACTTGGATCTAAATAAGTTAGCAATATGAGCCTGAACAGGAGAAAGAGAAATAAAAAAATAATGTAAATAAAATTATACAAGAAAAATACAAAACATTTTTGAGGAGACTACTACAGGTGTTTTTTAAAAGGATGTTGCTTTATGTGGACAAACTATCACAAATTATAAAATATCGGCCAAGCAATGAAAAAATGTAGATTTGAACCTAAGTAATGAAAACCATGAATACTGGAAAGCAATTCTGGCATGCACCTCTGCACCAACCCATCTCTGGGTCATTCCCGAGTCATACATTGAAAAGCTACCGTACCGTACAGTGTAACCGAATGCATAATAAACCATATAATTATGTTAGAACCATAAAAACAAAAGTTCAGCATTTAATAAAAGATAATATATTCTTCCTTCCAAAAATGGCAGAATACAAACGAAGAAATAAACAGACCAACAAGTTGGTAATATAAATCCATGGGTTGTGGTGGTGATTTCTTAATCCCTGATTGCATGAAAGCATATCAATAGTATTGTCATGATGTGGTTTTGTGTGAAACTCTCTATTCTGAATTTAAAATTATGGGAAGCCAAACATGTCATTTTTTTATGAAGTTGTACATTTCTTATGTTTACTGTGCTCTTTCCTGATTCATCGATGGTGAAGACAATTATCTATTTATACTTCCTAGTAAATTATGAATGATTAGAGAGCCATATGAGATGAAATATGATATCTCTACTGTTAGTGAATTATGTAACAAATGGCAATCCATACTTAAATCACAACTTTAAACCCGAGTTCAGTATACGGGCCTCATTCAGGTAGCAATTACACTAGACATACTTCCTAGTAAATTATGAATGATTAGAGAGCCATATGAGATGAAATATGATATCTCTACTGTTAGTGAATTATGTAACAAATGGCAATCCATACTTAAATCACAACTTTAAACCCGAGTTCAGTATACGGGCCTAATTCAGGTAGCAATTTCACTAGCCATTAAAAAACGGTGATAACACTTACATCATCTTCCACTTGTAGAAGAGTTGAAATGACGAGTTTAACAACTAATGTCCCGCCACACAAAAGGTTTAGCTGACATATCTGAAAGAAAGAAATAATTATGTTGTGGTTTTATGGGTTGTAGGTTCATATCCTACTTCATTCAAGCAATTTTTTCAGGGAACAAAAGCTTGAAATATGAACATTCATAGAAATCAAAGCAAAATCCAATAACAGACAATACATGTATGAACAATATGATGATTATGGTAGCATACAATGTATCAATTATTTATATAGCGCTCTTCACAATGATTGTATCACAGCGCTTAGATCTGCAAAGTTACTACTCATAACTCATCTTTACATTTATTATATATATATATATCATTTATATTATGACTGTGACTGATAAAGCAACACACTAAAAATTGCCTATAAATTTTCTCTGTATATCTGCTATCACGCCTTAAACTTACCGGTAAATATCTTTAGAGCAAGGCCTCTTATTTATAGGGCACATTCATATACAAAAATACATTCATATCATGCATAATATAGGAAAGGTTAGACAGAGCATAAAGCCCTAGGCCACAACACCAGAAAAATATCTTTTATACTGTAAATATGCATCTACAAAACTTAATACTCACCCAAATAATTATCCTAAAAGGTAGTTTCTCCAATAACGGTTCCATAAAAAGAATGATCTATTTTCCAAAAAAAGACAAAGGAATAATCAACTACTTCGTTGTCATGAAACATTTTCAAACATATTTGTATACATGATGCTTTTGTACTGACTTAATTTGTGTAAGAAATGACACTATATGACTGTTGGGAACTCTTTGTAAGACAGGCCCCTGGAAATAAAATTTCAGGCAATGTTACACTGGTAATTCAAGTGATGTAAAAAAAAGTCTGATGCACTTGGTATAATCATGATTGCTTCATCTTTTTAACTTTCAATTTATTGGTAGGTACACTAGCCCAATAATTCAGATTTCACTTGTTGGCCCTTCAACTGTGGTTTAAGTTTAATTAAGCAATATTCATTGGTCTAAGTACCAAATGTGCTGATTAATTGAAACTAAAACCATTAAATATTATTCTCAGACTTGGCTACCGATATTAAAGATGGAATACTGATTTTCAACCATGTTGTGGGTAAATCCGGAGTACAGAATAGGGACCTGAGTTTTCTAATATGAAGGGGATTCATAAGTCGATGGTGACCACCCACGAGAAACACAAAATGTGGCCTATACAGAAAGGTAGTTGCTATAGACAGGTTCTTATAAACATAATTTACCTTCTTCAGAGCTGCCAAGTTGTACTTTGCATTTTCAGTATTCTTATCCCCCCAAATCAGTATTTTGACAATAAAATCTGTATTTTTACCGTGTGAGATAAATTTGCATGCATAATGGCAAAGTTCGATCACTCCTTACATTTGCGCCCCACACCCGACCGGGCCCACACGGTCGCACACGAGACCAAAATCGAAAATTCTAAATGGAAAGCCTTGATGAAAGCACAACTCACTGAACGTAGAGGGCAGCAACACACGGCTGCAATTTTTTTCATCTCCGCCCGTAAGCTCCTGGATGCTTAGCGGGGCGAGCAATACCTTTTCTTCTCTAATTTGTTTTTTCCTGTATTTTATCATGAAAAAGCGTACTGCCGAATTTTAAACTGATTTCCGTATGAAATACGGAAAAATCGTACTACTTGGCAGCTCTGCTTCTTGTTTTAGTGGTCACTATAAGCAGGTGGTTGTTGTAGAGAGGTTGCCACATAGGGGGTTTTGCAAGATATATTTGCAATCAAATGCAAACTTTAGTTGCACATTCATGAGTAATAGATTGATATCAAAAGCAAATAGATAGAATGATTTTAAAAGCAAATAAATTTCTAATTGGTGTAAGAAGCACACCAGGGATCAATTAAAAGTTGGAATTTGAGTATCTGAATATAAAAATGGCCCAAGTCCAATTTTTGGCAAAATTTAGTTAAATATATGGGAATTTTTCCACATACAATGACTTATCTTAAGTCCATATTGACCCAAGTCCACCACACAAAAGGCTCCACCCACAAGTAACATGAATATTAATGCTCATAAAAATGTACACTTAAATTTTTTTTATGATGTTCTCTGTTTTGGGGCTAAATATACTTTAATTGCCCAAATTAAAAAAAAATATCCAGTTTCATTCAATTTTCTCAAAATGACCTCCGATGGACTTGTGCCTTTTTTATATTCATATATACTCAATTGTGATTGATTTCCAGACTTAAAATTGACTTGAAATCGATTGCAAATTTCTTGCAACACCCAATAATAAGACTGGTTTTGACTGTACTTACCCAGACAGTTAGAAGACACGCAGCAAAGAATGAAGTCAGCAGCATCTCATTTCCAAAGAGCATGATGTAACTCACAAACAGACCAATCTATAGCAAAAATCATTAGAAATGGGTCATGATCACTTTTATGTGACCCTCCATACAATGGATGATTGGTTATTTGTCATGGCTTGTCATTGTTCTAAACGCACCTTCACCCGACAAAGGAAATTATAATTGGTATAGTGTCGAAAATCTGTCTATCTGACGGTCAATCGGATTGGGTTTGCCCTAGCCATTAACCCGTCTCTGTAGTCTAGTGGTTAAGGCACTGGCATTAAAAGCAGGGGGCCCGGGTTCGATTCCCGGCAGAGACATTTTTTTTCGGCATCACCAATTTTTCCAAAGGATAGATAGCTCAGGGGAACTTTGATTTAAGCTATGCCTACCATTGTTCTCTTCAACCATTTCTTTACAATATATATATACATATTTACTAGCATTAATTACAATACCTTATTAAAACAAGGTGGTCTGAGGTTACAGAATTTGGTAGTCAACAGGTTAACCCATTGTCAACTGGAAACAGGTGGTCCTGTACAAAAGCTTATGTGAATTACAGAATTCAGTAATCAACAGGTTAATATTTTTCAATCACACAACATACTGCTCAGATTAGACTTACACTTTGCCCCTGGAGAATGCACCTGACCTTTGAAGAACCAGTGAAACCCAGCATGTAGGTAGCAAACACAGCCAGGGTCTGGGCAGGAGAAAACAAAGCAAAGGTTATAAACAAAACATAGAAAGGCATGAGGTGGGACTACAAATTAGATTAGCCTCACAGTGGGGGTTGCCATTAAGGTGCCAACTCCAGCTAAAGTCATGCTTGATCATTGCAAATCAATAGGCCTGTACTCTGAGCTCGGGTTTGAATCAAACCCTGGTCTAAAATTGGTGACACAGCATTTGCTCTGGCGACAATTGCTCCGGGCTTTAAACAATTATTTTGTCTAAGATATGGGGATTGGGTAAGGGTTACGATAGGATTTTATGTTAGCTTTAGGGTTAGGTTTAGGATAGGGTGTGTAGACAGTGTATAATTATTTGTCAAACAATGAATCAAAAGATGACTATCGGCTATCATTATTATATTCAATTTTTTTTTTTTCAATTCAATTCATTTATTTTCTCTTTCAATCTTTTTACATTTACAATGATAGTTCAATATACATATTTACAAAATATAATATATAAATCATTTCTATAATACAATAATACTATGAAATCGAAAGAGAAGGAGACCAACTAAAAAGCAGAGCTTGTAGGGTGAAGGCCCCCTTTCATAAATACATTTATGAATAAAAATAAGATAAAATAAAGAAATAAACAATACATATATACAATGAATAAAAAATAAACAAGAATAGAAATAAATAAAAATAAAAATGAATGAATCAGTATACACTGTATACAGAAATCATAAAACGATTAAACATATATACAAAGAGAAATTAACAAACACATTTACATATTAAGTTCTGAGTTACATAACTTTGTGAAAAAAAACGATAATTTAATATGAATCCAGAAGATATTTTTTAAGTTTTCCTTTGAAATTTTGTATTGAATTACATTGTATAATTTCCTTTGAAAAAGAATTCCATAATTTTGGACCAGTAAAAACAAATGTCTTCTGTGCAAACGATGTTCTATTCAGAGGTAAATGAAAGGAACTCGCCTGGCGAGTGAAGTGCTTATGAATTGTATCATTTTTTACAAACATATTATCAAACGGTAACGGTAATTGTTTATTAATAAACTTGTACATTAACTGTCCGAGTTGAAAAGAATATAAATCTTTAACCTTCAAGACTTTATTTTTCAAAAACAGAATATTTGTATGTGCCCTGAAATCTGCATGACTAATAATACGAATCGCTCTTTTTTGTAATATATAGAGTCTATTAATTTGAGAATTCGCTGCGTTACCCCATGCAACAACTCCGTAATTCAGATTTATAAGGTAAAATTAACGTTGAATATAATGATAACAAAATATAATGGGGTAATGAAATACCTTTTGAAACTCATATCATTTTCCATTTCATACAGCTCTTTCCAATAAAAAAAATCAAGGGAAAATCAAAATCTTTAAAAAACAAGAGATCACGAAAAGACAAAGAGGGCATGGGGGACAGGAAAGGTACATGTGCACAAATTTTTTTTAAATGCAATACTTATATATGTATTGGCCTACATGTAAGAATGAGGAACATTTGAAATCCTGTTCTGAAAGAGCAAATAAAAATATTTAAAAAAAACTTGTCTGCTAGCATGAGAATAGGGGATTGGGTAAAAGAAAGGACATAAAGAGAAAGAAAGGACATAAAGAGCAAGAAAGAACAAGGCCAATTTGATAACTCTTGTTTAATATAAAAAAAAAAAATGCACTAACAGTTACTGAAATCATTCAATTTGATTGGCTGATAGAAAACTTGTAATAAATGTAGATATTGTTCACTTGTAATTATAACAAGTGTTTTATTTTTTTGAAACAGGAACCAGTAGAGATGGAAAAAAAAGGGAGAGAGGTTAAGAGAGATATGGGAGGGACAGATAGAGGAAATGAAACATAAGAGAGGGGTTAAAGATAGTCAAAAGAAACAGAAAAAGAGAGAGACCAAGGACCTTTTCACACGTGAATCTCTAATCATTATTGTATTTGTAATGATGACTGCTATTGTAATCGTGATTCTAATCATGTTCTAGTATGGTTTCACACGTGCTAAATATTTGTCAATAGCCTTTAATATTTTCACTGGAATCATCATTAAAACACTTTTCTTTTACCGTGTGAAAGGGCGGTATATATATATATATATATATATATATATATATATATATATATATATATATATATATATATATATATATAGCGCTAGAGCTAGAGTGTGAGTTTGTGTGTGAGAGGGAGATTTTACTGTAAGAGGAAGTGGGACCTAGGTACATAGACATAATTAACAGCCAAACAAAACAAAACAAAGAGAAGATCCAGTACAGTTACAATTGCATTTACAGTTACATTCCTAATACACAGTCTAGACATTCAACTAATGTTGTCAGCTGTGGCAATCCATTGAATACAGATGCCTATCACATACTGCTACACCACCTAATTCCAAGGTCATCTTCAGTCCAATTCAATGAACATTAGAGAAAACAGGTGCTTCTATTAGCACAGTAATCTGAGCGATACTGGCATGACAACTTTAAAGGCCAAGTCCACCCCAACAAAAATTTGTTATAAACAGAGACAAATCTAACAAGCACAACAATCGGGTACATCATCAACTTTCTAATTGGCATGTCACTGAGGTGTGTATTTACATGTAACTTGAAAATATCGCTGAACTTGGAAATGTCACAATTTTCTGAATAATTTACACCCGATTTTAATGAAATTTTCAGTGTTACGCTTGTTTGATTAGTCCCAATCGATTAAAATCAACATTTTCCTGGGGTGGACTTGACCTTTGAGGCAATTGCCATTCACTTTTTAATAGTCTGCATACACAGACCCTGATTTAAACTTTGATCAACACGTGGGACTTGACATAAACTAGCACAAACATAACTTCATGTTTTAAATGAGATGCACCAAGGAATTACTGCACCATCTGTGCCCAAGTCACAGCCAGGGATGTGCGCTTCATATTCAGACCACTTTCTGCAAGTGTAGGGTTTGCACAGCAAACTATACAAGAAGCAGGTGCTTCTATTAGCTCAGTAAACTGAGCGATACTGGCATGACAGCCTTGAGGCAATCATTACCATCCACTGACATGAACAAAAAGACTCACAGGGGGTGAAAGGTCAAATGTCATTCAGAGAGCAATCCAGAGAACACTCAATATACAGGGATGACAGTGAGTTTCATCATGGAGGTAGACGTTTTTTATTTCTGCTGTTTTATTCACTGGGCCTGAATAGATACACATACAATTCTTTTCTGGGGATTTTTTATGAATGGATTTCTGACATCAGAGATTGAAAGTTTCTATTGCGAGTGCCATTGACATGAGCAAAATGGTCAAATGAACACTGTCTATATGAACTTTTTTTTTGACAAAGTACTAAAAAATAACTACCGGTATATGAAGTGGACATGACCAACTAAGCATTAGACTAAATGCAAATTAAACTAAATATGTATTAGACCAAGTGTAGTGTACAGTCGGGGTTTAACTTAAAGGTAAATGCCAGTTTTGGTAAACGATATCAAAATGAGTTCGTACAGAATCCAATGAAATGACCACCAAAGTGTCTGTATAAATAAAGAATATGTGCCAAAGGATTCTGGAAGAAATTGCGTAATTGCTGAGAAATAAGCAAATAAGCACAGGATTCGGGTCAAGCGTCGGGCACGACATTCAAAGCAATAATAATACACTGTCCCACGTGCACTTTTCTCTGTTGGTGATCTTCAGTGTGAATATTTTTCAGCGTAGATTTCAAGATTTCACAAAGTTCAGTTTATGTGACTGTACCAGATCTAGATCCTCGATGATATACTGACAATTAAGCCTGGTTTTACAGACTTTCTCATGAAATCAGTGTTTACTGCAACTACTGGCATTTCTCTTTAAACTCAGGTTTAAAGTTGTGGTTTAAGTATGGATAGCCAATTTTTACATAAATCACTAATGGTAGAGATATCATATTTCAGCTCATTTGGCTGTCAAATCATTCATACATGTAATTGTTTAAGAAGTATAAATAGATGATTGTCTTCCCCATCGATGAATCAGGAAAGAGCACAGTAAACATAAGAAACATACAACTTAAAGGAGAAATGTATTGATTATGAATGTGGTCTTATTATATATCAATGGAAAGGTAATGATGTGGGGATTATCAGTGGGTCATTCAAAAATACCGAAAATAATACAAAAGGTGAAAATCGCCGATTAAAAAACGCTAAAATGCCTCTCCGAAATATGCCTCGCATCGGTCTCTGAATTGACTGGAATTTGATGACGTCACTGTCTGTACGAGAGGCGTGATTGGCTCTCCCACGTGAAGCTCCACTTGCATGCAAAACCTGTTGCGTGGGTACGTTTTCTCCACACTGTCACTGAATACTTCGATCACGAAATGAAAGAAAACCCAGAATTTTATCTAGATTTGGATTTTCAAATTGATGATTTTAAAGATGAAGAGAATGATGATGAAGTGAACAACAAAGTGACGTAGTTGGAGGTAAATTGGGGGAACTACGCCGATGATGATGAAAATTCAACTTGCATGACGATCACAAGTCATGTACATGCGGATTCGCTACCAACTCATGCAGCTGCTGCTACAAGTGCTAGCTACACCGCGCGGGCCAAATTAAATCCATGAAAATGAATAACCACATCCAGACAGAGTCTATCATAAGAAGAAAAATAATGATATAACTGTACTTACAAACAAGTGAATAATCCGAACCTGAAGGCAAATCAACTCAACGAATAGCAGCAGACGATATGCACCGACAATAAACTTCATGTGGCTGGGATAGATTGTCACTCGTTCTGTTAGATGTAATTTTTATCTCATTAATTTGACAAAATTACGAAACTCAGGGAATTATTTATATGTAGAAAATGTAGTAACATCTCTTATTATTTTTTGAATTACGAAAAAAACTTTTTTGAAGTAAAACGTTGAGGTAAACTAAAATTACATGTAAAAGATCATCGCCCAACATGCGTAGCTTGTATGTCATTGCAAACAAACCATCTCAAACATGCACCGTACCGGTATTCCTTCCTTGCTCGCCTTGAGCTTGCTGATTGAGAGCTGTGCAACACGTGCATAGATCTATTCTCTCAGTCAAGGTGAGCAAACAATGACCGCATGTCTTGTTGTGATGGTTTGTTTACGATATGATGGGGATGATCTTTTACATATAATTTTAGTTTACCTCAACGTTTTACTTCAAAAAAGGTTTTATTGTAATTTAAAAAAAGACACGAGATGTTACTATATTTTTATATAGATAAATAATTCCTGAGTTTCGTAATTTTGTCAAATTAATGAGATAAAAGTTACATCTAACAGAACGAGTGACAATCTATCCCAGCCACATGAAGTTTATCGTCGGTGCATATGCCATATCGTCTGCTGCTATTCGTTGAGTTGATTTGCCTTCAGGTTCGGATTATTCACTTGTTTGTAAGTACAGTTATATCATTATTTTCCTTCTTATGATAGACTCTGTCTGGATGTGGTTATTCATTTTCATGAATTCAATTTGGCCCGCGCTGTGTAGCTAGCACTTCCAGCTGCATGAATTGGTAGCGAATCGGCATGTACATGACTTGTGATCGTGTTGCAAGTTGAATTTTCATCATCATCGGCGTAATTCCCCCAATTTACCTCCAACTACGTCACTGACTGTGTTGTTCACTTCATCATCATTCTCTTCATCTCAAAATCATCAATTTGAAAATCCAAATCTAGATACTATGGGTTTTCTTTTATTTCGGGATCGAAGTATTCAGTGACAATGAGGAGAAAACGTACCCTCACAGGTTTTGCATGCAAGTGGAGCTTCACGTGGGAGAGCCAATCACGCCTCTCGTACAGACAGTGACGTCATAAAAAATCCCCAATTTCGCGGACGTAATTCTGCGTGTTTGAAGCATTCAGGGAGAGAACTTTAAACTATCAATTAACTGAGTTTCATCGGTCTCCATGATGAATGATGTACACCATCGTGTTCTCCTTATTTTCTCCTTTATTTTGATATATGATTCTCCATTTTTACGATTTTCAATATATTTCTACTTTAATAAAAATTTTGACACTTTTGGCTTCCCATTACTTTAGCACAGAGTTAGACCATGGTCTAAGTTAAACCTGACTTCAGAATACAAGCCAATAAGACCAAATGGGTTTAGCCCATGTGGTATACATGTAGTTGACTGAAGACCAAATGAATATACAAGTCATGTAAACCTACCTGAGTTAGTAATGCAAACTGAGCAAACTGCCAAGGTAACATGAAGGCTACCACCCCTGCACCAATGGCTAAACTGTGATACCACATCGGTCTTGAAATCCTGCAAGGTGAAATAAGATTAAGTCTGAGTTAAATCTAAGTGCCTGTATTTGCTGGGATTAAGCTGAATTGAATTGTTTTAGATTGGATATCAAACATTTACAAACAAAACAAAAAATATTATTGAGGAATTTGAGCACACAAACCAAAACAGATACAACCATGGGTAACAAGAACATATGTGAGAAACACAAAATTGCAAGTCACTGTCATCATTATCATCACCATCATCAGCCATTATTACTATCACCATCATCCATAATTATCATTATCATCACCATCATCTTCATCATCATCATTATCATCATCAGCATCATCACCATCATCATCACCATCATCATCATTGTCATCAACATCACCATCATCATCAGCCATTATAACTATCACCATCATCCATAATTATCATCATCACCATCACCACCATCATTATCATCATCACCACCATCACCACCATCACCATCATCATCATCAACATCATCATCACCATAATCATCAGTCATAAACATACATATTTCAGTTTGTTCAGTTCCCTCTTACCAAGAATCGCTGACTCACATGCCACAATCACATTACAACGTTAATATACGAAAAAAGTGAAAATGTTGAAAACAGGGTTGTTTATCAAATGATTTTGATCTTTAAGTGACTGACCTGAGAACATGTGTAACAAGGAACATTTGAAGTACAAAGATAGGGTAGGCAAAGCTCTCACGAAGTGGAGGTGTCCATTGCACTCTTGTACACTATTGTAATAAAATATTAAAGTATGATTATCAAAGGGTTAGACTATCACTGTCTTCAGACTATCTCCTGGATTGTTGGAAGAATAGGCAAAATTCCATCAAACTACATTCTGAAGGGGCACAGCTGTTTTGTCATATGTGCACACGCGCGAAATGCAGGGACAATAAAGAGACAATTATGACATCAAAATTAACATGGAATCAAACACACCTCTGCACAAGCAAACACCTAACAAACAAATATGCATGGTTATTTCAAACCATGACTCAACCATGATCTCACAGATCCATCTCAATGTTGATGTTAAGGTACATGAAAACAAAAGAAACCGCTGAGAAACTCACTCATCACCACAGAAAAAGTGAACAGTGACTTTCAATATTGTGTCATTTTTCAACTTTTGAATTTTAACCTTGCCCCACATATCAAGGCACCGCACCTCCATGAGAAACATAATCGTATCATGTAGGGTATAATTTTAAAGAGAATTAGATGATCTATTCATTGGTATCAATCACACATTAATATTCACTAAATCCGAGGAGGGATTATTGATCAAAGTCAGATTTCCAAACTTTTTTTGAGGAGTTTATAATAATTTACATGTTTTTTATGGTAAATCGTCTGAGGTATTAGAACTAAATATATAGAAAAAAACATACTACATGACATCTGATAGAATTTTTCTTATAAGATAATTTTTTAATTCTAAAATTATTGATTTTTCTACATTGTTTCTCATTCAGTACATCGTTAAGTATAGGTTCATTATTATCGATCAAAGTCAGATTTCCAAACTTTTTTGAGGGGTTTACACAGTCCTACGATACAGCTAACCTTATGGCAGTCACACCAGCGAAACTGACTCCAAACTGACCAGATCAAGAAACTTATTCCAATGGCATACCATCGGTCAGTTAGAAATTGGTTTTATTGGTGTGACTGTATCACTACCCATACCTCTCCATGGTTAAAGAAGAAAGTAGCGACGGTAATCAGACCACCGAGGATGCTTTCGCTGAGGTACGTCGCAAAGACAAACAGGAGCGACATCAAGAAACCGTTCTCTATGAAGATCCAATTCACATAGAAATAGGCTGGATCTCCCATTCCTAAGGGGATGAAAAAATGAGGGGGAAAAACATTTGAAAAATGGGGAGGGGGCGGTCACAAAGAGTATATGTCTGACTGAAAGTCATGCACAAATGTTAAAGTGCAAGTGATATATTACAACAGCAACAATAATACTAATATTAATTTCTTTTACAGCGCATGTTATGTCCAAAAGGAATTTAGAAATTCCTGCCAGGTACCCATTTACTTAACCTGGGTTGAGTGCAGCACAATGTGGATTAATTTTTAATGTGAGATTTGATTGTAGATTACACTGCAGCGGGAATCCTCTGAACACCAGGGAAGTGGGAATTCCCATTTCCCTGCTCTGACCAATACATTGATGTACATAATTATATATATCAATGTATTGGTCAGAGCAGGGAAATGGGAATTCCCACTTCCCTGCTCTGACCAATACATTGATGTACATATTATATATATCACATGCATCTTGGAATTCAAATGCAAATTGGTTCAGACTTAAATTTTTAGTGAATCATTCCCCAGATATGTTTAGCACACCGGCATTTGCAGATCCTGGTTCCTGAATACATGCTTAGAATTTCACAAATATAAATATTTGTAATAATGAAGTATTTTTCATGACAAAAACAAGTTGAAAGCTTAAAATGAGACTGAAATTAGAGCTTGAGTCATTAGCCCTTCATGCACGGACTGCATCACAGTATTTCAATGGGGGAAGTGGGGGGGGGGCAAAAGACCTACATTTTTTTCTCAATTAAATTACAGGGGTAACATCTTTTTCGCTTCCCTTCTTTCTTTTCTTTTCCATTTGCTTTCAGTTTCTTTTTTTTTCTCCTCTTTGTTTCTTCACTACTCGAAAAATCTAGGGAGGCAGTCAGCTCCTGCCCCCCCCGTTCCTGCCTTCATATATACCCAAGATAAATATACATGTAATTCTAGCTAGAGTCTAAGAAAATATAGTGCTATTCTGATATCAAATTGTATTCACAAGGATTTAAAGACCTCTTACCTTCACAATTAAGTACAGGACTGAGACCTCTTCCCCTGTTCACAGTGAAACACTCCTTAGTCTTGATATCCAGGAGTTTTGTCACCCCATCATAAAATCTAAAACCTGCAGCCAAAACAACCTGCCAAAAAAAGGAAACCAAGGTTCTGTAATACATGTACGAAGCTTTACTATAGCGATGATTTGTTATTGTACAACTTGTGTTACTCTTTCCCTGAATTTGGTAATTCGTAAGAACTTTATTTATTTTACATATTCTTAATTACTTGTAAACTTTGTGTCAATATCTAGACTGTTCATAATGATGTCTTTCATATACATGTAATAAACTGAATTGGATAGCAATTGCCGACAGGCTGATTTTCTATGATCAATTTCATTGACTAATATTGTGTATGGTCAATAACATCACTCCCATGATCAATTATTGCACTTTGTGTTAATATATGTAGGAGACTCAATCAAGCAACTGGATGCCACAGGCATATACAGTTGAGGCCAACAGTTTACACACATGTACACCCATGGAATTCAGTGATATTTGTAAACTTGCCAAAAATCATAAAATTTACTACATCTTCAGAAACATAAATACTACCATGACAAATTTGGTGCCAAATGAAAGAATGTATCAAGCTCTTTCGCATGATTGGGATGCTGTTGGGATTTACGCATATTTCAGGTGGAATTTTCTTTCAAGAAAAAAATATTTGTGCCAAATGTACAATATTCTATTGTTTATTATTATATTTTCAAACATCGTTTCATATACATGTAACAGTCAAATCTATGATTTATTATCATATTTTCTATCATTCATGATATGTCACCACTGAATAAAAAAGTGTGATCTGAAATGTTTGTGTTGAGATTTTTGTCAAGTCCAAATTTTTGATTTGTCTAAAATATGAAGATTTTTTTGAAAAATGACAGCTGAAATTTTTTTCAGCACCTGCTGACGAAGCAATGTGATGAAGAGCATGACATACTACTCACTTGTTTGACATCAAATTTCTCATGATAGCACAGATATTTTATAAGATACAGTAAATTTTACAATATTTGGCAAGTGTCAACTTTTCCTTGAATTTCTTGGATGGACACGTATGTACATGTAAACTTCTGTCCTCAACTGCATATTGGAAGCAAGATTATGAAAGATATTTGTAAATGACATCTTTGGGTTGTCTTTTATATGCCCCCCCCCCAAAAAAAATGTATAAATATTGAAATAAATAATTTGATAAATAATATAAATACATGAATGAATAAACAAATTTCATAAATAGATAAATAAATGAATAATTTAGTAAGCTAAACAAATAAAAAAATAATGAAAAATAAAATCAAACAACTGAAAAACAATAATAATAATAAAATAACATAAAAAAAAATAAAAACCTGACACTGACCCTAATCTATCATAATTTATCACAAACCTCTGGGTACAGATTGAATCTCTTCAAAGTGTTGATGGTACTGGGATACTCTGTTACATTATCATGCATGATAGAGTGAAGACCATCTCCAATGCTCGGGGCCTTTACCATCGTCTTGTAGTATGAATAATACAATCCCTAATACAAATGATGAAATTATGATTTATCATATTCATTTGGCACTTCAAAGCACATTCATAATGTATACTCTTGTATACTCTAAGTTTAAAAAAATCAATCTCAATAGAAATAACTGAGATCATATTACATACAAATGCACTTTTCGTAGTGCTCATCCATGTACATGTAGCATGAGAAGAATACAAATAGCAATTATAAATAATGACAAAGATATAAAAGGCAAATATATACATAATTATACACTGTATAATCATGTGTGAAATATAACTTCATAGAAAATATATATATTCTATATAGAAAATTTGAAAAATCATAAATCTGAAGATCAATGTCAAAGAAAAAATGTGATATTGTCTAGGAAACAGAAATACTACAGTACTTTAATAGTTTCAGGGTTCCTGATTATACAGAAGAAATTATAGGCCTAGATACATATCGATGGATTACTCATCATTCCATCTACCTGTAAAGTTTGTGCTTGAAATCTTTTTGAAGAATTGAAGAATTTTTTTTCTAAAGAAATTGTCAGAATTTTGTTTTTACAGGAAATGTTGTCTTTTCACTGTATACCTAAACCTACATGGATAGAGAGAGGTTGATGGTAACTTCCTTGTACATGTTTTGAAGGATGTGGAGACATTTTCTACTTCCCCCACATTCCCGAAAGACCTCCTGCACTAATTCAAAGTTATGCTCAAGTTATGCAACTCAAATTAGGCTTCTGACGTTGTCATCTTCTTAAATAATTGAGATAATGGCAAAATGGAATCAGCAGGCTTCCTGGTTATTTTTTTTTACCATTGTCTCTTCCTCTGTGCCTTTCTTTCTTTCTGTCTGCCTGTCTGTTTTTTCTCTCTCTATTCCCTTCTATTTTACTGTCCACAAAATCTCTCTCGTTCTCTTGTCCTTTTCTTCTGCCTCATTCCTTCTTTCTGTCTTAATTTATTTTAGTTCCAACATGTGTTTGAATGAAAGTCATCTCTCCCTCTCTTTATCACTTATCACCCCCCCCCCCTTATACATGTCTTTTGCATATTGCCCTTATTATTATGATATTGTTCTATTCATCAAAATTTTTAGTTCTCTTGTATTTTGACATTCAAATCAATTTGGGTGGACTTGGCCTTTAAATATTAAAATCTCACCATTTCTGTTCTGAATGTCATCTCTCTTTCCAGGTCTGATAAATGTGAGAAGAATCGATCATTCTCAAACATACTAGAGATGTGCCACCTGTTACAACAACAACAACAAAATCTTGATTAAAGGGGAAGTTCACCCTGAAGAAAAGTTTGTTGTAAAAATAGCAGAGAAAATAATAAAAAATATTAGTGAAGGTTTGAGGAAAATCCGTCAATGATTAAAGTTATTAGAATTCATAATTTTGAATTTGTGACGTCATATGTGAGCAGCATTCCTACAAAGCGAATGGTAAAAAATCTATGAAATGTCATATTCTCAGAAAATGAAAATTTTTCTGTGCCTTTTGTATATCAATAGACAAATCATTTCACATCCGATCATAAATAGAAAACAAAATAAAGTCATCAGGAACCATACAAAATTTGAAATTCATTGATTTTTTACCATTTGCTATGTAGGAATGCTGCTCGCATATGACGTCACAAATCCAAAACTTTGAATTCTAATAACTTTCTTAATCTTTAACGGAATTTCCTCAAACCTTCACCAATATTTTTTATTATTTTTTCTGCTATTTTTACAACAAACTTTTCTTCAGGGTGAACTTCCCCTTTAAATCTACATTGGGTGTTTCTAAAAAAAAAAAAGGGTAACTGAAGTTTAAAGGCCAGCTATATCAAGAATACATGATTTATTCTTGTGATATCTATTCTACATACATATAATATCTGAGTTAACTCGTCAACTTTAAGTCGACACCTTGTTTGCATCACAATTGTCACTGGTCACAGTGTAATATGGTCCTTCGAAGGCGAAGGACCATTATCAAAACCTACTTTTTTCAAGAACTTTTTTTTAACAAACATGCAAGAAACCCCCTTTGTTGTAAGGTTTCGATTTCATCAGAATTTTTTCCATGCACATTTCAGTTATCCCTTTTGCTATTTTCTTTTGGCAAGTGAATGTTACATAGCTGGTGTCTAGCTTCAATTTGGTTGAGCACATCATTGGTGACTTGCAAGTTTCCCACACATATCCACTGCTATTTCATTTTGATAGGGCTATCGCTATGGTTTAACCCACAGATAGCAATCAATTTGAATAATTTCAATTTCCATGGATTAGCTCCTTTTTGGAATTATGAAAGCTCTTTGTGGTGGAAGATGATATGGTGACATAAAAATGATGAATATTTAAAACAGTCTTTGAACTGGAATTTTCAATTTGTTTTCAAAATACATATATGTGTAAATTGATTATTAAACATAGATATTAAAATCAAAACTTGTGTACAGAATGTCACACTACAGTGCGAATCAAAACAAAGTTTAGAAAAAAATCCTGTAAAATGATATATTTGCAGTATCCTGAAGATTTTTCCACATTTTAACATTGGTACAGATCCATTTAAGCAAATGACGATATAATTGTCGAAAAATATTTCCGCTTGAGTGAGCAACACTTACGGTACTTTTGAAAAGTTAGTGAAAATTGATTTGCGCAGAACTTTGAAATAGTTATGCGAATAAAAGTAAACCTTAATCATGAAGAACACATGGAATTTAGCTAGTAAAATTGCTTTGATGATATCTTTTACCTTTTTTTAATTTGTTTCCTTGCCCAAAAAACTTTGAAGAGTGCATTGCGCCCCACCCCACTCCCCAACACACCGAGGCCATTGAGACGATATTTGCTTTACAATGAGCTGTGATTTACATGAAATGGCTTAGACTTCATTTTCATTTTGTTAATCATTGTCAAGCTTGGGAAAAGTGTGGAGAAACAAGTATTGAATTAAAAATGAAATGTAAACCCACTTTAAATGACACATTCTTAGTGAAAAAATGCCGGAGATGTCTGATATAAAGTTTTGTTCAGATTCAGTTATGTCCTCAGATCCAACTGGCACAAAAAAGGGTAAAGCTTGTGCTTACATGTACTAAGTGTTGAAATTTTAATTTGGGTGGCAAATTTGTTACAAAATGCTCAAATTTATCCGTTTTATTTCAATTGACTAAAAATGCAAGAGAAATGTATGAAAAATGTTTCACAAGGTAAGTTTAATTTCGTTCTTTCCCCTTGACACAGCGTGAAAACAAGCATTTCTGAGCAAACAGATTTCTGCGAGATTTACAAAAATGGAAAGTGCTCACTCAAGTATAACATTCTGTCAAAACTTTTGCTTTCATTAGATAAGATGAGACCCAAACCCTAAATTATATGTAAAAAAAATTACCCACATGTTGTATATTTATCAATTTCCACGGCTTTTTCAAAATGTAAACTTTTTTTGTTACGCACTGTATAATGGATTAATATGGTTAGCAATAGCATGCCGTTTGAACAATTTTGTCAGATCACATTTAAACTTTGCACCAAATCCAATATTTATTTACATAAGATAGCAACACATTGAGCCATTGTGTACTGAATGCTGCAATCAAGTGAGCTGTGGTTAATTGCTCAATATTTTGCCAACATCTGTTGCAAGTCCTTGAGAATTACAATAACTACTATGAGCATTAATCAAACTTTCAAATTCAAGGGCTACATTAATATCAATGTTTGTAATAACTTCACCATGCCATAGTAACTTTCATTGAATTCTTGATTTTGATTGAGTGTTGTTGAGCAATTGTTACCATGGTAGTTATACTGGATGGTAAAGTTACTGTAAATTTAATATACATTTATACATCAGGGCACAGATGGGTCCAAAATAAGAAATGGAACTATATTTATCTGCATGTACTTTAGTGAAAATCACTAAAACCAACAAATAATATTTAAAAAAGAAATGCATGAGCACTTTTCTTTTACCAGATGAAAAATGAAATATGGAATAGTTACACTAGTTAACACATAACACAACTTTCAACAGAATTTTAAATGACCATATAAAGAGAGAGAGAAAATGTGGATCAGAAAATGTGGATCAGACAATCTATAGCAGGGAAAAAAATCACACAGGGGCCAGGGGCGTTGCAACCCCTGAAATGCTCAAAAGAGCCCTGGAAACTAAAAAAAAAAGGAGCCCTGGACACCCCCATTCATCACAGTGTTAAAGCTTATCCAAACAGTAAGTTGTATAAAGTAGCCCCTAAAATAGAAAAATAATATTTTGCCTGATAGTATGACTGCATTTATGTTGCACTTCATGTAAAAGCATGAATACCAATAAACATAATGTTACAAAAATAATGGCAGAGCTTACCCATGTAACACCCCGAACATCAGAGCTGGAGATAACACAAAAAGGGAAGAAAAGGGGGAAAATTAAATTGTATAAAATGAATCGATGGAAATTCACTAACAAGTAACTGTGATGTTCGTCTGAACAACACTACTCTACTTTCATTTCGCCTAGTATGATCGCCACCATGAAAAGTTAGACTAGCAGTTCATGAAAAGAAAATGTGCAGAAGTAAATCAATTAAACTTTAAACGTTAGTTAAATTCTGGAAAATCAATGTGTAAATCTTGTTTAGCCTACCTTTGACTTTGTTCATCTTTTTCCATGTGTTAAACTTTTATTTCCGAAAATATAGACCAGGCAGGGGAGCATTTCATGAAAGGACTTGTCGGATAAAACATCTGTTTTAACTTTTATCTGACAGTTACTATTTAGGATTCTTAAGGCGACCATACACCTTACGATTGTTCTGCGACTCAATTTTGGAATAAAACGTAGTAGAATTTGATGCTAATATTGAGACTAGGAATCTCTTACTGTGTAATGTTTGAAATCATCGTACAAATACCTATGTTCAAATCTTTGACTATACTATCATCCTTCTTAAAATAAAAGCTAATTTAATATCAATTCGTAATGACATCATAGCAGTCGTGCGATTTGAAACTGATTTGGCCTTTACTCCAAAATAAAGGCTTACGATCTTACAAAATGGTTATTCTTTCAATTTTAGGTTAAATAAAATGATATGTTCCATTCACATTTTCAGAAAAAATGAGCAAAATGCGATTTGTTCCAAAATCGGATCGCGAACCGTTGTAAGGTGTGCAGCAGTGGCCTTAGCTTTAGACCTAACATCATAACAATGCTCCTCAGCCAATCAAAATCAATAAAAGTTATCAGATCTGACAACTTGTCGGATGAAAATTTTGATGAAATGCTCCTCTGGCTATGCACATTTAGAGATAAAGCCATTGTAATAGCCTAGCCCTACTAAATGTTGGGCTAGCCTGCCCTAAGTTACGCCATTTAAATCCCATTATTCAGTATTTTGGAGAGCCTCCATTTTTTCAAAGTTTTTCCCTGGACCCTGATCAATATCTAGACCGAGGCTAGGTCAGGCCTACCGCCTAGAATCTAGATAGATGATAGATCAAGACTTCAAGTAGGCGTAATATTCTGGATATTAATGGCATACCGTAACATTGCGAGGTTATCAGTAATATTACTAGTCTCTAGGCCTATATCATGTAGAGATCGTGTATCTCTCAATGTTATGAAGTCCTTATGATATTGATGTTGATACTCAGACAGTATTCGCCACTGGATATGAAGTGTAACCGTATTTGTGCCAATTCGCGCTGCAGCAACCGTTTAGTTAGACGGTTGGATCTGGACTGGACCTTCAGCCCGACAGCTTCGGCACAGCCGTCCATTGGAAACCCCTTGCTTTTATTGCGGCTACTTACCTAATAAAACCATGGCCATATTCCATGATGAAAACATCCATTTCATGCTTGATGGTTCCTTAGTACCTCCATTTTCCTTCCTTGGTCGATATTTTTTATTTGTCGTCGTTTTCTTCGTATCAAATCGTCCATTTTTCGTACCCATGCTTGTCGTCTGCTCAGGGAGTCTCCTCCGCCATTTGCTTGAATATCTTCCGATCGCGCTTTATGTATCGATTTCAAAGACGGGGGGGGGGGGCATAGGCGGCGGAAGCAGGGGGGACGTGTCCCCCCTAAATTTGAGGAGGGGGGGACAGTCCCCCCTAAATTTGAAGTTGATGACCTTTTTTTTTGGGGGGGGGGCTTGTCAAATATTTTTTGGGTTGTCCCCTCCTAAAATTTTTGGCTTCCGCCGCCAATGTAATGGGGGTGGGGTGGGGCGGGGCGCCGGGCCGGGCCGGGCCGGCCGGATCGGGGCTGACGGGAGATTAATTTGAATTGATTTTATCGCCGAATCTCACTGCTGCCTGTATAGTGAAATAGTTAAAATGATATTCGAGAAATAATGTCACCATATGAAGAATATTCCATGAGTAGGTCTAATAATATCCCCAGAAATATTTGGCTACTGAGTACTGTACATGGGTCAGGGGTGATTCCCAGTGATTCTAACATCATTTGCACATCCATTTAGGCCCTATTTATTTTTTTAAATGAATAAATTGAACTTTGGGCGCATGCATGACGTTTCACAACCCGGGCTAATATTACTTTCCTGCTATCTTGAAGTGCTGGGAACTGGGACTTGCACGTATACGTCCCCAATATTGTAGGCCTATGGTGGCACACACACAAAAAAGGAGCGGGGTCGAGAAGGGGGGGGAGAAAGGTGACTGAAATAAGAAGCGGGAAATTAAATTATTGGAAAAGGATAAATTCAGGTCATTCCAAATAGAAACTTTTTCTTCCCTGATTTCTCGATCCTCACAATATTCGTGAGTTGCTCCAGAGGAAATTTTTCAAGTCGCGCTATGCGCTCGAAAGTTTAACTATATCAGTATTCTCTTCATGACGTTCTAATACAAATTTCTACTTTTGTGATAAATTTTTACAATCATATCCAGATAATATGCATATTTTTAACTTTTCATTACCTTTCTTTTCTCCTTTCTTTCTTGGTCGTTAACTGTTTTTAATCAGTGGTGGGGGGTCGGGAGAACACTTGGCTCCCTGAACCCTCCCCTCTGCACGCCAGTGCCTTTATTAGTTCTTAATTTATAATTTTAAGAATGTCTTAATCCAACATCTCTAATTTTGCTTTGTTTAGCTCATTAATTTATCCTACTTATACTTTGTCTTCCATTCTCACTCTTTTTCTCTTCCTTTTTTCACTATTAAAAAAAAAATCATTGGTGGATTCTTGTCCCCCCCCCCCGTGATAATTATGAGGACCTGACCAGGCGCGTAGCCGGGGGGGGGGGGCTGTAGGGGCAGTCGCCCCCCCCCCCCAAAAAAAAAAGTCCCCAAAAAGAACAAAAAAAAGAAGGGAAGAGGAGAGCCTGGGGAAAAGGAAAAGGGAGGGGAAGAAAGGTAGCTTTGTTTTTTTTTTCTTATTATTCTTTTTTTTCTCAGAAGGGAATCTCCTTCACTCTTGCTCTATATGAATTTTGCTTCCGCGCTGCGCGCGGTTAAATGACAATAATGAAGTTCTCCATAATTGTTTTCCCCACCCTTTCTCTAACCCTGTTTTTCCACCTCAGCTGCATGTGTTTCTTGCCAGTTAATATTCAAATGTATACATACCGGATATACATAGGGGATTGAATTATTAGGCCGAAGTATATCAAATTATCTTTCTTTTTTTTTAATTGATCGCGCAACTTAATTCTGGTCGGGTCGGCTCCGGACGGGTCAAATCTTTATATCAATTTCTGTCGTCACCTCCACAAAGTCAACTTCTCCGGGAACTTCTCCCACTTTTCAGCTCATTATTAAACAACCATAATGTTGGAGCAAACTGCAAACAGGTTCCTAAGTTAAGAGGAAGGTATAAAATTCATGTCGTATTAAATAAAAAAAGTACAATATGTTTTATCAAATTTTATTAAACTTCATGTCATTTCCCTGCACATTCATCTCCTGCCCTGTTTTGCGCCCTCAGTTTGAAATTTTGAATGACACTTAAGTTTCTTCATAATTCAAAATGAAGCGCTTCAGGATAAGTCAAAGAAATAAGGCATTTCTTTGTTTTATATATAGTTTCAATAAATCACAGAAGTTTAAACTTTGTGGGCTCTATTTACCTTGTAATGAAGTTCAATATTCTTAGAAAATCAATTGAATGAGAGCCAATGGGGTATTAGAGATATCTGCATTTGATGAAACGTCCGCCCTTTGAACATTTGAAATTTCAGAGTTTCATTGCTCTGCGCGGTGATGAGTATTTTCCTCCCCGGCATTTACAGTTCTTCTCCTTTGTTTTGTGAGTTAAAGATATGCACTGTCGCTAAATTGTTTGTAATCAAATCTGATCTTTCCAAGGGAAGTATTTTGAGAATACGCCTTTCTCTGGACGCTTTTCATGGCAAGAAATGACAAAACGCTTTAGCTTCCGCGCTTCTTCCGGTGTTACCGGTGTTATTATTTTATTTTCCTCCATTCAATTCCTTTTTTTGTGCGTACTTGACAATCACTTTTGAAAACAAGGTTCAAAATCACAATATAGTCAACTGAACTGGAGCTGATATAGGTACTCGAGACAAGAGAGGCGGCTCCTTTTCGTTTTAATTTAAGAAACACCAAAAGCGGAGGGGAACCCCCCCCCCCTCCCTGCAGCCACCAGGCCCACAGGGAGGGCGCTTCGCGCTCTCTGTAAGTGTTGGCACGCTTCGCGTGTATTTATGCCACCTCCAATATGAAATCCTGTGTACGCGGTTGGACCTGACTGAAATTAATCATCACCAACTAATTCATTTTAGGTGAATGAGCCTTCTGAGGCAGATTTAAAAACCAGCCATGCAATGGAGGTGATGATTAGTGGATCATTGATGAAGAGCGCCATCACACATCTTGGTAATTATAATGTGTGCAATTTGTTTTTCAAAGCTCCTTGTAAATTTGATTGATTGAGTTTATTCGGCAAGTCTCCAGGGCTAGGGGTTGCGGACCGAAGTTGAAAGTGGGGGGGGGGGGGGGCACAGAGAAAAAGGAAGCATTTTCTTTCAATAAGGGCACTACCTTAAAACAAAGAAAAAATACTTAATTAACAAAAAAAAATCTACAGTCACAGTGGCGTAATCATGGGTCAAAATTTTGAGAGGGTTATAAGGACACAAAAACTGCGAGCAAGCGAAGCGCACGAGCAAAAATTTTGACATGTTTATGGAGAAATCAAATTTTGTGATAAATTTTGACAACTAATAAATGATATCTTTTTTTATCCTTCTCTCTTTCCTATTCTCTTTGGTATTCATTTTTTTGGGGGAGGGGGCAAATCTTTACGCCTCTGCTATACCCCACTCACATGACTCGCGAATCTTATGGATCCTAGGATCATCCTTACAAGTTTAGTAACATTAACCAATGGGAATATTGAAGGGGCACTCTCGATCGTTAACTCGTAAAATGAGTCCTTCTCAGGTCAAAGAAGCGCAGAACACGTTCGTGTGGGGGCACTTTTCTTGGGTAAAAAGGGGGACTGATATACCAGATAGGGCACTTATACAAGAAGGGAAGGAGGCACTTGCTTGCACCTTAAAACGGATCCTCCTCAGGTGATAGGGGCACGGTACAGTGAGGGGGCATTTTCCTTGCTTGACTAAAAACACTTTTTCAATGCTCAAAAAGTGGGGCCAAATGTGCCCCACGGCTCACAGGATCGCCGCCCCTGCAAGTCACCATAAAAACAACTTGCGTTAAAGAAATTATGCAACAGGCTTGCACAAGATTGAACCACAAAAAACTTTAATTCCAGATCATGTAGTCGCTAAGAATTTGTATGTTGATAATTTATTAATAAAAACATGAATTAAAAAGATTCATTATTTGGCCGTTCAGTTTTATCCTACCAATTTTAGCAATTTATATTGTCACTTTAGATGCTCAACTTGTCCAAAATATGAATTTCATTAAGCCCGTTTCACACAAAATTAATGTTTAGTAAAGGGAAATGGGTAATAGGCCCTATGGTTAATAATACTAGTCGAGTATCATAATCGCGATAGTGGCCATAAAAACAAAGATTTGTGTTTTTCAATCGTTATTCTTTGTGAATATTTGAATTGTGATTTTTTTACAGATATGTTCATTATATACTTTTATAATTTTCTCTCTTTCGTCACGCACTATAATGGCGGCACTAAGGGTGGAGCTGTCGGTGCATTGAATTTGTTGGACATATACCAAGTCTCGACTTGGTATATGTCGGTGCATTGAATTTGTTGGACATAATTATACCAAGTCGAGACTTGGAAAACTGTAGAAACTTATTGGTTTTGCGGTACTTACATTTTCTCTACGGTCCTCCTTTGCCCTATGATGACAGTTAAATTTTTCCCTCTAATTAAAAAAAAAACAAAAAACAAAACAAAAAAAAACGGTGTCGCCACTCTGCCAATTCAATGTTTGGGATGAGGATTGATGAACAGAAAAAATATTCCTTTATTTTGATTGGACAAACGATCAAAGTAAGGGAAGCGGCAGGGATGTGGTAAAAAAAATATTGCCAGTCCGGTGCCATATAATAAAGTCTGTCCCCGACAAAAAAAAATGATTTCAGATTGAGTGCATAACCGTTTCAGCCGATGCCATCTTACCTTTTCATCTTCAATAATTAAATATCTATAAAAAAACCCACACAATTCCCTTTCCTGAATATTGTTACTTCAATTTTATAAATATTTATCATTATTGTAATTGTTTTTAATTTTTATATTCTATTTATTTATTTATTTATTTATTTATTCATTTATCAATTTATTTGTTCATTCATTTATTTATATATCTATTTATTTATTTTCATTTTATTTACTTATCTATTTATCATTATTATTATTATTTATTATTTTTTTTTTGGGGGGGGGAGTGGGTGAGTTAAATTCGCCCAGTCATCTTCGTGATGGTGATTCAACTGTGGAAATTACCTATTCATGACATGTGGCCGGGCGGGGACGTACATGTGGGCTTTTACTGCTCCTTTCCGAGGGACAAATGTCACACCCCTGGTTGAGCTGATATGGTCACCTTGATTTTATAGTCTACATAAACATACATCTTTGAATGTTGTGAAGAAATTGAGATCATAATGTGATAGCATTGTAAGTAAAACTTTTTACATATCATAACATGAAATTTTATAAAGGTGATAAAAATCTAATTAGGTCCCTTTTTCCCATTTCATGCAAGTTTGCTCAACTTTGCTAGAGGATCTCCCCTTTGAGGACCATTTGAGGTCTGTATTACAGACTACATGAGGTCACCGATCATATCATTCGATGAATTGAGAATTCAACTCAGCTCACCGTACCGTACCGTACGCTGCCCAATCGTCGCTCAGTTTACGTATTTTCCTTTTCGTTTCATTCAGTTAGCTACGATACCCTTACTTATATATGTCATCTGAAAGAAAAAATACTGGAAAATCGTTTCATATGATAATAATTATATGTCTTCCAAGCACCGCTGTGTAATTCGCCGTTCTTGTCACCCCTTGCGCCTGCCCCATTGCCGCTCACCACTGCCCTAACCCCGCTCACTTAGCGCGCGCATTCATACATGTATATAAGGCCTGACTTATTCTTTTTTCTACCTTTTTTACTTGCACTTCTGAGTGAAAAAGTGTGTAAATTTGTTGTGATTGAATGTATTGTTGACAAGTTTTATAGTACAATACACTATAAAAAATGTTCCTTTCATCAAGTGCAATTATTTTTAGGGTTTTTGTTGCTTTTGTTACTGATCTACGCCTATATCATTTTTTTTATCCTTCAAACTATATTCCGTATTTTTTTATAAAATATATTTTTAAAAAACCTTTCCCGACAATATTTTCACCGATTACAAATTGTCTAATTATATGAATATGATTCTAACCGTCATGAATTTTATGAATGTATAATTATTATCTATCTATTTATTTCGGAAATGAAAAGTATATGAAATTCAGTGGAACATAATTGTAGGCTATATCAGAGTATAGATTGAGCACCCACTGGACTGACAGGATCAAATAAATTATTGTAGTGAATAAAGACCATTTGACCCTGTCCAGTTCTTACATGAAATCGGAAGCGGATAAAAAGAGTCAGCATAAACAAAAAGCTTTAAAGAACAATATATATAATAGAATATAGTCAAGTTAACTTAAATATCATTATTGATAATTTACATCTTATAAATAAAACGCTATAAAGCTCTTTTAGCACATTCACCATTCAAAGAAATCAACTTGAGTCCCCCCCTCCCCATTTCGTCCCTTCCGTTCATTGCCCCCTGATGCTATTTACCATTGATTTCCATTATTATATTTTACTATTAGAAATAATTATTATTTGCATTCTCCTTCAGGTTCTAATTCCACTTTGTTGCTTTTACACTGTCTATTGACTCATTATTTACAAGTATGTATTCGTGTATCCCCCTTTTTTGTTTACTTTTCGTTTACTCTTTTTTTATAATTATTTCCCTACTTTTTCTTGTGGTATTGATATTTTATGGGACTCTCACTGCATATTCTCAATTTAGAGCCTTCAACCAATAAGCTTTGCTTTTACGTTTATCTCCCTCATATCCACAACTCTCATTTTCTTTCTTTGTCATTATTTTAGAACCAATTACAAGAATACATTTAGTACTTTTTTATATTGTTGTATTATATATTTTTACGATATTTTGCTTATCTATGAAAACTTTTATTGTACAATATTATTGTTTGTATTGAATTGTTGATTTTTTTGAAAATGTGAAATGTTTATGTGAATAAACCTTGAACACTTAAGTCCGATAATAAATAAATATATATATTTTTTTTGGGGGGGGGATTTCCCTAATACTGACTTACATTAAAAAAAGCTCATCTGGAAAAACAACAATAAATATTTAATCAACTCGCTGGTTTAAGTTCACATTCGAACTCCCGTCAATGTAGATAATCGGAGAGAGAAAAAGACACTCTCGAAAATTCGATTTGTTCAAAATATATTGGTCAATTTAAATTTAAATAAAAGGAAATATCCAGAAATATGACAAAGTTTCATCTATTCAAATTAATCAGGAAACTACTGACCGAGTTGGCTTCTATAGGCCTATTAGCGGGAAACTTTTTCTTACATTCATTTAAATTCTTTATTTTATTTATATGAATCAAATAGGCCTACAGATAATGGGCATATAACATGATATATACGTATCATTAGGCTCATAAGCTATCACAAAGGCCTATTGCACATCTATTTGATGTCACCTGTATATCAAATCCTTGTTTAATTCCAATTAAATTATCCCTAAATTTCATACTCAGAGTAAGTAATCATAATCATCAAAATATGAATAGGCCACATAAAAACAGCATAACGATCGATCTATATATAGCCTTTTAGACTTGCAGGGGCCGCGGAACCAGGGAGGGGCTTCAGCCCGAACAAAACAAAACTATCCCTATCTGTTGTTTGTACGTCGGTATGCAGTCTTTAATAAGAGTTGAAATTGATATACATCGAAGTCTCATTTTTAGCATTGATGACCCTACGAATCGTTATAGAGCAAGATAATTTTTGTAAAACCTTTTCCAAAAAACTTTGGGCCCGGGCAATGATTACAATTAATATACCTCTGGTGAACAGTTGAAATAATTGACAAATTCTTTTGATTATCATTCAACATTTCTGTAAACGTCAGCTTATCTGCCTGCTCCTTGATAAATCGTTGACGACCGAGGGGCTTTTATTTGCCGTCACCCTCAGCTAAAGGAAAAGCGGAAGAGAGAGGGGGAGAAAAAAATTGAAGGAGAAGTGAGAGAGGAAAATGTAAGAGTATAAAGAAGACAAAATGGCCGCGTGGCAAAAAGACAACAACGGAAGGGATATCAATCGAGGCCGGAATAGGAAAATAATAAAATGAAAAAAAAAATAATAGGAAGGAAAATAAAAGGAAGAAGACAAGACGAAAATGAAAGTTGGGGGACCGACAAATACATTTCATTTAGAACTTAACTATTCAGCTCGCGCTTCGCGCCCGCATTGCCCGTTTGTTTCATTATTCATGTCTTGTTTTCAAGTCATTCTCGGTTTGGAAGTTAAAACATCATTACAAAAGTGCTTAAAATGTCTCGTTTTTTCTCTGAATATAATGCTCTCGTTGTGAATTTTGTTCATGACTGAATTTATATGAAACTCGATCTCTTTTTTTTTAAGACTTACTTTATTATTCACGTATATGCAGTTATAATCTGCCCTAGCTAGGCCTATACTGAATTATGACCTGAAATAAATTCAGACATTCCTACATTCATCTCATAATAGATTCACGAGTTGAATTAGTAGAGTAATCAGGTGTTACCATGGCAACTTACCATTACCATGCATTCAAATGAACTTATACATGCAGAACTCTCTGTTGTGTTCGAAATTTAATTTAAATGAGTTGGTCGATCGAATGTAGATTTTGGCATTTTCCACCATTCATCTTTTCCCACTATAATGTTGATTTATGATGACAATTCAATAAATGCCCCCAACGTATACAGGGCCAAAGTTCATTGACCTTAAATTACCTTTGACCGTGGCCGCATGACCGGAACTCGATCACTATAGGATTTTCACTGACTCCTTTCTAAGTTTCATGATAGCTATAGAAATCAATAGGCCTACTACAAACTCATGAATTTGAAAACCTTATCCTGTTTTGAGATTTCAATGTTTACGACGCCGCCCTCGCGTCGACGTCGGAAAAAGCGGCGCCCTGTCTCTGCAGACATTAAGACAATTGTATTTTTCTGCGAGAAAGATAAGCCGTTACCATGGCAATGGATCTTTTGCAACTAATACTTTGATGACTTGATAGGCATGTATCTAGAAATTTATTTTGGAAGGCTAAGAATGATGATTGGACCATTTAAATATTGACAGGGAATATACCATATAGGCTCAATATGTTATTTTTTAAACATATTAATCCGTTGCCATGGCAACGGCGGAAGGAGGCATGTATAAAACTGGCAACAAGCGGATTGGTTCAGCACCCTCAAAATAAAGGAAATGACACAAAAATATCAGATTCTAAAGAAATTTCTACTTGAAAAATATGACGATTCCGTTTATATAGGCCCTATACTCTAATAATGATTATCATATGCAATCAGGGTGAGCGGAGTTAGGGCAGGCTTCTATCTCAAGGTATGCCCTCGCTAATTCATTCACACAGCAAATATTCATTCCTTAGAATCTGTCATGTTGACATATCAGGACCTCCTTCACCTGCGACTCACACATTTTCATTCATCATATAAAAATATAACAATTTCACGTGTTTTTAGGAGTTTTTAAAGTGATTTAAAAAAACCTTAATCTGGTGCAGTTTCGGTGCAATTGATCGAAGTTCAAACAGTTATCGGGTTACTTTACACTTTAACGCAGTATTTCACGATGATTTATGACGGGATTAATTTTATTTTTCCACACCTTGTTTTTTCATGTATTTGGTCTCCTCTTGGGTGCTTAATTATGCGAGTATACAAAACAATAAGGAATTTGGGACGAATTTAAAATGATAATCAAAATAAGCAGCGTGCGCATCGCGCTTGTGAGGGTGAGCGAGAATTGGGCAGCGTACGGTACCGTAAGTATATATACATGTACACGTCGCGTGATACACACGCTACATGTCTTCTGCTAGTTCACTGAATGCCACTGGGCCTGGGATACTACCTTGTTTTCTGCAAATCTGCGAGTTTTGTCGATAGGTAAATAGATGAAATGTGTTATATGATATTTAGCAATGTGTGTGCATGAGCATGTATTTCAATGTGAAGTTTGAGATGATATTTCATAGTTATTTTGTCTTTTCTTTTGTTGAATGAATTTGTTCGTAACTTCAACAGATCGTCAACCCAGAGCTCAAGCGTGATCGGAGACTCGAGTCTCGGTGTACTAGCTGCCCCCTGCTAGCTGCTCGCGCTCAACCGGCCTCCTCCCCCTCCCCCCCCGTCCTCATTCACAGTTTGCGAAATTAAAGTGAACTTTATTAAACGAGATTTTATTAGCCGGAAAGTTTATTAATTTCATATTGTTCCATATGTTATGAAGATGGTAATATGTGCCAAAAAATCTTGTCAAAATTTATCACTAGCAAATACTCCTAGTAGGCTTAACGTTAAACGAAAAATCAGATTAAAAAAAAAAATTGAGTGAGGTCAATCAATTTGTCACATTTGACAAAAAGCCGTGGCTTGACGTTGTCATCAACAGACTAGTACTAACTTAGTAGTTAGTCCGGAAGATCGTGGTCGACTGGATAACGCATCTGCCTGGTAACGCTAGGGTCGGTGGTTCAAACCTCGCTTGACTCTCTTTTGGCAGACGACGAGCTAGCGCGCGGAAGAGGAAGGGTTCTCGCCGAGCTCTTCCTTTCCTTCCTTTTGGTTTTGGTTTTCTTTATCAGAATTGCTATTTTTCATCAAGCTGCATATTTTACGGATAATTTCGGACCAATATTTGGATTTCTTCTGCAAAGAGAAAGCAAAGGTAAGCAGGATTTGTTGGCCTTTAACTGTTTTCCATTCCGCACACACTAACGCATAGGCTAACACGTAATTTCAAAAAACCCCGCCCTGTAGCGGCGGATCAATCATGGCAGAGGGTCACGCTAAAACGGGACCGCCATTGCAAGATACCACTGACGATGAATTCCGGACTGTCACGTACGCACGATCACCTAAAATCAAATTTCGCGGCAAACGAAGACGTGAAGGAAGCTTGGACGTGGAAAATATCACGCCCAGGGCGGAATCTTCGTCAGATAGTACAAGCAACACAACTTTTACGATACATAGCACCCCATCCACAAACAGAAGGGCCAATTTTACTCTGTATATTAGCCCAATAGAAAAAAACAAGAATTTCAATAACGTAAATCCCATAGAAATAGCAAGAGCAATTAAAAGCACTTGTCCCAATCCAATTGACAATATTATCTCTCTCCCTCACAGCATTATTGTCAAGTGCAAAAACCAAAAGCAAATGACCGCTATTCAACAAATAACCCAAATTGGCAACATCCCAGTAAAAATAGAAGAAAAGCGAGCCGGTGTGAAGGGTGTTATTTATGGGGTTTCTACAGCTATCTCAGAAGAGGAAATCAAGCAGGAGCTAAAGACCCAAGGAGTTTCTTTTGCAAAGAGAATTACTAAGAAAGCAAAACAAAATGAAAATGGTCCCATCGAAGAGATACCCCTCAAAAGTGTAATTTTGACATTCAATAAAACAAATCTCCCCCAACAAGTAAACTTATGTTTTCAAATTTTCCCAGTTAAGGTCTTTGTACCCCGTGCTTCAAGATGCTTCAAATGTCAACGTTTTGGCCACGGCATAGCCCAATGCAGAGCAAAGATACGTTGTGTTAGGTGCGGAGAAGCACATACCTTTGAGGAATGTCAAAAGAAAGAAGATAGGAAGTGTATCAATTGCGGGGGTAGACATTCTGCAGCATACAACGGCTGTGCCGTGGCAAAAAAGGCACAGAAAATACAGCACATAAAAGTAACTAAGAACACAACTTATGCTAACGCCGCAAAAATGCTCGCTAATGAAGAAAAAACAACAGAAAATAACTTGACCACGCCTCATAATGTAGACTCAACCAACAAGCACCAAATTGATCCCCGTGTAGCTCAAACTAAATCCGCCCCTTCAGTGGTCCGTCCAAAAGAACCCCCTCCCCAAAAGACGGCACAACAAACAGAAGTACCAATGGATTTTAATTATGAACAAACAAGAAAAGAAGAACATAGATACGAGCCTCAAACGAAAAGTAATTTTTTAACAACAGCAGACAATGAACAGATTATAAATTTTATTACTTATCTTATATTCATTTTTGCGGAAGGAAAAACAAAGAATGAAATTTTAGCTCTGGTCGAATCGGTAACTGGACGATTGCTTAAAAGTGGATCCACCCCTACCCCACAGGCAGAAGGAGGTAGCTAGTTTTTTTCTTATTATGGCGTCCCTAGCAATATTGCAGTGGAACGCACAGGGCCTACACTGCCATGGCAGTGAACTTATAAGATACCTAAGTAACCCTCACAATTTATTCTATCACATTATTTGCATACAAGAAACTTGGTTTGGGGAAGATCATATTTTTAACATTCCCAATTATACATGTATACCCAGGAACCGTATAAATCAAAATAGAGGAGGGTGTGCATTTTACATCCACAACACAGTCCACTATTTAACCCCTCATTTTGATGAAGAACATGAAATCCAACATATTAAAGTGTATTTTGGCGAGTCCCATATTGGAATAGTCAACTTTTACAATCCATGTCAAAAATTAAATGAAAATATTTTAAATAAATTACTGAGTATAGCCTGTGATACTGATAGGTTTCTCATACTAGGAGACTTTAATTCCCACAACAGCCTTTGGGGCAGTGCAAAAAATGATCATAACGGTCTTATCATAGAAGATTTCATTAATAAACACAATTTAGTTATATTAAACGATCTTTCAGGAACAAGACTTGATCCTCTCTCTGGAAAATTGTCCAATTTGGATCTTACTTTAACTTCCCCAGCCTTATCAAACCGATGCTCCTGGGAGGTCCTCAATTATTCCTTTGGCAGTGATCATTTTCCTATATCGATAGAGCTTTTTATGGATATCTCTAAAGACACCGCTCCTCAAAAAGATGATTCTAGTCGTATGAAATTGTGGTCTTTCAAAAATACAAAATGGGCTGATTTCGCTAAGAAGTGTGAAGAATTGATGGATGAATTCATAAATTTTGAAAGTCCTCAAGAATTTTATACTTTTTTCATAAAAAGTCTTACAGATATTATTCTTAAGACAGTTCCTTCTAACACAAAAAGTCAGCATAACCCTATACCTTGGTGGACTCCCGAATGTACCAAAAGCATCAAAGCGAGGAATAGAGCTAAAAATAAATTAACAAGACATATATCTGTAGAAAATCTTGCCTCTTTTAAGGAAAAAAAGGCAGAAGCACAAAAAATTCTACGCAAAACGAAAAAGGAATATTGGGATTTATTCTGTAAGAAACTCAACCGTTTCGTCCCCGAAGGCAAAATATGGGCAACAATCAAACGGATGAACGGCTTAACTAGCAAGAAATCTAACAGAATGTCGGCACTTATTGAAAAGGATAAGGTAATAACAAAAGATCCAGACAAATCAGAATTATTAGGTACCCATTTTCAGGAAATAGGATCATCTACCTTTCCAACAAAAGACCTACTACCCAACCTTGAATTGGAGATACTTCAGGCACAATCTGAAGGTTTAGATCATGTAATAAATGAATCTTTTACAATTTTGGAACTAGAAAAGGTTCTCAAAACCTGCAAAAATTCAGCCCCAGGTAAAGACAACATACCTTATATTGTTTATCAAAATCTTCCTCTTAAATCTAAAAAAGTAATGTTGAAAATAATGAACAAAATTTGGGACTCGGGAAATATACCCCATGAAATGAAACATTCTACTCTCGTTCCGATTCTTAAGGAAAAGAAAGATCCTAAACTTGTCTCTTCATATAGACCAATAGCTCTTTCTTCGTGCTTTTCCAAAATATTTGAACGCATGGTTAAAGGAAGACTTGAATGGTACATTGAAAAACATAATGTTTTGCCTCCCATAATCAGCGGCTTCCGAAAAAACCATAACACCACTGATAGTATTGTTGATTTGGAAAACACTATTCAAAAAACTATTAATAATGGTGAACATACTTTGGCTCTATTTTTAGACGTCGAAAAGGCGTACGATAGATTGTGGATAAAAGGTCTAATTTACAAATTACTGCAGTGTGGTATAAAGGGTAAAATGCTAACTTTTCTCTACAACTACCTTTCAAATAGAACATTCCAAGTTACAATTGGAAAGAGTGAATCAAAAATTTATGTAATGCAAAACGGACTCCCACAAGGAAGTACTCTTAGTCCAATATTGTATAATATCATGATGAGGGACATCCCTATCATCAATCCAGTCACCACATCTATATATGCAGATGATATAGCAGTCTGGATGTCTGGTAATCAATTAGATGTAACCTCAAAAAATATTCAAGAATATCTTAATAATTTACACGAATGGTTTAATAAATGGGGCTTTCGTCTTTCCTCTCATAAAACCGCTCTGGTATTATTTACAAAAGCCTCCAAAAATAATTGCCCTGATATAAAACTAGGAGAAAATAGTTTAACTTTCAACTCTGTTAAAAAGTTTTTAGGTGTCACTTTTGATCACCGACTTACATGGCATACCCATATCGAGGATATAGTGACAAGGTGTAAAAGGAAACTTAACATTCTCAGAAGCCTTACTGGAACTTCATTTGGAAGCTCCTCCAAATCCCTCCTCATTGTTTATAGGGCAATAATAAGATCGCTAATGGATTATGGGTGCGAGGCCTATGATAGTGCATCCCAAACAATGAAAGCAAAATTAGATGCAATTCAATATCAAGCATTAAGGATATGTGTTGGAGGGCTCCCTCTTACCTCACTAGAAGCCCTGCAGGCTGAACTCGGGGAAATGCCCCTCGACCTGAGAAGAAGAGTACTCACAGATAAGTTCAGAACAAAGATTGAAACACATGAAGACCATCCAATTTTGCTTAATATAAAACCGTGCTGGCAATTCGATTTATCCAAAACTCAAAAAAATAATAAACCTTTTGGAATCAGAGCGGAAAAAATAAACTACTCTGTAGAATCATATAAATACGCTTTTCCTCCTTGGCTTTTTCAACGCCCGAAGGTTTCAGTAGAACTGAACAAGGAATTAAATAAACATGACCATCCTTTATACCAAAAACAAAAGAGCCTCGATCTTATTAACTCAAAATGGTCAAATCAACTCCATATTTACACAGATGGATCCAAAGAACCCGTCACTGGAGCCTGTGCTTCCTCCTTTTACGTTCCAGCTTTCCATTACTCCCAGTCTAAACGCCTCACTGATTATACTTCATCATATAGAGCTGAATTAGCAGCAATTATCTTAGCCCTCAACTGGTTAGAAAATATTGATGTATATGTAGGAGTAGTAATATTTAGTGACTCATTAAGCTCCCTCGTAGCAATATCAGAACAAAAAGAAGTACCTTTTGTCTCGGAAATTCTTACCCTATTAACAAATTTAACATATTTAGGCATAGATATAAACTTTGAATGGATCCCCAGCCACTGCGGTATTAGTGGAAATGAGATGGCGGACATGAAAGCAAAAAATGCATTGCAGAAAAAAATTGAAATCAACAACAAATTATCTTTAACAGAAATAAAACATCTCATTTTCAAAAGATACAATCTAGAATGGCAAAAAAGATGGAATGAATCCCACAGCCTCCTCAAATTATACCATCCCACTGTTAATTCTCCCTTTTTCTGTTCCCTAATTAGATTCCACGAAACCATTATCCACAGACTCCGTTTTGGTGTAATAGGATTGAACTACGATTTAAAAAGACTTAATATACACCCCACGGGACTTTGTGATACATGTAGGCCTAACAAATTTGAAACAGTTGAGCATTTCTTAATCGAATGTCCCAAATATATAATAGAGAGGGCCATGCTACTTACAGAAACAAATCTTTCAACCTCCCAAAAAATAATGGATCTCTTAAAGAGTACTAAAGTAGAAACCCAATCTGCACTAGTCCGTTTCGTTCTCAGAACGAAACGACTATATAAAGTCTGAATAAGGAGGAAGAAAGGAGACTTTTCTCCTTCTTTCTTACCCTTATTGGCTGATTATCCGAGTTTTTTTTTTTTTTTTTTTTTTTTTTTTTTTGGTGATTCGCCAGGGGGACAGAAAGGAGATAAGGATGAAGAGAAAATTTTCGTTGTTAATTTGTTGGTTTGTTTAGTTCTATTTTCATTTTTTTTTTGTTTGTTTTGTTTGTTTTTTGCACTTTGCACTTTCATCCAATACTTTAGTTTCGGTTTCCCGAAACCTGGAGTTTTATCAGGCCACAAATCCAGTTTACTTTTGCTTTTTCTGTTGCAGCTTACTGTAGCAGAAGAAAGAATCAGAACGTAATCAAAAGAAAAATAAATTAATCTTTTTAAAAAAGGAAGGGAAACAAAAAAGAAATAAAAGAAAAAAAGAGAAAAGAAAAGAAAAGAAAAGAGAAAAAGAATTCATGAAAAGAAAAAAAAGAAGAAATATAAGAAGAAAAGCAAAGAAAACAGAAGAAAGAAAAAAAGAAAAGAAAAGAAAAAAAAGAAGAAAAAAAAAAAAAAGAGGAGACAAAAAGAAAAGAAAAAAAAAATAAAATGAAAAAGAAAAGAAAAAAGAGAAAAAAGACAAAGAAAATAACAGAAAAGAAAAGGAAAAAAAAAAAAATTAGAGAGAGAAGGAAAAAAGGAATGGAAAAAAATATAATAAGCTACTGAAAATGAACAAAAGCTGTGGCAAAAATAGTCAATCCTGACTGGTTGCCAACCAAGGAAAGAAGAAGAAGAAGATAGAGGTCTAGCGGTTTACTGACGGTAGGCTTAGGCAGGGTCATGAGGGTGTTAGGCCTATTTTGATATCTAAAATCAAAAAATTTTATCGCCCAAGTTAAACCAAGCTGTTTCTACATACCGGTATACAGAGCGAATAATCAAACTCACGTTGTCAACAGGGCAATATATTATAACCACCTCCCAGAGCCAGAGGTAGCCTGGAGGCGTCTGGGGAGTAAAACTAATATTTATGATGGGGTGTCCAAACTTTGCGCACTTTTCAAAAATATTCATCAGGCAAATTTTTTTTTCACAAAATATTCATAATTTATACAAAACCAATTCAAGAAATAGTTACCACATTGACGGCAAGATCGTAAACTATAAAATCATGGATGAAAATGTAAGTAGGTCAAGGGGTTTCGCCGGTATCGCGATCTGAAAATTCTATTCTGATCAGTGAATGCTGGCTGTGCTGGAAAACCTTTCAGAAAAAGTGTGACCTAACTTTGCGCACCAAAGCTTTTGTGGAGATTTAAACAAAAACTCAATCTCAAAAAGAGAAATATTTACATCAGATTGATGGCAAAATGCTATAGAATCTGTTAGTACTACATTTAGTTCACATTTTTGATGATTTCTGCTTGCAAAAGGGTGATATTGTGGTGCATGTTGATTTCTTCAAAACGGGCGCTAGCGGTGACAAATTTGCTGATCTTTTGCCAATATTTTTATAAATACTGAACTCATCCTAAAGAAACTTTCACCAAAGGGTAATGTTAGGTCGCTTTTCACGTTGATGATAACAGATTTTAAGGATATTGGCTAGTTTTTGAGATAATGACCGTCCGCAAAGTATGGACACGCGCGAAGTTTGGACTCACTGCCATACTACGTAGGCTTACTCCCCAATGACGCCTGGTAGTGGATCCCATCATCCCATTTATTTTCTGTGTAGGGACGAGATTCCCATGGTCAAAGTAAGGCTAAATCAACAGTTGTCCGTTACGTTTGGAGCCCAAACTAATAACGTAAATAGGCCCAAACCATATTAACCCCCCCCGTTTATAATAAAGGTCCTTACAGTATATTTAGTAAATAAATAGTACTAAATTTGAAAAAAACATAAGAGCACGAGCGTTGACTTACCCAATCTGTTTACGTCGCCATTTGAATCTTTTGTTATCGATACCAAGATACCACACGCGTGTAGAGCTGCCAACTTAGATTTTAAAAAATACTTGAATCGGCCGATAATTATCATGAATCGTAACATACTATACTTGTTTCGGTCAATAAATATCATAACAAGTGCTAAATTATATTTTTTGATTGAAACAAATATTTTACAATTCGTAATATTTATAAGCCGATGCAAGTATTTTTAAAATCTTAGACTGCAGCTCTACACACGTGCACTGTGGTATCTTGGTATCGATAACAAAAGATTAAAAGATGGCGACGTAAACAGACTGGGTAAGTTAACGCTCATGCTCTTATGTTTTTTCAAATTTAGTACTATTTATTTAATGAATAAGGACCTTTATTATAAACGGAGGGGGGGGGGGGTTAATATGGTTTGGGCCCATTTACGTTAGTTTGGGCTCCCAACCTAACGGACAACTATTGATTTAGCCTTACTTTGACCGTGGGAATCTCATCCCTACACAGAAATAAATGGGATCCACCACCAGGCGTCATTGGGGAGTAAGCCTACGTAGTAAATATTTTTTACTCCCCAGACGCTTCCAGGCTACTCAGAGGTGAGTGTTAATGTAATACCTGAGGTGGTTATGAGAAACGATATTTTGTCTGTTTCTACAGGAAGTTCTGGATACGTTGTGGGTACATGTTACATGTATACAGCAGTACAGTGTAACGAATATTAGAAACCTGGGGGGGGGGGACTCATATTATGCATGGCAGGTATGTGCCACGGAGGGGACCCCCATTTTTACACGCAAATTTCTGTTCCCAGGCATAGCATTTTCATGGTATTGAGAAAAAGAACCAAGAAACCTGCTCCAAAGCTTAGCATTTTCTTCTTTAGTTATAAATCGATAAAAAGAAAAAAGAAATCCCCTCCAAAGCTTTGCATATTTTTCATTACGCCGCACAGTGGGCCAGAATGGGTTGAAAGTGCGCCAAAATTATATTCCGTGTTAGATTTTTACTTTAACATGTTGATTATGGGTAATTTTGGGCGTAGAATCGACTGAACATAATTTAAAGTCGATATGACGTCACCTTGACACCAAATTTTGATTGGCTACTTGAAATATCTGTGAAAACATAAATGACATAGTGTAGTATATAAACTTTGTGTTATGTGCTACTTTAAAGTTGGCCAGAGTGAATGTTAGTTTATGCCTAAAAAGTGTTTTAAGAGATGCCGAAAATAATTTTTACTGCATCAAAATGATTATTAATTACATTTATAAACAAAAAAACTTTAAAATCTGAAAAATATTAACCGTGCTTTATCAGGCTGTGTTGACTTGTGTAAAACGCAGAGTATATAACACCACGAATGTATCACTATTACCGTGGGTTTTGGGATGAAATTATTCTACAAATAAGTTTTTTCCCTGGAAGAGTTGTGGGTATAGCCCTTATTTGCTTTGGCAACATTTATTTTGTTTAAATTAAGCCAAGAATTCATGTCACTTTCATGGAATGGAAGGGGAATTGTCCTCGCCGTGCAAAAGTGAACGGCAATGTACCCCCATGCGGTGCGCTAAAGATGACTGCGCGGTATAAAAATGACCGTTTTTGAACAGGTTTTGGGGGTGTAATGTAATAAATCGGCTCTAATATAAAAACGGGCAAATACGGGCAGCTAACTTTGGTATCGACTTAAAGGTAAATGCTAGTTTTGGTAACGATATCAAAATGAGTTCGTACAGAATCCAATGAAATGACCACCAAAGTGTCTGTATAAATAAAACGCATGTACCAAAGGATTCTGGAAGAAATTGTGTAATTGCTGAGAAATCATCAAATAAGCACAGGATTCGGGTAGGGCGTTGGGCCCGACGCTCTAAGCAATAATTATACATTGTCCCACGTGCGCGTATCTGTGTTGGGGATCTTCGGTGTGAACATTTTTCAGCGTAGATTTCAAGATTTCACAAAGTTCAGTTAATGTAAATGTACTAGAACTAGATCCTCGATGATATACTGACAATTAAGCCTTGTTTTACAGACTTTCTCATGAAATCAGTGTTTACTGCAACTACTGGAATTTCTCTTTAAAGCTTAGACATCGGGAAAAATGATATTTATAGAATTTAGACGGAAATCCACGGAAGTCTAAACTATTCTATTGTAAATGCAAAAAACATGGATTTTTCAGCCTATTTCGAGGAAAAATCATCCCATAAACCTCTTAAAATGTGTCTTTTATCTACTTTGAACACTTTCGCACAAAAAAAGAATATATCAGGATTATGTGGGAGCCATTTCAGATTCCTACATGAAAAACCTCCTGTAAAATGGCCTGTTTTTCAACTAGGATGTCATATACGCGACATTTCGCAAAATGTCACATTTTACGATTTGAGGTAGGAAATTAACAACCTTTATGCAAATTCCGGAATGAAATATTTTGCTGAAATATTATTCAAAGTATTGTCTTTTAGCTGGGCATGACAAAAATTAAAAATCTGAAATTGCCCAAAATGACTTTTGGCGCACTTTTGTTTCGCCCCGGCCCACTGTGCGCCGTTCTGTCCGCATTGATCTGCTACAATAAGCTGCAATTTTGGTGAAAAGCGATCACAAAGGGCTGTTCGAAGATCGCCTCTGCGCGAGCGCACCCCCCGCCCTTGCCGCCACGCTAGCTGCATACATGTATGTATGCACGTTCCATAGGGATGCATACTCACTCACACGCAGGCGACCCGTTCCAAGGACCCCCGTTTTCACAAACATTTGTAGCACCGAAGCCCGTTCCGCGGACCCTCCTTTTTACAATAAGCCCGCTCCAGAGCCCCCCTTTTTTCTCTTGCCCGTGGCACATACCTACTGGCTACATGTACTCCCCCTCCCCTCCCCCCCCGGATAGAAACATGCCGTATGGCAATTTCTCATGAGCCATTCATGACTCATGTCAAGAATGTTGAGATTCAGCCTGGCCAGCCCATGTTAAACCGAGACTGAGTGATAGACTTGTCTTTATTTTCATCACAATTAGCATCTGTCATGTGGGGGCACCAGTGGTCGCGTAAAGGATCACAGCCACAGGATTGAAAAGGGGGCAAGTGCAAAACTGGCTCTCGAGAAGCCATCCAACCCCATATATGTTTTGTGTAGTGTCACTCAAAATTCAGGGGTTTTTTTTATATAAAGCCAAATTTATTTAAAAATTATGTTTTTGATACCTTGAATCTATAGAGCAGTATCATGATTGCACAGTAAACTTATGAACTGAAAGAGAATGCTCAAATTAGCTTTTTTTTAGAACTGAACTTGAGCAGTTTTTGTAGGAAAAGCGAGAATCTCTCGTCATCTTCAGTCGACCCCCAGCACTATGAAAAGGACATGTCGGCAAGGAAAACCTTACTTTCCCAATAAAGCCTTTTGATACGTAGAAAGTCATGGGGATACCATGATACATTGTTCGTAGCTAATGAATTAGTGACAGAAGTTATGTTATTTGGGGTGAGAAACAAAGAGAATGAAATACATGTACATAGTGTGCTGATATACCCAATAGAGAAGGAAAGTGAAATTGAAATAAATTTGACAAGATGTTTACAAGATGTATAAAAGGAAAAAGTTGAGTTCATGCAAGGATTGTTTTTCAAAATACTGTATTAATCGTACACGATATCATAGCGTTTGCATGGTCACATCCGGACAATAGCAGCGATATTCCCCCCTTTTCAATTCCATAATCCTTTGTGTGAAGCTAATTGTGATATATACATCATACTGTCCATGTAAAGGTCTGTCAAAGTTAGGCCCCCAATATTATTGTTTGTCGCAATGGGAAAAACATGGTCACGTGGTTTGATGACCAGTAGTCCAGTACCAGCTGCCTTAAAAGGACAAGTCCACCCCAACGAAAACTTGATTTGAATAAAAAGAGAAAAATTCAACAAGCATAACACTGAAAATTTCATCAAAATCGGATGTAAAATAAGAAAGTTATGGCATTTTCAAGTTTCGCTTCATTTCACAAAACAGTTATATGCACATCTCGGTCGGTATGCAAATGAGGAACTGATGACATCACTCACTCACTATTTCTTTTGTATTTTATTATATAAAATATGAAATATTTTTAGTTTCTCGTCATTGTCATACGAAATGAAGTTTCATTCCTCCCTGAACAAGTAGAATTCCATTATTGTAACATTTTGTGCTTCAGACAAGGAGGTCCTAATCGTCAAATTCGTAAAAATTGAAATATTGTATAATTCAAACAATAAAAACAAAAGAAATAGTGAGTGACATCATCAGGTCTCTCATTTGGATGTAACTGGCTCGTTCATATAACTATTTTGTTAAGAATAAGCAAAACTTTGAAATATCATAACTTTAATACTTTACATCAGATTTTAGTGAAATTTTCAGCATTGCGCTTGTCTGATTTTGCTCTATTGATTCCATTCAACATTTTTCTGAGGTGGACTTGACCTTTAAAGTTTAAATCTGCCTGGCTAGGTCCATGACCAAGTGAATATAGTCCATTTTCTTGTTTTCTTAGTTGGCACAATAATAAACAATGTTTTTCTTTTTTTTAAATATTAGTGTCATTTAATAGGCTTTGTCACTTTTTAGTGCCATTGGCAATGAGGGAGGAAGAGAAAAAAACCCTTTTTATATTTGTAGTGTGGAAAACCTGTAGACAATGTCTTCTAGACTCACATTGAGATGATTTTTGGTTATTCTTATTACCAAAAAGAAAACAAAGGCTCAAGTTTGTCACCAAAGTTTCCTCAACTGGATGGAAACAAAACAAACTCAATTATTGCTGGTATTTTTGGCAGTATATACAGGTACATGTACATGTAGCCAGTGGTATTCACGTACCTGTAGGCCTATACCACTATGCATTTTTTATACAAAAAACAGGAAATACCTTGAAATGCTTCACTATAAAGTTATTTCTTGAATAGAAATTATTATTAAGTGTGATTGAATGAAAGCACAGTACATGTAGGTATAATCTTTTATACAATTTTTTTCACCTGATAAAAAGAAATAGAAAATTATTGCTCACAGATGGGTATAAAGTGTTTTTTTTATACAGTCATTAGTAGGAATAAATTTCAATTCAATATCAAGCTGTTCTGAATTCCAGACTAATAATGCATACCCCTCAAACTCAAATGGAAAGCAGACAAAGTGGATGTAAATGTAAAACTGTAGTTTGTAGACCATGTGGCAATTTAACCCATGAAGGTACACTGTAGCCAGAGGCTTGTTGAACTGTAATTTGTTGATTTCTTTGCCCCCAATGACCAGATACATGTTCATGTTCTGCACTGAAAGCATAAACTTTGCTTTGCCTTGTGAATAGAGATCATGAATTGCAATTTCAGTTTCTTTTCATTTCTCTTATTTTGAGTATTCTCTTCATGTAATATGCAATATGCAGGTACCCACTATTACAGTGTCATCTCAAGAAGGATAAAAATACCTGTAACTTCTATTTGATGTGCCTGTAATCTTTTAAATGCATGCACACTGTGAGCGTGTTGTAGTTATCTCCTCATTCAAACTGTATACAGAGTCTTTACATGAAACTGCATGTGAGCTTCTTTCTCCATTTCATCTTTTTATTTTCCAGATACAGTCATATCTCTTTCCCCTCCTTTTGAAATCCACTTGTGAGAAACTTGATCCAACTCAGGATGTCAGCGAAAGCAATCCGCGAGGCCGGAGGCAAAGCCCTTCTTGGAAGGCATCTCAAATCAGCATCGGTAGCACCATTCCGTGGCGCCACGGTAACGGAGGATGTCAACTGGGATCAACTCACTGCTGAAAACCCTTGGCTTCTAACTGAGGTAAATCTACATTTAACACTGTTTTGCCTGATGTGTTGAAGTTTAATCAGAGTATGGCTTTTAACGTGATGGTTTTGATGAGTTTTGTGTTTTTACTGGTGTTGTCGAATGCAAACAAAGTTTGGATTATTAGTATGAGTCTTAAAATTGTTACCATTTCTGGCTAAACTTTTTTGACTGATCTTGTGAGAGAGCTGTTGTGTTTGAGAGATTAAAGGTAAATGCTAGTTTTGGTAACGATATCAAAATGAGTTCGTACAGAATCCAATGAAATGACCACTAAAGTGTCTGTTTGTATAAATAAAATGCATGTGCCAAAGGATTCTGGAAGAAATTTTGTAATTGCTGAGAAATCAGCAAATAAGCACGGGATTCGGGTAGGGCGTCGGGCCCGATGCCCTAAGCAATAATTATACATTGTCCCACGTGTGCTTATCTGTGTAGGGTATTTTCGGTGTGAACATTTTTCAGCGTAGATTTCAAGATTTCACAAAGTCCAGTTAATGTAACTGTACCAGATCTAGATCCTCGATGATACACTGACAATTAAGCTTTACAGACTTTCTCATGAAATCAGTGTTAACTGCAACTACTGGGATTTCCCTTTAAACAAGGGCATTTGGCTGTATGGAAAATTTCTTTTGAAACAAACATAATAGGGGAGAATAACAGCATAAACTTTATTGAAGTTGAAATGTAGAAAAAGAAATATATACTTTACATGTACATTGATGCACATGAAATCCATATGTATGTTGTGAGTGTGTGTGTGGAGGGGGGGGGGGGCTCTGTTAGGAAAGGACCAATTTCTCCTGGCCATTTTGACAGAAAATAGTACCCATCATTGAAGCTTTATTAGGATAAAATTGACTACATGTACTTTTTGCCCCCCCCCCCATAGAAAATGGTAAAATTTCAAATTTCATAGATCTCCTATCTATTTTGTTGTTAAGTCACCCAAATGTTAAGGGGGCAATGGAACAATCCCCCCCACACTGTCTATCCGCTGATCTTACAATGTACTACATTTTTGCGCAAGAAAAAAGTGTGAACATGTCAATCCCACATTTTGATTTTGCTCACCGGGCTCCCTTTCCTCACAGCAAATGGCTTAATTTCTATTTCAAAAGAATATCCAGTGTTTAGAGTAAGATACAATGGAAGGAACTTCACTTTATTTATAAGGATTAGTTATTCATTTCCCCAAGGTACATGTTTGTAGGCCTGTGTGTCTGTTAGCATAGTGGAATTGAGAGATGAAGTGTTACAGCCAATTAAGGATATTACCTGCTTGAAAGGATTTAATTTATGATAGTAGAGTCATCTTGGGTATGTCTCAAGACAACGTGTCATTTCTAAAAATAAGATTCATCAGCTCATCCTGCGTTCTCTTGATCAGCATGTTAGATTTTGTAATTTAATATCAATATTTAGGAATATAGTTTGAATGGTCCTTAGCAAGGTAGATTATAAATTATAGCAAGAGTAATTTGAGAGTGTGTGTTTTCTACCTTTTTCTTTGCATACATGCACAGGTATATAAAATTTGTACTTTTAAAAACCTATTATAGCTCTCTAACATACATGCAGTAAGTTCATTATTCAAAATGATTAAACAGAAAAACAAATGTTTTCACAAAATTTTCAAGAAAGAAATAACAAGATTCGGAGTGTCAGAGCCTGCTCTCAACGTTGAGTTTATATCATGATAGAAAATGAAGTGTACATGTATATAAAAGCAGCCATGTACTTCTCTGAAAAACCTCCCTGAGTGCACCCATCTCATGGTGCTTGGGTATGCGCATACAACCCTCCCAAATTGTATTGATGAATTCAATTCCCCAGCAAGTCACGTTAGTATCAGAGCCGCAGTGGCAATCTCGTTAGAAAACCTAATTGATTTTGCCAAGTACTGGTTGACATTTTGGATGTTTATATTGGGAATGCGATGAGAGGAGAGCCGGTGCAGCGAGGATAAGGTATCTCACTTTATCTGAAAGTCTGAGTGCTTTGAGTTTCTGAATCCCGAGCTAAACAGGTTGTTTGCTTGACGGTGATTATGAAAATGCTTTTTAGAGTTCACAAAGACATGCTTTCTTCGTGATGATAATGAAGAATGCATTAATAGGACAAGTGCACTTTACAATCAGGTACTCTTACGCTGCTAGTGCATCTACATATAGATATGTTGGTGAAATTATTTTAAAAAGGCATAAAAAATTATCTCAATGTAATTGAAATTTCATCTATTCCATCTTCACAATGAAAAAATTTTAGAGGTTTTGTTTTATTATTGCTTTCTGTTATTTGCTATCGGGAGAGCAAACAAAAATCATATGATTAAATCTATCATTGATATTTTTAAATCACACCAAATTACTGTCCATATCATTATACCCTTCAAATAATTTGTAGACTTTGTAATTACTGGACCAAACTACAAAATGTGCTCAATTTGTTTGTCATGAATGATATATCATTCAATGTACATGTAGAAAACTGTAAAATAACTGAAGAAAGATGGACTTGTCTGAATGAAAGATTTCCTGGAGAATAAAATGGAAAGTGTGCTGTACATGTACATGTGCAGTATACATGCAAGTTTCAGAACACTCAAAAAGGCGAATATGATGTAACGATATCCATGGAATCGCTGTGGGGTTATTCAGATTTTGAGGATTTTGAGGGGGACCTGCAAATATGGCAGGCCCTTTCGAGACAGGATGTGTGAATGCCACCAGTCATAGAAGTGCTGGTATCATAGGCTGCAATGGAATACATTTCTTTCTTCCTGCCTGATAAAAGTCTGGATATTATCTGCTGGTATTTGACCAAGTCAAGAAAAAACCTCTAGACATTGTATTGCATATACATGTAGTCATATCCATACAGTAGGAATGCCGATAAAGGTATTTCTCCATACCTGTACATATCTTTGATTGATAAAAAGCTTTTATAGTTTTGTTACAGTAAACCCCACCCCTCTCTGAAGTTAATGTCACTGTTCCAAAAAATAGAGTATCATACATGTACATGTATATTACTGTATACCGGTAGTATTGTATGAATGTATGCCCCGAAATAGTTTTGAATATTCTTCAAATTGATAAATTTTGTGTTCAGTCTTTACGTGTATTTAGAAGTATTTAGAATTACATGTATGTTGGATTAGTTGCCAGATCAAAATAACATGTTTATTTATAGTGTTTGCTTTCTGATATAAACCCAATTCTCAAGCATGGAAGGGTTAATAATATTTCAGGATATAATATTTAAACTGTGATTCAACCTATTGTAAAGCCTCAAACAGGCTTACATATTTTTGACCATTTACTATCATATTGAAAATAATGTGAACTAAAAAGAGTGTGAAAAGTTGGCGATTTGCAATGTGATAATTCCCCTGAATACTATTAAATGCTCATATAGATGGGAGAGAGTTTGAGATACATGTACATATTGTTCAAAGCACTTTTCATGTCTCCAAATATAACCTTGCCAGCTTATCCTTGATTGTCATCATTAAATAAAAAAATACATCAAAACTCCAAATTTAGTTTTTATTTACAGTGTAATTGAAATATCAATTGACATACATGTATTGACTACTGAATTAGCACTTTGTATTACCGGTAATCTGCATTGTACATTACTGTATCAGATGAAATATTTGAATTTTGTATTTTTATTGTATGTATAGGGACAGTGATTTTCCGCGATCGCGGAAAACGGACGGAATTCACGGAATCGGCTGTTTGAAACGGAAAGTGACTTTTCAAACGGAAAATCACGGAAAACACATTTTTTCTCAAAATGCACAAAAAAGTAACAGAAATTAATCCCAAATCCTCAACAAAATACTAATATCAACTGAAAAAACACGATCTCACTTTGCAACAACAATCATGACAATCAACACATCGTAACTACACTCGAGCCTCTCCATCACTCGATCGTATCCAAATTAGTTTACACTAACGTCCGCATAGAAGGCAGAATCCAGCCGTGTGTTGCTGCCCTCTACGTTCGGTCATAATGTAATGATCACGGTGATTCATCAAATCCAAAATGGCGGATATTCGGAAGTCGTCGACTGCTCAAAACGATGTCCGAAAAGTCCCCAAATCAGCGATAAAATCCCATTTAACAATAAAATAATGCTAATAATATGAAAGGTGAGAATATATTAATGTTGATTATGTTTCCCTAATTTCTTTTTTAGCTCGATTCTCTTCGATTAAAATGGATTTTAAAGCGATGTTAGTACATTGGTAGATGCAAATTTTGAGCAGCGCTAGCATTTTGACATCGCTACTCGTTGCGCATTGGTTTTCTACGTAAACGGAATTGTCAATTTTTCTTGTACACAAAGTCTATGGGGAAACGGAATTTCCGTTTCCAGACATGCTGAAACGGAATTTGAGATTTTCTGAAACGGAAAAGGCAATTTTTAGAAACGGAAAATCACTGTCCCTATATGTACATGTATGTAGACCACTGCTTGGGCAGCATAGATTTGTTTAGAATTAAAAAACAAACAAACATGGCAGCCACAACACAATCCCAAATTCTGCTCTCTTTAAATGGTAGTGGTTTTTGTCTCACCTGCGAAGCAAAGTGAGACTATAGGCGCCGCTTTTCCGACGGCGACGGCGGCGGCGTCAACATCAAATCTTAACCTGAGGTTAAGTTTTTGAAATGACATCATAACTTAGAAAGTATATGGACCTAGTTAATAAAACTTGGCCATAAGGTTAATCAAGTATTACTGAACATCCTTTTTAGAGTTTCATGTCACATGACCAAGGTCAAAGGTCATTTAGGGTCAATGAACTTAGACCATGTTGGAGGAATCAACATCGAAATCTTAACCTGAGGTTAAGTTTTTGAAATGTCATCATAACTTAGAAAATATATGGACCTAGTTCATGAAACTTGGACATAAGGTTAATCAAGTATCACTGAACATCCTGCATGAGTTTCACGTCACATGACCAAGGTCAAAGGTCATTTAGGGTCAATGAACTTTGGCCGAATTGGGGATATCTGTTGAATTCCCATCATAACTTTGAAAGTTTATGGATCTGATTTATGAAACTTAGACATGATAGTAATCAAGCATCACTGAAAATTTTGTGCAAGTTTCATGTCTCATGATTAAGGTCAAAGGTCATTTAGGGTCAATGAACTTTGGCCGAATCGGGGGTATCTGTTGAATTACCATCATAACTTTGAAAGTTTATTGGTCTAGTTCATTAAACTTGGACATTAGAGTACCTTAATCAAGTATCACTGAACATCCTGTGCACGTTTCAGGTCACATGACCAAGGTCAAAGGTCAATGAACTTTGGCCGAATTGGGTGTATCTGTTGAATTACCATCATAACTTTGAAAGTTTATGGATCTGATTCATGAAACTTGTACATAAGAGTAATCAAGTATCACTGAACATCCTGTTCGAGTTTCAGGTCACATGATCAAGGTCAAAGGTCATGTAAGGTCAATGAACTTTGGCCATGTTGGGGTTTTTTGTTGAATAACCATCATATCTCTGTAAGTTTATTGGTCTAGTTCATAAAAAGTGGACATAAGAGTAACCATGTACAGTATCACTGAACATCTTGTGCGAGTTAGAGTAGTATTCAAAGTCAGCACTGCTGCTATATTGAACCGCGTGATGCAGGTGAGACGGTCAGAGGCATTCCACTTGTATTCTTTTTCAAGCTACATGTACATGTAGAGAGACGGAATTCAGACAGCATCACATTGATTTGGTAGTCATTGAAATAAAATAAAATGTCCCTGACGGTCCGAGCCCATTAATTTGAGAATGTGAACAAGGTCTTGATAATACACAAAATAATCACTGTCTCCAATGAATCATATGCAGATCTGCTGTCTAGGGTAGATGTGAAATAATTGAAAAGTTTCATTATTAAAATGTTTTTCTTAGTACTTTTGTTGGATAAAAATGCTAGTTTTGATTTCAGTATATTAATTACCGGTGTTTATTTCTATGCATTCCTTTCTTCCCTACTTTCATTTTCTTTTTATTAATTTGGTATTTCTACTCATAAAAAATGCACATGAGCATGTAACCATACCAAGTAGGAAAAAATGGTGCAAATCTTGTTACTTCATGTACATGTAGGTGTTTGAACTCATTCAAAACTTTACGATCCAGATGCTTTATGTATGAAAAAACTAGGACTTGTACCAACTGATGCAAAATACATGATAGAAAAATGTATTCAGAAGTCCAGACATATACATGAACATGTATATCTATTCATGTCTGATAATACTGTACATGGGTACAGTCTGCAACCTGTATGCACAGAGCAAGGTCCCACTGATAAAGGTATTGATTGGTGATGATTGATTTATCATTGATAATCTAATTTAGAAGCTGTCACTCCCCGTAGGAATGGCAATTTACAGCCAGGGTGGAAGGATGCAGTCCCTTGGAACATGAGAGGATGAATTGAAATGAGGGAGGGAGGGAGAGTGAAGGAATAGGAGAGAAAGTCAGATGCAAAGAGAAAGTGGGAAGAGAGTAATATTGAAAGAGCTAGCTAACGGCCACAAAGTTTGTCTTTAAATTGTAACTTTTATTTTTTGATATTTTTTTTATGTTCTGTTTTGTCCTTCCCTTCTTTTGTGTTGTTTCAAGTTGCTTTAACTCGTACAGTACTCAAATCAAATACTTGTATATACATGTATATTTTTTTCTGATTATCTTTGCGAGGTTGGATGGAGTTTGCCTTTGACAGTACATGTACATGTATACTGATTAATCATATATTTTTGTATACTGTTCCGTCAAATTTATGATGTGAATCTTTTGACCTTGTACAAACGTTTGTAATTTAGCCTATGGCTGTCGAGAATATTTGATACTCTATAAAAAGACGATTATTTTTACTATGACCTATTTAGAAAATTTGAATAGCAGATACGCGTGTGCGCAAACAAGGGCTCTGCACCGACTTGGGGGACCTTTATACCATACCATTATTTCTTTTCCATCTGATGTACATTACTGAATGTACTGTACATGTTCATGTCTCTATCTGAATTAATTATTACAGCGTCTGGTTGTGAAACCTGATCAGCTTATCAAGCGTCGTGGTAAACTTGGTCTCATCAAAGTCAACGCCGACCTGCAAGGTGTCAAAGACTGGCTTTCTACAAGACTGGGACACAATATTGAGGTAGCATTCCATTTGAATTATTATATAAACAAGATTTGTTCCCAACTTCCTTCATGTATGTATGGAGATAATAAAATACAATGTAGTTTTGATAATTATGATACTGTAGTGATATTGATTATGATTACAGTTGTATGTTGACGGTTATAATGATGATGATATTAATTCGAATAATAATAGGAATATTAAGGATGATGATGATATTGATGGTATTTAAAGGATGATGATAATAACAATGATAATGATAATGACACTAATAATAGATATAATAATGATATTAATGATTGTAATAATGACACTAATGAAAATGATAATAGTTATATTGCTATTAATATTAGCAATGATAATGAAATTAAAACAGTAATAATACATGTAATGATAATAGTTATGAAGATGATCATAACAACATATCTTTTTTCAATTGAAACTTCTCCTCGGAAGTGTAAAAGTAGTTTTGTGCATGCAAGAGCATGAGAAAATACAAAATGTGTGATATTTTCAGAGAGAATAAACAGGAGAGTGCTTCATGAAGCATCTTGTACAGTGATTTTCACTGACAAATTTGCTCTCAGCCAATCAGATGCAAGGATTTCAGTAGCTTATAACAAAAACTCATCAAACATCACTGACCATTCTTTCCATGAAATGCTTCCTATACTACGACCTACTTTTCTTTCCATCGATATTACACGTAGGTTGGAGCTGCAACGGGTAAACTGAAGAACTTCTTGATCGAGCCCTTCGTTGCTCATAAACCAGAGGATGAGTTTTACGTGTGTATCTACTGCCAACGAGCTAGTGATGTCATCCTCTTTCATCATGAGGGCGGGGTCGATGTTGGTGACGTTGATGCTAAGGTAGCGTAAATGTACATTTTATACAAATAGTGAACATTGAAAAAATATCCATGTTTTATAGACATTAATGAAGTACTCCAAAAATTTGTTCTGCCTGATTGATTTTTGCTCAGCAGCATCTGTGCAGCGCCAGATCGACGAGGCTCTCTCCCTTTTAATAATCATTGAACACCAAACAGGGTAGCAGCACCTTCCATCTTTTAACGTCTTTTGGTCTGACGCGGCTTGGGTTTGAACTCCCAAACTCCTAGTTGTGAGGCGAACATTCTACCAACTGAGCAACACACTGGCCATTTTCTATGCCCGAGAAAAATAGTGTGTTTTTATGTTCTATAAATTAGGTTCCTTAATAGCTGATCTCTGAAAACCATGATCGGTCAATAGATCTAGTCATTGGTACCACTCTTATTAGGCATTTTGCATGTAATAAATGACTGGCAACTCACAGATTTTACCGAATCATCTGATTAGGGTCCATGTCACCATTTCATGATACTTTCAAGAAAGTAGTGAGATATAGTAGTCAAAACTTATCTTTTGTTGAGCTTCATAGCTGTTTGCAATATCCTCCCAAGGGAATTTGAAAAGAAAGATAAACAAAAGGGCAATTTACACTCTTTCTATAAAAGGCTCCATACTAGCTTTTTTTTCTTGGTAGCCCTAATGGTTCACAAAAATTATGAATTTCTCATTCTTTAATTTTTGTGGCCCTAATCTCATTTTTGGTTGCCCCAGGCCACAGCTAAAGTCGATTCCTGCTTTTTCTAATGGGATTATGTTAGAAATGGGTGAAAATGGTATTACTCAGGGCTCGACACTAGCGGCGGTCCGACGGTCCCAGACCGGTAAAAATCGCTGTCGGGCCAGTAGATTTTCAGAAATAGGAAGATTTACTGGTCCGACATGACCAGTAAAAAATATAATTGTCGGGCCAGTAATTTTTCCAAAAATAGCAAGATTTTAAGGGTCCGACATGACCAGTAATAAAAACCATTGTTGGGCTGATAACTTTTCCAGAAATGGTCAAATTCACTGCAAACCATTCCCCCTATAAATTCTGTCATTCACACACAGAATACACACAATGAATCGCACGTAATTGCTACTAGAGCAGATACAGTGTACATATGTAGCTAGCCAGCCACACAACTCACATGGTAAATTCTTTACTGGCTGCGCGAACGAAGCTTTACTGGCTGCGCGAACGAAGCTTGGCTAAACTCTGGCAGAAATCTCTCACAGAACTGTCAAAATTTGCATTTCATACTCATGGAAGGCCCTTGTAATGTCCATATTTCCTAAAAATTGGAGTAACTCTGTCATTTGTAAGCAGTAAAAGGATAAATTTTCACTTCTGTTTGGTTCAAACAGATAGGGTTTCGGATGATATCATCTGAATACAAGTTAGCCCCACATATGCATTTATGTGTGTGTTGATACACTTGGTTTCTAACTTTCTTTCGTAGCTATTTTAATTGAGCCAAAAAGAAATTGATAAATTATTTATGATGATAGTTTTAGCTTTCTTCCTCTGTTTTCTTCCTATCTTTCTTTCCTCCTTTCTTTTCAATCTTTGTTTCTTCCCTAATTTTTTTTGTTACTGTCTTTCTTTTTTATTTTCCCTTTTTTTTCTTTAATTCGTTCTTTCATTCTTTCTATCCTTTAAAAAAATATTTTTCTCTATTTCTTTTTTTCTCTCTCTCTCTTCCTTTCTTTCTTTCTTTCTTTCTTTCTTTCTTTCTTTCTTTCTTTCTTTCTTTCTTTCTTTCTTTCTTTCTTTCTTTCTTTCTTTCTTTCTTTCTTTCTTTCTTTCTTTCTTTCTTTCTTTCTTTCTTTCTTTCTTTCTTTCTTTCTTTCTTTCTTTCTTTCTTCCTCCCTCCCTCCCTCCCTTCCTTCTTCCCTTCCCTTTCTTTCTTTCTTATTTTCTTTCTTTGTGATATTTTTCTTTGTTTAATTCTTGAGTCCATCCATCCTATATTCTCATCTTCCTATTTTTTCCTTCCTTTTACCCTTTTCTTTCCTTCATTCTTTGTTACTTTCTTTGTTTCTTTCTTCCTTCCGCCCATCTTTTATTCACCCTTTTTTATTTCTCCTTTTCTTTGTCTCTCAGTCTTTCTTCTTTTCTTCCTTTCATCTATTCTTTTACCTTTTCTTTCTTTTATATTGCTTGCGTCTTTCCTTCCTTCCCTTCCTTCCTTTATTTCTTTCCTTCTATCTATCATTTTACCTTTCCTTTATTTCTTCCTTTCTTCCTTCTTTCAATCCTTCCTTCCTCTCTTCTTTCTTTTGTCCTTTCCATCTCTCCTTTAACCCTTTCTTTTTTATTGCTTCTTTCTTTCCTTTACTGCTTTCTGGATTTGTTCTTTCTTTCTGTATTGCTTGCTTCATTTCTTCCTTTCTTTCTTTCTTTCTTTCTTTCTTTCTTTCTTTCTTATTTTCATTCCTTCTTTATTCCTTCATTCCTTTCCTTCTTTAGTTCTTTTTTTTCCTTCCTTCACATCTATCCTTTCTTTACCTTTTCTTTTTTTTACTTCCTTCATTCCTTCCTTTTTTATTCTTTCTTTCTTTCTTTCTTTCTTTTCCTCCCTTTCCTTCCTTCCTTCCTTCCTTCCTTCCTTTCTTTCTTTCTTTCTTTTCCTCCCTTTCCTTCCTTCCTTCCTTCCTTCCTTCCTTTCCTTCCTTCCTTCCTTCCTTCCTTCCTTCCTTTCTTTCTTTCTTTCTTTCCTTCTTCGTTTCTGTCTTGCTTTCTTTTTTCCTTCGTTCCTTCATTTCATGGGGGGGGGATAACGAAAGTCTAGACAACTAAACTTGCGTCTTTTTTTAATGTTTTCTTTATTTTGGGGGACCAGTAGATTTCAGGTTGGGACCAGTAAAAATTTGAAAAACTGGGTATCTACTGGTCCGACATGAATAGGTTGGACCAGTAGAAAAAATGGGTTAGTGTGGAGTTCTGTATTACTACATGTAGATGATTATCGATTTAGTAGCTTTTTCAATTTTTCTCATTCCTGATCTTAAACAAATATGGAAACTGCTAACATACACTGTACTTCAGGGGGAATTTTTTAATTATTTCACAAATCTAAATAGAAAGATTGATTATCTTTAATGCCTCAAAATAGAAGAATATGATCCATTTATAGGTACATGTACACAATTAACTCTATTTTTATGTGTACATGTATACATGTGCTTTTGTATGATAAAATTTTTTGGTTGATTTTGTTTGCCAAACGATATTAATACTCACTTTATCAGTGTACAATGTTTATTTAACTATCTTTGTACAGAATTAAGTAAACTTTTGTTGAGCTTAATAGCTGTTTGCAATATCCTCCCAAGGGAATTTGGAAAGGAAGATATTTAAAACAAAAAGGGCAATTTACACTTTTTCTAATGGCATGGAATAGAAAGGGTGAAAATGGTATTACTAGATGATTATTGATTTAGCACAATAGCTCTTTCAATTTTTCTTGTTTCTAATCTTCTAACAAATGTGAAACTGCAAACATACATGTACATGTATTTCAGGGCTATTGTTTGGACTGTTTCACAAATCTAATCTTTAAATGATTATCTTTTATGCCTCAAAATAGAATAATATGATCCCTTTATAGGTACATTTCTATTTTTATGTGTAAGTGCTTTAAAGTGTTTGATAATTTTTTTTAGTACATTTTGTTTGCCAAACGATATTAATACTCAATTATCAGCGTACAATGTTTATTTAACTACATGTATGTTTGTACAGAATGAACAGCAAGTAAATTTTATGTACTAGCCTTTGAGGTTTTTACGATACTTAATGTACATGTATTCACAGATAATTTTATTTTCAAAATTATTTTGATTTTACTTTGATACATGTATTTACCTTTTATCATTTGTTCATATTTTGCTAGTGAGCATTAGATTTCTAATTCTAAATCCTATTTATAGAGTTAGATAATTGATAAATATTAAATTTAGGAATCATGATCAGTGTCATTTCCAAAGATCAAGAATGAATGTCTTTAAATGCTTTACATGTACAAAAGGAAATAAATATTAAAGATGATCTTTCACATTTCATTAGTTGCATTCCATATTTAAGTTTTTAAAAACAAACACTGAAATATTTTTGAATTTCATTCATTTAAAATGCAAAATCAATGAAATCAAGAATATGCCAATTTTTGCCAAGCAAAATTTTGATACAAAGATTGTGAATGTTTTTTTTTGCAGGCTGTCAAGATGGAGGTTGGACTCCAAGAAGAGGTTACAACTGAGGGTATCAGGGTTGCACTCCTCTCCAATGTAGCCGATGGGAAAAAGGAGTAAGTATTTCTTTATCCAACATATTATCAAGATGCTGCCTTTATTTTCATGGGTTGATATTATACCTGGAGGGGGGGGGGGTTCACAAACATTTAAGTATGACCTAATGTGATGCTTAGTGCTGACGTGCACATGATATGTAATGCACAATCTTATTGATTGATACTGAGTAGCGTGTCATTAGCATGATTTGACCCATGAAGGGATCCCTTTATCCACACGCAAGTTCTGCAAATTTAAGTGTGACTCTATTAAAGTCATACTTAACTACTTGTGATAGACCCCCCCCCCCCCCCGATATCTGATTGAAACACTTGTGTAAAAACTCATTCAGACTCATGCACCTCATCAAATACAGTTAATCTGATGAACATTATCATATACTAATAATAATAATATAGGGTATTTACATGTATATTGCACTCATATCCACCTTGTTAGGTGCTCAAGGCGCTCCTATATTACCCATCTAAGCTAGGCGTTCATAGCGCACACAGCTTCTTGAGGAATAACTTCCTACCAGTACCCATTTACCTCACCTGGGTTGAGTGCAGCACATTGTGGATCAGTTTCTTGCTGAAGGAAATTACGCCATTGCTGGGATTTGAACCCTTGACCCTCTGTTTCAAAGTCCGAAGACTAATCAACTGGGACACAATGCTCCACATGTCCATATACGTTAAGTCTGTAAATTGTATAAACTTGAGAGAGATTAGGTGGAAATGTATGAGATATTGTCCTGAAATAGCCCTTAAAATGACCTTTGTCCTCTTGCTGCAGTAGGAGAATATTAGCAATAGGTGTGATCCGATGATCAAGCCACGTCCAATGTGCCATTGCCTCAGACATCAAACATCCACTACCACTGTGTAAATTTACTCTTCCAGATATGTATTTTTGCTTAGGAGTGCAGATGGAATTTGGTTAGGAACACGTGTAGTGCTGAGCAAATACACCCTGCTCCCACAGGAATGCTGATAGTGCATTCGAGCTGGAATTATCAGAAATGCATTTATAGAACCACAGGACTCTATTATACATATATATTAACCTGTATATGTACACTATATAACAGATAAAATGAGCATTTATTTCCATGTATTCTCATACCACAGTATATAAATATGTTATTTTGTGAACTCATTGTTTGGAGGAGTATTTCATGAGAAAACCTGTCACTGGTTTTCACTGTCTATTTGTTATAAATTGCTAAAATCCTTCTGATTTATGGAGAACAAAAAATTGTCAATGAAAGTCACTGACTATTTTATTCCATACAATGTTCCCTTGTTCTGAATCATTACTTTAAAAATCCCAAAAAACTTTTGTTTCCTATATTTGCCTATATTTGTTTTATACTCAAGGGTGCATGTTTAATTATTTGCCCACGACATCATGACCAATTAACAGGGGACAGGTGTACATGTATGCTTTACATGGATAGGGACTAGGAGAGACAGTCTGACTTACAGTCTGATAGACAAACAGAAGGACAGATGGACTGACAATCAGACAGACAGAATTACAGACTGACAGACAGATAGAAATACTGACAGACAAATAGACCTACATGTCAATGTCAAAATGACTTCTGAGAACTGGCCATATCCTGAGATATTGACCACATGTACATAATTTATTTGTGAATTACAAATGAGAACATGATGGAAAGTTACATGCCAATATTAGTCATGCAAAGGCATCTGTAACTTATATTAAAATTTGTATTAAATTTCATTCCTTCCTGAAAAGACGCATGATCTTGTGTATGTAGATCTGTCAATATTGGAATTCCATGTGAAGCTGTTTAATATGGACCCAGCTGTGCACATATTTTGATTCCTAAAAAAATAAAATTGAAAAGTGTGTGATTTCTGTTCTTGGTAGTAAATTTTTAAAAAATCTTTTCATGAAATTGCTTGGTGTGCTTTTTCATACCGTGAAAAACCCCTTGAAAAAATTATTATACCATACGTGAAAATTTGAAAAAAAGAAAGTTATATTTTAAATGTATGCTTTGATTTCTCTTTTTCAGGATGGTTGCTGGATTCATCAAGGATCTTTATCAACAATTCCGTGATCTCTACTTCACCTACCTTGAGATAAACCCACTTGGTGAGTCGATTATAATAACAAGAATTATTAATTTCCCTATACATTGGATGGTTTAAAGTTCAGTGTTCATGGGTGGTGTTGGTGTAGGGCTATTTTGTACACCAGCCTTAGCACCAAACTTGAAATTAGGCTGGTGTTTGGACTGACAGCACTGGGTGTTCATATTGACATTGGGTGATTTCAAGTCCGGTGTTGGCCTTGGTGCTGGTGTTGGAATTTGGATTGCTTCCCCTAGCTCCAAATCTTATTCTGAGTTTGTATTAACTGATCCAGATCACATTATTGACATCTCATCAACTAGTGAGTGACTTTTCACGACCATCTTCATTTTATGTTTAGTGTTATAATCGTGTAGAAATTGACCTAACACTAACACCAAAAGGTCAACACTGAACTTGAAATCACCCATTGATAGTATTATCATATTGGTAAACCTGCATTCACTGTTGGAGCAAGGAAAGACAACCTGAGGGATGCTCTCAACATCAACATGAACACATACACCAGCACTTAAATTGGTGCTGAGACTGGTGCAATGAGGTGTTGAGCTACATGTATCATGTATCAATAATACGACAAGCATGGTTCTAGTGTAAACCTACATTAGGCGCCTGATTTACACTTGCAGTGCACCTAACACCAGCACTGAACTTGAAAACCCTCAGTGTATGCTTTTCTCCCAAAGTAACCATCTGAACCTGTTCGTAAAAAATGAATCCCGGTCATACTTAATTACTTTGTTTAGGACTAGGTGTCAAAGTAAAGTATATGCACTTCCTTTTAAAATCATTTGGCATATATATACCATGTACATGTATTTTTTGTCCATTTTAATTTCATTGGTTTCTATTTGAACTAATTTTGAGATCGTTATTGCAACTGGCATTTACATGTATGTTACTAGATACAATGAGAAGGCTCTTGCAAGTGCTTCTTGACTTTCTAAATATTCTTTCTCTCATTTGTTCTGACTGATAAAGTCTATGTGAGAGATCTTGCTGCTAATGTTTTATATTTCCTATATTCTCTCATCCAGTTGTAACTGATAAAGTCTATGTATTGGATCTTGCTGCTAAGATCGATGCCACTGCGGAGTACCTGTGTAAGCTACAGTGGGGAGATCTGGAGTTCCCTCCTACATTCGGAAGGGAAGCATTCCCTGAGGTAAAAAATTCTACTTAAAGAGCAAGTTCACCCTGATGATAGATTGGTTTGAGTAAAAGCAGAAAAAATATAAAAACTTTTTTGATGAAAATTTGGAGAAGAATCATTAAGCTATGTAATGAGGTTATGTATTTTCAAAATTTTGATTTGCAATGTCATAATTCCCCACCTCTCCTACATGTAGCTAGACCACAATTCTTTGAAGAAAAGTCTTCCAAAGAGAAGGGGAGTTTTTTTTCTGGGAAACTGATTGCTACTGACCAATCAAGATCATAGTTGCATGTTTACTTAATTTAAAACACTGACCAGGAACCAATCATAAGGGTTCTTTCATATTTGCAATTCATTGCAAACTTTTAGTGTACTTCTCCCTAAGTCGAACAGTTTTTTGTCATCCTAATAGTTTCAACTTTGACTTTGGCAAAGTTATATTTCATATTTGTAATGTTTTTTTGTGTTTACTCTCTGTAGGAAGCATATATTGCAGACCTGGACGCTAAGAGTGGTGCTTCGTTGAAACTGACGATCTTGAATCCAGCCGGGCGTATCTGGACCATGGTAGCAGGAGGCGGTGCTTCAGTCATCTACAGGTTGGTTTGGTTTGATGTGGTTTATACCGGATTAATTTACCTTTGACCAGTGTGAATTACGGTACAAGGACCTCAAATTCACAAAGGTGGTTTTGAAGCTGTAATTTGAAATCATGGTCTATGGAGATTTCAGCCTTAATTGTGGTAATTTCAGTGCTTGATTCATGTATTTACAAAATGTTCAGTGATGAATGCATGTTTTTTATCAGAGTGTGCTAAATTGAGGCTTGTTAGTACTTAGTAATTGTATAATGAGCCCATTGTTTTTGTAAATTAATCAAGACAAACAATGGACTCGGTAATTGACTTCATATTCTTTGTATACATCCTTTGTTTCAGATTTTGGCTGTAACGTATCTTTCCTCCCAACTTCTTTTGAATTGAAATTGGAATTGGAATTGAAATTAGAATTGGAATTCAAGTTTAAATTTTAACTAAAATCGAGTAAATTAAATTGAATTTAAAAGAAAGATTGAATATAAACACATTTGAAAGCAATTAATCTCTGTCTACCTCTAGTGACACCATCTGTGACCTCGGTGGTGCATCAGAGTTGGCCAACTACGGTGAGTACTCCGGAGCCCCCAGCGAGGGCCAGACCTACGAGTACGCCAAGACCATCCTTGGTCTGATGACAAGGGAACAGCATCCTAATGGCAAGGTTCTCATCATTGGAGGAGGAATCGCTAACTTCACCAATGTTGCATCTACATTCAAGGTGAGCGAAATGGTTCATTGACAGGATATCAGAGCAAATCTGACCATTTCAACCCAAACCAAAAATAAGTTGCCCAAACTGTCTTTTGAGTTTTTGCAATGCCATTACTGCATATACATTCAAGGTCAGTGTAGTGGATTAGCTGAAGGTCATTAAAGCAAATGTGCTCCTCCACCCTAAACCTGAAGTTAGCTGCCCCAACTTAATTTTGAGATTTCTTCTACATTCATTAATTTACTTGAAAAAGCAGATTCTAATATTAAAGGTTTAAATGATTTACAGCATCATTATCTTCACCATTACATCATCATCGTCGGCACCATAATCATCACCATCATCATCATCACCATCATTACCATCATCATCACCATCATCATCACCATCATCATCACCATCATCATCATCACCACCATCACCACCATCATCATTATCATCATCATCATCATAATCATCATCACCATCATCATCATCATCAACTTCATATTCCTTTAATATGATTGCATCATTCTCAATTATATGTTTTATAAATTGAATTTTTTAGGGTATTGTGAGAGCTTTGAAGCAGTTTCGTGAGAAGCTGATTGAGTTCAAGGTATCTATCTACGTCAGACGAGGAGGTCCTAACTACCAGGAAGGTTTGCGTGTCATGAGAGAACTTGGTAAGACTTGCGTGAAATTAAATAGTCTTCCAACTGATTGATATTCTTTTGATCTATAAAAGGCAGTCAGTATCCTCGTCAGAAGGTCTAATCTACATGGACTATACCCATTGGTCTATTGTCATTTTAAATTATTTAACTGGAAATAAGACAAAATACTTTGGCTAAATGGCAGTTGGACGAAATGGTTAGTAGAGGAACTAGGTTAGACCAATAAGAATGAGACCTAATGGAAATTACACAAAGAGGTAGTAGACCAAATGGCAATAAATATTGTAGTGTGTTTGAACTTTTGTTACAGGTTGAAACCTTGGTGTTCCTATGTATGGTGTAATGTGTTTTATGATGTTGTATTCTTTCATTACAGGTGGAAACCTTGGTGTCCCTATGTAAAGTGTTTGGTGTTTTATGATGATGTATTCTTTCATTACTGGTTGAAACCTTGACATTCCTATGTATGGTGTTTTATGATGTTGTATTCTCTCATTACAGGTGGAAACCTTGGTGTCCCTATGTATGTGTTTGGTACTGAGACTCACATGACTGCCATTGTAGGTATGGCCCTCGGTAAAAGAGAAGTACCGGAAACCCCTCCCACCGATTCTACCACAGCCAGTTTCTTGCTTTCGGGAAGTGCGGTAAGAAAAATCATCAAGATTTTAGAATACACTAAATCTACATTTAGAGTAGAGTCACATTCAAATACATTAAAACAAACAAGAAGTTGAGTCAAAATCACTATATGTTATATCTAAGAGTAATTTCCTTGGTATGGAAAAAGTTTAGTTTAGTGGTCCACAGATGATTATTAGGAATGAGGATTAGTTCTGACATTCACATTAGAGGCTGGTTATCTCCTAAAAAGAGTCCCTTTGGGGGCTGAAAATTCCATCTTAATAATCCTCACAATTTTTCCAAGATGGTGATGAATAGTAATTTCTGGGTGTATTACAAAGAGTTGCAACATATTTCATATCAAACTCAAACTGTGATGGATCTAAAATTTATGTCTCTCAACTACACAATATTTCAATTGATCAATCGCAACTCTTTGAGTTTGATTTGAATGTATCACAAATCTTTGAAAGACGGGGCCCTGTTATGCTCTAGCAGTAGGCTTTATTTATTTGCATGACAGTTGATCAATTTATTTTTCATGATTTTTTTCTTAATTTTTAATCAAATATTATTTGCAGGTGTAGTATTGTTCGATATCAAGATTAAATTAGATAATAGCATATTTTTTAGGGTAGATGCTCTAGTCTTAATAGAAGCTGGCTGGCAGCAAGCTAGTAAATAGCTTGTGGGTTGCTGGTGATAAGCTAGTGGACAGCTTAATAAGTTTGTAATAGGCATGTAAAGATTTACTCAAGCAATCTTAATAGCAAACATGTACTGTTTGCTAGCTTGCAATTGCTTTAATATTTTAATAAGTGGGCCACGGCGAGTCGCTCGCTAGTTTACTATCTTGCAGCACACTTAAATTTCTGCATGGGATAAAAATTAATGACTCACGGGGGCTCTTCATAACAATTTCCAGTCTGCTTGGTGTTCATGCTTGTTACATTATACACATCAGGCTCTACATAATGAATGCACATTAATGTTTGTTAGTTAGCAGCCAGAGGATCAAAGGCTGAAGGTCCTATCTGAGGGACCTAGTAATGAGGATTAATGCCTAATACCATGGGGCACAAGTGCTCCTACTGTAGATGGAATCAAACCTGGGTCACTGAATCATGAAACCACTGCTCTTCAGATTGAGTCATCATGACTTATACTAGGTGGGTGTTTCATGAATCTGTTCGTGAGTTAGGAGTGACTGGTGAAACTTTTTTATGCGCTAAACCTTCGCCAATTAACAATTTGGTGTATACCATTTACCACAAGAAAGGATCACCAGTTGTTCTTAAGAACAGTTTTATAAAAGACCCACCTGTTTGGCAAGTGTCATCAGAAGTGTTTGCCCAGAACAAATTTTTATTCAATTTTTTTTTCTTGAAAAAATGAATGAACTTGCTCATTTTCTAGCAATATACATTTTGAATCAATTTAGTAGCAATGATGTTTATACCTAAGTATGACCCAGTGCTGAAGATTCAAAAGGGCATCTTGTTCTTTCATTGCCCCTGTCAAGCAGTTGAGTAAAATGTTTGGCGATTAAAATATACTGTATATGTCATGAATATATGCATGATGAGTTCATTCTCTTTTTAATAAAGTCACACAAAAAATGTTTTTATCATTGTGACGAACAAAGTATAGATTAATTTAGAAACCATTCTCCATACCTTTTTGTTCAGAAAAATTTGCCGTTCATGACACAGCATCTTCATTGTAGCAAATTATTTGCATTTTCATTTGGAATGAAACTTGATCATCATTAATATCTGCTGTGACTCATTACATGATAAATTTTGTGAAAATTTCAAAACATTGCCCTTCATTAATGTGCAATTGTAAATTAATAAATTGTATATTCATATTTCCTTAACATTAATTAAAACATAAGAATTTTCTTTCTAATGCAAATGTTTAACTAATTAATTAAAGGTCAAAATAAAGGCCAGTTGAAAAAACTACCACAAAAAAAGAATGTGTAGACGTAATTAATAATATCCCCAATATTTTCTTATGCAGGTGTTTCCAAAGGTGAGCTTTATGAGTGCTAATGTTAAGTTGCCTATCATTGGTGAATATATTGCACAAGCTGATGATGCTCATTGCACGAAACAAAGATGAGTGTAATGTTTCATAGCAAGTGCAATGTATTCCCGTACCACACCATAATGTTTCAATACATCTACCATATTCATTATTTATAATCAGTCCCCTCATTCTCTCAAATATACAAACATTGTGACCACCAATCACACATGTATGCAATTCACATACAATACCTTCCACAATGGAAACAAAAATTCACTTAAAGGACATGTCAGTCCTTGCTTTTGTACTGTTAATACTCTTGATTTATTACATCACTAGTAAATTTGAACATTATGTACATGTATTGTACAGATTGTACGTGAGTGAGTATTAAAGAAAACAAGCATACTGTATTCAATACATGTTTGGTCACACTGTATCATAGCCATGGTGGTGGTATCAAGCGAAAATGGGGGGATGGGGAAAAAATAGGCTTTAAATTTGGATACTTTTAGGGGCAGGAGTCGTTCCTTGAAACGCTGAGCATGTGCTCTTTAATGTCCAACAGCTCTGCTATAGGCAGGGTAATTATCCAGCATTTACAGGCCTGCCGATATTTGAAAATGAAAAAAAGGAGTTGAATAGTGTGACGCAAACTTTTCTGCTCAATGTCAGATGCATTTCCCTCACTATTTTTTTATTAAGATGTGTTTAGCATTCTAAATCAACATTGAGAAATAAGTGTTGAAAAACTATAATTACTCTTACACCCATACCCCACCACACAAATATATATTGTATATGGGCTGTTTTATTTTTACTTTAAATACATGGAAAAACTGAGTGCTCCTTTTTTGGTGGATAAAAAATCCTTAAAATGGGGTAACTCCTGGAAAAAAAAGTAGTAGTTGGCAGTGCCTGCATTTATTGGACAGTAAAGAGCTAAAAAGGAATTTTGATACATGTAGGTAGTGCTATACAGATACAAGTACACAAATGATATTTTTCACAAATATGTCTTGCCTTGTTTTGATTTAATGTTCGTAAGTCCGCATTTTTTCCTACAGTTTTTACCCAAACCTGCCGATGCTCGAGGTGTAAGTAGATAGAATGCACAAATATAGCTAGCTTGCATTTTGGTGTACTGATTTCTAAGCAATTTACATGTATATTCCTTTTTCTCAAAATCTCAGTTAACTTCTTGAATTAACATACATTTAGAGGCTATCGTGTCACTATTTTCTTGCCAAAATTATGTATATTTTTACTCTAATCTTACTCTCTTACTAGAACCCTTCTATAAAATCAATGCATTAATAAACAGTGTGGTAAAACTTCTGATATTGACTGATAATAGCTAGAATTTACAATTGAAGTGTTTACAATGCAATTAATCCATATTTGATCGCACTTCATGACTGTTTAAAAACATTTTTAAATGTCTGTTTTGTCCTTACACCATGAGGTCCATTGTAAAAACCCGCATACATTCGTAATTCCGGAGCTTCGTTATTCGGATATTCCGAAGGTTCGTTCTTCCGAAGGTTCGTTATTCCGAAGGTTCTTATTTCCGAAGGTTCGTAATTCCGAAGGTTCGTTAGTCCGAAAACGAAATGAGGTTCATAATTCCAAAGGTTCGTTAGCCTGAAAACTAAGTGATTAACTAACGTTATTTCATTTTCAAACTATTAACGAACCTTCGGAACAATGAACCTTATTTCGTTTTCGGATTAACGAACCTTTGGAACATCGAACCTTATTTCATTTTTCGGATTATCGAACCTTCGGAATAAAAAACCTTCAGAATAACGCCACAAATGTTCGGATTAACAAACCCTTTTACGTTTTTGGATTAACGAACATCGAGGTATAGGCAATATACGTGTTTCGTAATTACGAACCTTCGGATTCAAGAACTTTCGGAATTACGAATTGTAATCGTAGAAAGCATGCCTTCTTGTGAAATACATGTACAGTCGCATTGACATGTATCACCAAATACATGTATACTGACATACATGTACAGTACATATTTTTTTTCTAATATTCAAAGTTAAAGTTATTTTGCAAGTGTAAAAAGTTAATGCAAATGAATCTGCTTTATATATGTGTTGGCTGTAGACTGAAATTAAATATTGCAGCATGAAATATTTACTGATGTACAGTAGATGAAACAAGCTATTTTGTCATTAGTTATATTGTAGCCCCTGAGAAAGGGTTAGTTGCCAGTCATATGTAAAATTTGTTTGTAATAATAATACATAACATTTAAAGGTGCTTACTACTGGTGTTTCTATTGCGCACTGTGTTCTGTTTATAGTTTGTACTTGGGTAAAAAAAAAGTGGCAGGGGATAATGAAACGGGTAATTTGTAACTTTAATACTTGAACAGATTTGTGAAACACTCCCTGGACCGGAGTCCTAGTGCTTTCAATGTATAATTTGATTTCAATTCATCGTTACTCTTTGTCCAAAACACCCACTGATTAGATCTGCTGTTGGATCATCCCATGCTTGTTATGTACGTGTAGTTATCGTACTGGAATCTGTACACCATTTTCATCTTGAAAACACATTCTATATTACATGTACATGCACCTGTACAATCACTAGTTCTGTACAATTTTCTACTTTTTGATACCATTAGCCTTTTGTTTTTTTATGTACATGTACATCCATTTCTTTACAGAATCACCAAGATTTCCATGCATTCTTTTATTTAAAACATTATACATGTACTGTACATGTAGGCATGGCGTTGTAGCTGGGCTACTTTTTTGTATTTCCTTATTTCACAAAATCTTTAGATTTTTGTTCACTTTTCTCAAAATATATCGGCAGCAATTTACTTTTTAACTAAATAGTTAAATGGTCATGATAAGAAATATATTCATACATTTGTCATTCACAATATATATGCAGTGAAACCTTTCTTTATGTACACATGGGAAAACTTGTTTTGATTCAGAATACAAACTGCACATTCCAGGTAAAATTTGTTTAATATGGGGTTTGCACTGTGTAGAGTACATGTTCTCATATTTATCACTATTTTTACAAATCACTGTATAATGCTTTGTATGTACAAAGTGTATTTGAAAATTAATGTAGCTAATCACTTTAATCAAGCTGGGGAAGACTATATGTATATTATAAGTCTTTTTAAAATGGTTATTGAATATGGGTCAGCTTCCTGTATCTATAAATTGGATGTCTGTGTGACAGTGAGCTAGGGTCCGTTAAAGATACATGTAGAGCTAAACCGTATGTGACATGCATGACTGGTGAACTTTTCTTGTTGTAAATTATGTACACCACATTTTCATTCAACTCTCAAGAAAGGATCACCAGTCATATTTTAAAGTTGTGTTACAATTTATATGTACATGTACTTACATGTACATGTGTAATGTAGCTGTATGAAATGGACAAATCTGTACCATGCTTGTGAATGGCCAGTGTGGGATTTTGTTGCCCCAAACTTTATCAGCAAGCATACCCTTTTGTGATTGTTATAATATTGTAACCACAAAATTGAGCCTAATTCATAATTTGCTATCAGTTAGAGCCTTTTACAATATGACTACCTTCATTTCTTGTGATAATTTTGATACTGGCTCATTATTCGTAATGTTTTTTTTTATTATTATTATTTTGTTTTGCCATACAATGAGTACATAGGATGGTTTATTATTTCCTGACAGGTCCCCGCAGGTGCCAGCAAGAGTGCGCCAGAGCTCGGAGCTACTGCCAAAGTCAGTATTCTACTCTAGAGCCTACAGTAAATGTAGTTCAAATATGACATGTAAAGCATTTTGATAGAGCTGCCTGCACAATCACCTTCCCCCTTGGCTTACTGGTAGAATGAGCCCAACCCTTCCTGCTCCCTTCCCTTACCTTATTTTCTTCTTAATGAATTTTGCAGTCTCATCTTTCCCCCTACTTCCCTAATGGCCAATACAATTTATTGATGTATCATATTTGTGGAAAATAAATATATCCCATACAAATGTGGGAGCTGTCACGACTGGACGTTCTCAGCCAGTGTGTGACCAGCCGCTTCCTCCTTTTAATCCCTTTTGTTGCAATGGATTCAAATTCGCAATCAGCTCCCTGTTGGATCTGTGCTTTTAAAATAACTATAAATCCATCTGTCAGATGAAATAAGAAATACCCTAGCGCTATTCAGATGATATGTTTTCTAGATTTTTTTTGAAAATGCCCATGGGAAAGGAGGTATCTTGAGGGGGATGGAAAGCAGGGAAGGGGAGGTTCTCATTCTACCCTCAGCACTCCTGTTGAAACGTTTGAATGGCATTTAGTTTCTTTTGTGTTAATAGTTGCATTGTTTTTCTCCTCGTATAGAAAATGTGTTACTCATTTTTTTATTTTACATGTACATGTAGCTTATTAGATCTTTATTTCATGTTCTTGTTACCTACCTCAAAGTGAAAGCACACATTCAAACTGCAATATGCGATTCAATTTGAAATATTCTAATACATGTATTAGACAGTGCTGTTGTGTCATTAAAAATGGAATAGAAAAATATGTAAAATATATACATAAAAGAAAACCCCTTCTCTTCAGTTGCATTGTAAGAATTTGTATATATTGCAATGTACTTTTTCCCCTGGGATCCTGCACTAAATTTGCCTACAGGTATATTGATTTCTAAAACTCCTTGAATATTATTTAAAAAAGAATATTGATGATTTCTGGTCACTTTAGTTTCATAGACTTTTATGCCTACAGTACTATGATTTCCAAGGCAAGAACAAATTAACTAATTCTTCCCCTTGAAAGAAACAAAAAGTCTGATTGAAAGTTTTTTATCATTGTACATTGTACATGTACATGTACAAACAAACACAAAAATATATCACATTCTGATTTATATTGAAACTGAATTTACAATGCATAATTTTTTTTTCCTGCAATTTAATCAAAGGAAAATGCATGTATTTTTATCTGTCTTTCGGCCCCAAAGTGCTTCATTAGAGCATGTAGAGATGCGTATGTTAACGTGAGTATTTGAAAAATTTCATAATTAGACTTTTTGTCCATACATAATAGGTGTATGTGATCTCAAAATTAAAATTGTTCCTAAAATTTTTCTAGATTTATAGTTATCAATAAAATTTTAAAATTTTCTTTTCATTAAAGAAACAGGCATATTGCCAATTGGACAAAGAAAAACTATAAAAAGTTCACAAAATATATTGTTTTAGATGTCAAACATATACATAGGTTTTTTATTGATTCTAATTTGATTCAATTAATTTTGAATTAGTTTGAAATTCTTGAATACAGTTTCCATGATTTTTTCTTTATAGATTTTCAATATTACTGCATCTTCCTTTATATTTTAGTTGTACATTTATTTTTCAAGAAATGTATTTTCATAAATAGTCAATATAGAAATTAGATCTCTTTTCACAAACCATGACAGACAGAAAGAGCATGATATCTGTCATGGTTTGTAAAAAGAAATCTAATTTCTGTATTGATTATCTATGAAAATACATGTTTAAAAATGTTTTTTTAATATTAATTTTATATTGTGTTGTTCTACACATACCTGCAGATATGAACAAAATTCTAAGACTTTAGTAGATGATTTTCTTTTGTGTTGTATGTTTCTAATATACATTTTTAAATAAATTAATTTTTTTTACTTCTTTTGCCTAAAAATGAGTGTTTCTGCATACATGTGATGTCCCTGCATATTTTTTCAAACAATTGTTTATATTTTATCTATGAATTTCTATTTTGTTGATTTCTGGTAATATTACTTTAATCCACATTTTGTGTGTAATTTTGCATTTTGCTCTTACATGTACCTTGCTTCTATAAACAATTATTTATATTTTGTAGATGTACATTTATATTGTTAAAACTTTGTATATAGTTTTCTTCTTTGCGTATATCTGGCAACATTTAATCCACCTTTTGTGTGTATTTTGCATTTAACACTATATTCCTTGCTTCACTCTTATTAACATTTGCCTCTGCATTATTTACTCTAGACTTGATTTCATTAACCCTAACATTTATTAAACAATTTCTCTCCTTATTACTATTTGCATGAAATCAATTTGTTTCTATTTAATTCATATTAGCCTGATTTCTATTGTGTGTAATATGTTAACATTTTCTTGATATTTCATTACTCATGTTATTTGAAAATAACAAAATTTTCTGCATTTAGTTTATTAGCCTTTATGATGTGCATGTATAAAATATCATTCAAGATTTAATTTGTCATACATGCATACGGTTCTTACCCTCGACTTCACGTAGGATTAAGAAACACATGTACGTGGAATCTTGTCAAGTGTATGTTTCTGTCCATATCAGAAAAAATTTAGACACAAATTGATAAACTTCCCTTTGAAAATTCAAAAGGTCCATTTAAAGTAACCAAATACATGTACATGTACTTTCTCACTTTGAAGAAATAATAGTGATTTTTAGAAATCTTGTTAAATTTCAAAGACACTGTTAATTCTATAGTATGATTGTAAATATAAGTGGAATAGCTAAGTTCAGATGCTTTTCTTAAGAGTGATACATGTAATGGAGCCGAATAGATTTAGCTGAAAGGGATCAAAATAAAGAAATAGAATTGAATTGACTTTCAATATAATTACTTAAATCATTCATGATATAGGGCACAGTACTGATTGTTTGCTGATCAAGCTATTTTTTTTTATTGAGTTAGATCTGAAATTGAATCTGAAACTGTATTTCTTCCATCTTGCAGGTATCACCAGTGGCCAACCGGAAGGAGAAGTCTGCCTCTGATGCAGATACTGTCAAGATCAGCCAGGCAGTCACAGGAGTAGATGGTTCCGGAGCTGCCTCAGGTTCCAGGACACTGTTCACCAAAACAACCAAGGTAAAAGCCCTGTCACACCTTTCCAAACAATTACCCTGCTTAATGCCCTACAGAGGCCTGAAAGTTCCCATAGGGTCCAATGTAAACTAATACAATGCAGCTAAATAGGGCTGTTGATCTGAAAAAATATCCCTTGGAAAAAAACATCATATTTCCCCTGCTTTCCATGAAGCCTTGCCAGGTACTACATGTAGCAGGTATTTTGTACCTAGTTTGCTTCCAGGGGCTCACACAAGACCAATTTTCTTGCAGCCAAATTTTGACCATTCTCAAAACTTGTTGAGGATGGGTTGTGGCTGATTTTCTTGGGAGGTCTGTGCAGAACACCATGCAGAACGCCTGTTGAATTGTTCAAGAACATTATCTTCAGCTCTAAAGGGGAGAGGATTGTAATTCACTGACTGATAAAAAAAAGTGAAAAGAAGTATATATCAATGGAGTATTAAAGCTGAACTTGCTGTCCCAGCAAATGCACTCTTCACTTCAGCTTCAGGCCATGGGCATTTTTATGAAAATATGTGTGATACGGTTCGTTATATGTTTGTTTGTTGCTGTCACACATAGAAATGATGAGGATCAGAATAATATCAAATTTCTATGAATGCTGATGAAAACATTTCTTTGAATTGACAGGGTAGTACAATGAGAACGCTGAAAGGCAACTCAAGCTAAAGCCGGTGTAATGATAGTAATAACAATGCGCCTTGGAATAGATTATTTCTAGATAAATGCCTATAATTATTGTAGAACTTCGTTATTGTTATTATTATTTTTGTTGCTTCTTTTGTATATTTCTTTAGTCATTCATCTTTGGAATGCAGCCCAGAGCTGTCCAGGGTATGTTGGACTTTGATCACTCCTGCAGACGGGATGAACCATCGGTCGTTGGCATGATCTACCCATTCAGGTGAGATATTGAACTTAAACTGCACTGACCCATGGTTAGGAGTCAAGTGTGAGGTGTAAGTGTCAATCAATGAACTCGACACTAGGCAAGCAGGAGCTGTCCAGTGTATGTTGGACTTTGAACACTCTTGCAGAAGGTATCAATTTCCAGTTGCATGATCTACCCATTCAGATGAGATATTGAACTTAAACTACACTACAACTAAGGTGTCAGGTGAGAGGTGTAAGTCTGTTAACTAATTGTTGATCAGTGATCTTTACTCTGGGTAAGCAAGACCTGTCCAGGCTTTGTTGGACTTTGATCACTCCAAGTAGGAGGGATGAACCATCGGTGGTTGGTATGATCTACTTGTTCAGGTGAGATATTGAACTTAAACTGCACTGACCCATGGTTAGGTGTCAAGTGTGAGGTGTAAGTGTAGAACAATAAACTCGACACTGGGCAAGCAGGAGCTGTCCAGTGTATGTTGGACTTTGATCACTCTTGCAGAAGATATTAACTTCCAGTTGCATGATCTACCCATTCAGGTGGGATATTAAACTTAAACTACACTAAAACTTACAAGGTGTCAAGTGTGAGGTGTAATTCAGTTAACTAATTGTAGATCTATGATCTCTACTCTTGGAAAGCAAGAGTGTATGGGGTATGTTGGACCCTGATCACTCCTGCAGAAGAGATGAACCGTCTTTTGTTAGCATGATCTACCCATCAGGTGAGAAACCATTTACAGGTTTGTGAGAGTTCAGATTTTTATCTGATTTTAGATGTTTTGGTTTGATTTTCAGCCTAATTTCATCTTATTTTAGGCTTTCCTTTGTACAAAAAGTATGGCAGCTCTTTCTATGTCAGACTTTTTCAACGCTCTTCAGCTTTTTTCAGATCTTTTTATTTGTGACCACTCACACCCCTGCATCTATCAAAGTTAAACTACTTTGAACTAATGTTAGGTGTCAAGTGTGTGGTGTAAGTGTGTTACATGTAGGTGTCAAGGTGTAAATGAGTGATTTTCATACAACTTGAATGCCACAATGAGCTGTCCATGTTACATGTACATGTATGTTGGAAACAATTGAAGCTATTCATGTACGTGTAATCATTCATAACTTATAAACAGCTTTATTACACAACAATCTGATAGATATCATTTTTTTGTTCTGTGCATTCTATTTCACTTTTCAGTGGCGACCACAAGCAGAAGTTTTACTGGGGTCATAAGGAGATCTTGATCCCTGTCTATAAATCCATGGCCAAAGCCATGAAGGCACATCCTGAAGTAGATGTCGTCATCAACTTCGCTTCTCTCCGATCTGCTTATGATAGCACGGTTGAAGTCATGACATATCCCCAGGTTCGTTTATTATTACTTCCTAAATTTATCTTTGATGATGGTGGTGATGATGATCATCACTGATGATGGTGATGATGATGATGATGATGGTGATGATGGTGGTGATGATAAAATTCTACAACATCTCAATAGTACATGTAAATTATCATTTGGAACTTCTCTATCCGCTTTTATACATACAGCTCTCCAATATTACCACACTTCACCAAAAATAAATGTATTAGGTATTTCCAATTTAACTGGTGTTCAAGACCGTAGATTTTCTGGCCTGTTTTTTGATTTCAGGCAGGAAATTCCACAATTTGGCAAAAGCCATCCAAATGAGCAAGCATCACATTGGGACTATTAAAGTCCCAATATTTTGAGTGACCTGGAGTGATGTCTCTCCATCTTACTCCTGTGTGGGGGTATCAGTCAGGGGTGTGAGAGTTCACATTTTTTTTGTTTTGATTTTCAGCTGAATTTCAGCTTATATTTGGCTTTCCTCTGTACAAAAAGTATGGGAGCTCTTTCTATTTCAGACTTTTTCAATACTCTTCAGCTTTTTTCAGATCTTTTTATTTGTGACCACTCACACCCCTGGGGTATACATGTACTATTCTATGCATTGCTGTAGATAGAAAGACCTGAATCCAGTATACATCGGTACGGCAGCAATTAGATCTGAAAGCAAGTTATAATCCAGTGTAATTCATGAATTATTGGATTTACAGGTGTTCAGTGATTAACACATTATGTAATGATGTTTGTCTTGTCAACAGATCCGTACCATTGCCATCATTGCTGAAGGCATTCCAGAGAACAAGACAAGGATCCTGATTGACATGGCCAACAAGAAGAATGTTACAATCATCGGTCCCGCTACGGTAAGATTATCATACCTCGGATGGACGTTATCTACATGATAGTATGGTGATATGGATCGTAATCAAATGATTGGCTGAAAACTATCATGTGACTAGACTTCTATTGTTGCTAACAGGCAAAAGTGCTAATGACTGCTACTAATGACTGGTTTTATTGACCGGTCAATTGATGAGGATGGTTTAGCACACAATAAAGATCCACATCACTATCATATACATGTACATGTTCAACATTATTTTGTTTGGGCATTAGAATAAATACACACACTTGTTACCGCTGAAACAGTCCAATCGCCCTTGGCATGTTAAAACTATTATAAACGTACCTCATGCGTATTGATGCCTTTTGTGTTGTACTGATGTAAAAATTGGCTTAACGACATTACCGGAAGGTAAATAACGAACTTGAAATCATCCATTGTTTATAGTGTGTATGTGATATATCTTCAGTGTCATAATTCAATTACACGTGGAATGTTAGCTAATATCCTCTTATACAAACTCTGTATTATGTCATTATTTTACATCCCTGAAATATTCCTCTCCTCCAAGCTCTGTAGTGTGTAATATACATGCTTGAAATATTACTGACAGTGCAATAAAATGTTCATTCCACCTCTATGCTGGCAATATCTGCATAATATGCCATTTATATCAAACATTCTTCCTATCAAATCCCAGCTGGGAGGTATCAAACAAGGATGTTTTAAGACCGATAACACCAATGGAATGTTATATGATATTCTTTTCTCCAAGCTCTGTAGTCTGAATTATGTCTTAGTGATACATGCATGAAATATAACTCAGGTGAGGAATTGAACATCATATTTCACCTCCAGATAGGCAATATCTGTGTGATAGCCCATCTCTAGTGTTTTATATTTCAAAACATTCCTATCTATCCCAGGTTGGAGGTATCAAACCAGGATGCTTTAAGATTGGTAACACCGGTGGAATGTTGGATAACATCCTCTCCTCCAGGCTGTACCGTCCAGGCAGCGTGTCTTACGTCTCAAGATCAGGAGGTATGTCCAACGAGCTCAACAACATCATCTCCAGGAATGCCGATGGTGTTTACGAAGGCGTAGCTATCGGAGGAGACAGGTAAGGAGACAAACTCTTTCATGTCATAATGATAAAATAACTATTGATTTGTGAAAGGCATGTAGTAGACAAGAATTGGAAACTTAATTCGTTATATTACTGTACAAACAGGGCTCTATATTAGCAGTGGCCCGGGGCAACCAAAAATGAGAGTAGGGCCACCAAAATTCTCCAAAAGCCCACACATGTTGGTCCTCTTGGGCTACCAAATTTTTGATAAATTATGTTTTTTATTGTTTTAGGACCACCAAATGTGCCTTGCGGGCCACCAAGAAGGTGAAATTGATAATTTTGGTGGATCATTCGGGCCATCAAGAAAAAAATTAGTGTGGAGCCTTGGTGTAAATGTATTAAATATATTTTGTTGGTTTTCTTGCCTTGACATAATTGGAGCCTTAAGACATGAAGTAGCAATCATCATTGGATAAATCTGATAGATCTTGATTACTTATTTTACTCCAGGTACCCAGGGACAACCTTCCTTGATCACATCCTCCGTTACCATGACGACCCAGAGGTTAAGATGCTGGTCATGCTTGGAGAGGTCAGTATTCTCATTAGGCGAAAGAGTCCAACATCTTTTAGTTTCTTTTTATCTTTTTTTATTTTGTCCTTTGTAGTGATGCAAACTGTTCGAAGTTTCCTTGCAATATTAAAAATGGTCAATGATCAAAGTAACAGGTTTATGGAAGACATTCTTTTTCATAAGATTATTTAAATTTGCATGTTTATTTGAAAAAGCTGGAAATGCTGTTTTCTCACCTACACGTATAGTGCTCCTGACATCCTACTCCACATCACCAAACTAACAAGAACCATTTCATACATGTAGTTATCTTCATAAGGTTACCATTTGACTCAAAATTTGTTTGTTTAATTGTCAGCTCTGGAGGGGGGGGTGTTTCACAAATATTTAAGTATGACTTAGAGTCGCACTTAAATGCTTCCTCGCATGCATTATAAAAGGCATGACCGCATTTGTCAGATCATGCCAAGAGGGGGTGCACTACTGCGTATTAATCGTAAGATTGCGCGTTGCATATCTTGTACGCATCGGCATTTAAGTGCAACTTAAGTCATACTTAAATCTTTGTGAAACATCCCCCTGCATACGCCATTGAAATGGGGTCCTGTTCCTCTTGTATTAATCCATTAGCAGCTATAGATATCTTCCATGTACAGCCATAGGCTTGAATTCCTATTTGATTTCATTTGTACTGTTTTTCTCCACAGGTTGGCGGTACAGAGGAGTATGAAGTATGCTCGGCCATCGAGTCAGGACGCATTGCAAAGCCCATGGTAGCATGGTGTATAGGTACATGCTCAACAATGTTCTCGTCGGAGGTAAGCAATCCCTTGATATAAATTCTTGTAAATTCTAAATTCTTCACAAACACTCAAGTTGAATCAGGATGCATTGTAAAGCATATGGGGGAGGGCGTCATGGTCTAGTGGTTAAGACTCTCGTCTTTCAATCTGAAGGGCGCGGGTTCGATTCCAAGCCATGGGGTGTTTTCCTTCAGCAAAAAATGTTCCCAAATTGTGCCGCACTCAACCCAGGTGAGGTAAATGGGTTCCGGCAGGAAGTAATTCCTCAAAAAGCTGTGCGCACCGGAATCGGTAGACTAGCTTATTCGGGGTAATATAGGAGTGCCTTGAGCACCTAGCATGGTGGATACGTGTGCTAAACAAATCCTATATTATTGTTATTTGTTAAAGCGTACGTTACCATTGTGTATCAGTACATGTTCTATAATGTTTTCATCAGGAGTAAGCAATCCCTTGACAGAAGCCCTTTGATTAACCAAATCTCAAGTTGAGTCTCAACACATTGATGAGCATATGGTACCATTGGTTTATAATGCTCTTCAATGTTTTCATAAGGAGTAAGCAATCCCTTAACAGAAGCCCTTTGGTTTATAAAAACTCAAGCTGTGACAATCAAGAAAAAAATTACCATCTGATATGAATGGAATATCAATGATAATGTGCATGGAGAATTTTATGGAATTTAGACAGTATGAAATCATTTTTTAATACTTTTATACACATTATTTTTGTAGCTACCAGTACTCAAAATTTTCTTTGATATGGGCTCATCAATTCATGAAAAAAGTAGAAGGACATGCCACTTTTTTGAGATAATTACTAAAGTATATTTTCTTGACTTTGTATTTTCATCTTGTCCAGGTTCAGTTTGGTCATGCTGGGGCATGTGCGAATGGTGAGAGGGAGACATCTAGTGCTAAGAACCAAGCCCTCAGGGTAGCGGGAGCCTATGTACCCAACAGCTTCGATGATCTTGGAGATAAGATTGCGTAAGTAGAGTATATTTAAAGCACAAGTCCACCCCAACAAAAAGTTGATTTTATTAAAAAGAGAAATATCCAACGAGCATAACACTGAAAATTTCATCAAAATCGGATGTAAAAAAAGAAAGTTATGATATTTTAAAGTTTCGCTTAATTTCACATAATAGTTATATGCACATCCTGGTCGGTATGCAAATGAGGGAACTGATGACATCACTCACTCACTTTTTCTTTTGTATTTTATTATTTGAAATATGAAATATTCTAATTTTCTCCTCATTGTCCTGTGAAATAGTTTTATTTCTCACTGAACATGTGGAGTTACCATGGCTTAACATTGTATGGTTCAGTCAAGTTGGTCCTTATTGTCAAATCTGTAAAAATTGAAATATTGTATAATTCAAACAATAAAAAACAGAAGAAATAGTGAGTGTGGGACATCATCGATTTTCTCATATGCATGTGGGTAAATTGTGCATATAACTATTTTGTGAAAAATAAGCGAAATTTCAAAATGTCAGAACTTTCTTATTTTACATCCGATTTTGATGAAATTTTCAGCATTATGCTTGTCTGATTTTTCTCTTTGAATTCCACACAACTTTTTCCTTTGGTGGACTTGACCTTTAAGAAATCACAGAGAAAAGGATGTACAGTACATGTCTAGTGAAAGACCGTGATTTATTATGCCGTTTGTAGAGTTGTGGTGCTATTAATCACCCAGCTCTTAGGGTAATTGGAGTTTATTTATGTAACAGCTCGGATAATCTGGGAGACAAGATTGTGTAAGAACAGTATTTCTAAGAAATCACAGAGAAAAGGTCATAGGGTGCACTAGGTAAAGAAAATGGATAGGTTTGTAGTGCTGAGAACAAAGCTCTTGGGGTAACTGGATCCTATGTTCCTACCAGCTCTGATGATCTAGGATGTAAGATTGCAGAAGCATGGAGAAAGAATGGGTACCCAGTAGAAAAAATAAGATTCTAATGCTTTTAGCGCTTCAATAAGCAGCCCAGCCAAAGCCGGGTTAATGTTAGTCCAGATTGGACCATGGTATATGGAAGTTCCCTTTCCCAAGGCTAACATAGAGGGCACATCTCTCCCGATCTCTAATCCAGTACCAATCCACTCATCTTCCTGTTGACTTTGGGAAAGGGAACTTCCATATACCAAGGTCCAATCTGGTCTAAGGTAATGTTAATGAGGGCCTACTGGGAGAAGTTTTCGGAACTGGAGTGGCTACCCTGGAAAGCCAGCCACACCAACATCTGAAATTCATATTTGTTCAAAATGGTTTCTAGCTATGATGATACATTCATCATTGTCTTGACAATTCAGTGTGTTCCTTTTTTGTTTACAAGGACCATTGCACAAATTCTCTATAGGAAATATGACAATGATGGAATTCTCAGGCATGACATTCTCTTAACTAAAATCGAAATTTCGATTTTAGTCGAGAGAATTATTTTTATCATTTTTTTTTACGTACATGTAAAATCCTTTGCCCAAGAACATTCACATGCTGTTTTTTACTGCTTTTTAGAGTCAAATGATAAAACTATCATGCAGACTCACCTTGAAAAATCACTTTCAAGTTCTTTACTATGCAAGAGCTTGTAACCTCTACCGGAATGCCTCAGACTTCGTTGGTGACTTAGTGACCCTTGGCTATTTTTCAGATTTTTTATCAGAGAGGAATATCATGCCTGATTTCTATACAGTTGTGATTAATCACATTGAACTCAAATCTTTGTGAGACCTGGCCCAGGTGTGGTAGCCTGTATAGAGACTATGTCAGTGTCAGAGGACAATGCTTGGGTACTTTCATCCCCTTATGCTTGGATGTTTTTATATCCTTTGCAGGGAGGTGTATCAACGTCTAGTATCTCAGGGTGTCATCACACCTAAAGAAGAACAACCACCACCGACCGTTCCTATGGATTATAACTGGGCAAGGGTAAGTGGATAAGAAATGTTAGTAACTCTTTGACCACCATAGGCATAATCCCTCTTTCACCACTTTTATTTTAGGATGCTACCTAAAGAGGGGTTTGCATGGACTATGCCAATACGACTCAACTTTTGATTGGTGGGTTGTAAAGAAAAGTGTTGTGTTTACACTGTAAAATGCGACGCACATATCACTATTGTGCATGTGTGTTCATACAATAGACTAAATGTACTAAATGTTCTGTGTGTGTATTGAGAATGAAACGTGACTCGAGTCAAAGTTAGCAGTTGGCTGTATAAACAAAAAAGGCAAAGGGTCAATAGCAGAAGAAAAATATGAGAAATGTGATTAACATGAATTGCAATTTGATAAAACCATGACCACTGCTATTTAGTGCGTTCCAAATGGAAAAAAAGAGAGAGATTAAAAGTAAAGGTAATGAAGGTTAGAGAATTTTATTTGAAAAATCAATTTTTCAATCATCAGTCATTTGAATTTGTTTGTTTTTGTTATATGTAGTTTCTATATTTTTTAGGTTACATTGTTTAGTTTTCTATATTTCTGTTATGAATTGTATTTTTAATCTTTTCAATCTAATTAAATAAATTTGAATCTTGAATCTTGAAAAGTGAAAGTAAAGAAACATAGCGAGTAAAACAAGAAGCAGTAGTAATAATGGAGAGTTTAATTTTGTTCCTTAGGAGCTGGGTTTGATCCGTAAGCCTGCATCATTCATGACCAGCATCGTCGACGAGAGAGGACAGGAGCTCATCTATGCTGGTATGCCCATCTCAGAGATCTTCGAGCAGAACATCGGCATCGGTGGAGTCCTATCACTTCTATGGTTCCAAAGAAGGTTTGTCCACAACGCTGAATATTTTCCTACAAACTTTCTTTTGAAAAAAAGGAAGAATGGGCAAACTGAAGCTATTCGACATGCAATCATTGGAGTAAAACCGCATGAATGAAGAAATTGCTAGAACGAAACATATAAAGAACTGAAAAGATTCAGTTTGTCTGTTTTTTAATGCTTTTTTTCTGATTTCACACGCGATCTTTCTTCTTGGGTGTCGTGATAAGATTTATTCCATCAAACTGCACATGTCATGAATATTCATAAACATGAACGGTAAAACTGTAGAGTAATTTGCAATGTTGAGCGTTTTGTGGCCCAGTGGATAAGTCTTCTGACTTTGAAACAGAGGGTCGTGGGTTTGAATCCCAGCCATGGCGTAATTTCCTTCAGCAAGAAATTTATCCACATTGTGCTTCACTCGACCCAGGTGAGGTGAATGGGTACCCGGCAGGATTAATTCCTTGAATGCATGAGCGCTGAGAGGCAGCTCGAGCTAAAGCCGGGGTAATAATAATAATAACAACGTGCCTCGGAATAGAATATTTCTAGATAGATGGCGCTATATGAATGCCTATTATTATTATTATTAATGGTTCATTTAACTTGGTCTTGTGGTGCAGTGGGATAATTCTTGTGCTTTTATTGACAAGCTTGCAGGTCCCTGTTTGCACAAAAATTCAATTTCTAGTTTTACTCTATTTTTTCTGTTTGAAATTGAAGCTAGACTTTTTAAATTAACATGTTCAAGACTTGTATCCTTGTAAGAAATGAGTGAATTTTTGTGTAAATGTTTTTGTGCAGATTACCACCATACGCAACCAAGTTCATTGAGATGTGCTTGATTGTAACTGCCGATCACGGTCCTGCGGTATCAGGAGCTCATAATACCATCGTCACTGCTAGGGCAGGCAAGGATCTCATCTCATCTCTGACATCAGGACTTCTTACAATTGTAAGTGATCCCCATTTCTTATCAAGTTTCTTCATTAACTGGTCAATTTAACGGTTCTATGACATTTGTTCTGGTGAAAATTGCTCTGCTATAAATTTCACACACTGATTGAATAACTAACTTTAATCCTGGATTAAACACTGTACCCTTCCCTTAAAGGGGAATGAAACCTTTGGAACAAATAGGCTTGTGTAGAAACAGAAAAATCAAAGAATAAGAATAAAGGAAGTTTGAGAAAAATCGGACAAATAATGAGAAAGTTATGAGCATTTGAATATTGCAATCACTAATGCTATGGAGATCCTCCCATTGGCAATGCGACAAGGATGTGTGATGTCACTGATGAACAACTTTCCCTTTGGTGGACTATAAAATACCCTCAAAATGTCTCTTTTTGCTTTTTCTTACGATGATACAAACTCTTGATCCATTATGTATTCTTAAAAAATATGTATTACATGCCCTCATGTAGAAAGAACACACGATCTATGGATAGATGTGATAAAAGAGGCAATTCAAGTGAAATATATACTAAAGTAATGGGGAGAGTTGTTCATCAGTGACATCACACATCTTTGTCGCATTGCCAATTTGCTATCTCCATAGCAATAGTGATCGCAATATTCAAATGCTCATAACTTTCTCATTATTTGTCCGATTTTTCTCAAACTTTTGTTGATCTGTTTCTTTGATTTTTCTGTTTTCACACAAGCTATCTTGTTCCAATGGTTTCATTCTCCTTTAAGGCCCGGTCACATATAGCCCGGCGTAAGACCCGTGCACTGAAAATTAGAAAATAGGAAGAGTGCGTCGTTGTGCGCTTAACTCCTGTCAGCATTTGTGAAAGGCTAGCGAACTTGCATCGAATACATAACATATTGCTAACGCGCTGCGCTTATACTGGGCGCATATTGACCGTACACACAGCGCATACACAAAACCTCCCAACGAATGCATCACGTATTGCGAGCGTGTTGAACGAATGGGTAGTGCATGCACTGCGCGTTCAACGCGCAGCCCGCGACAGAAAACTTCCAGTCACGTGACTGTGACTGCGTGTAGTGATAAGAGTCGGCCTACAACCCAATTTTTCATCTTTGCATCTTGGCAACAAAGACAATGATTACATATTAAAGAGAGGACATGAATAATGAGAAAAAGATAAAGAATAGGAATTGAAAGGAATATCAGGAAAATGGTAGCATAAATTAGAACACATTTGGTAAAAAAAATGAGGTGATATCCATTCAAAAAAACAAAAAAACCTAAAAACCAATATATATACATTTGTAGGAATAATAGTACATGTATGTTATTAAGAAAATATATTTTTTTACTTACACTACCAAATAAATAGTTTGAAAATATTTCATATTTGAATCAGTGTCAATTTATCAGGCAGGGAAAACACAAGTTATTTTTTGAAAAAAAAAGTTGCCGGCAGATTTCAATATTATCACTACACATAATATTTTTAATACTTTACAAAGAAGAGCCAAAAAGTAAAGAGAGGGGAAATATGAAAAAAAAGCTAAGAATAGACACATGTAGTAAAAAAGTTATGTGTGGATTTGTGTTCAAATCAAATGTATTTGCGTTGTTAGCGGATGTGTGTGTGCGTGTGTATAATTATGTATGTTTGCAAGTGCATGCTTGCCAAATAAACAGTATATAAAGAATGGAATGAAATAGTACAAAGCATTAATCAACCATAATCAAATCACATCTCTGTATAATCATAACTGTTCACATAAATGTTGTCTCTATCATTCTGTCCTGCCATCGAACGGTACTAGCTTCGGAGTTGACCAAGTGCTTGATTCCTATGCTGTTTTCCTTCCCTGCTGGAGGTTTGTTGCCAGTGACAGAGATTGTGTCTTGCGTGTTAAGGCCTGGGGAGTGTTTCATCAACATTTTTGTCCGACAAGTTGTCAGACCTGACAACTTTCCTTGCTGTTGATTGGCTGAGAAGCACAGTTACTATGGTAACTGTCGGATAAAATGGGACTTGTCGGATAAAACGTCTGACAAGTCCTTTCATGCAAGGCTCCCCTGATCTCCATGCTCCTGGGACGTAGTCATGACCAAGGTTCTCGGCACGGTCAAGCTGCTGGTTCTGCATGCCTGGGTACCTTGTCTTTATCAAGTTGTGGAGGATGATGCATGCCGTGACAATGAGCTTGACGGTAGCTGGCTGCTGCTGCATCGTGTCAGGAGAACTTGAAACCTGTTGGACAGAATGCCGAAGGGATTTTCGACAACCCTTCTGGCTTGGGAAAGCCGATAATTGAAGATGTGCTCCGACTTTCATGTTAGGGCGTAGAGCGAATGCATCGTTGCCGACGAAAAAGTATGGTACGTCGTTGGGAAGAGGATCTGGATCCGGGAGGCCTAAACTGCCATCTTCAACACATTCTCTCAGCTCAGAAGCATTGTAGATCGGAGCGTCTGATGCCGATCCCATGCCACTAATGTCTACCCAGATGAAGCAATAATCAGCATCCATGAGCGCCATGAGGACAACGGAGTAGAATCCTTTGTAGTTATAGTAAAGAGAACCATTTTTTGGAGGACATTTGCAGCTGACATGCTTTCCATTGAGTGCACCGCAGGTATGGGGGAAGTTCCACTTCTCCATGAACTGGTCAGATATGGCACGCCACTCATCGGGAGTGGTGGGGCACTTCATCATCTCACCCTTGTACTCTTCGATGATGGCCTGGCACACTTCTGGGATAAGCAGGGTTATGGTATTGTGCGGGATTCTCCATCCATAGGATATTGAGCGATACTTGGTCCCAGACCAAAGATGTCGAAGGGTGAGAGCAAGATTCAGGCCAGGATCGAGGGCATCTCTGAAGGTTGTATTCTGTTTGGTGACACTCGGGCCCTCTCTTGTTAGCAGTTCGTCGAACATCTCTGGTGGCATTGGCATGAAATTTCGAAGGCTGTCTGGTCTTCGTTACGGAGTTCTACTAGAAGTTGATCATACAAGCCAAACTGTCTTCTCCTTCCAATCCAGGGCTCGGACCCAGTATCTTCGTTGACTTTTTTCCTTGAGACTTGTAGTTGGTGAATATTCAGTGCCATTAAGTTATGCTGATGTTGGAGAACTGCAATTTTATATTTCAGTCGATTGTCAGGATCATCCATCTTCCGAGGTGGTTCTTTCGAGGTGTGGAAGGAGAAGTGATGAGGAGTTGGTGCCGGATCCACTTGTATGCCCTATGACTACATGCTAGGCACATGCCATGTATATGTTAGGAACATGCAGGATAAACGTTGTGTGCGTTAGAGACACGTTCAACACTCGTTCAGCTCGTTCATATTCATTGCGTGTTCGTTGTAAAGCACGTTGTGTGTTCGCCAGTTGTTCGTTCGAAATCAGCCGCCGAACTTGCGACGGATACTCAACGTAGGCTCAGCGTACGTCTAGTGTTGGACTAGCACGCTTTGCGAATGTTTGGCGACTTCATGGCGTATAGAGTCATGCGTCAAGCTCTGCGCATCGTTTTGAGCATGCTCAAAAAATCACGACGCACAAGTAAAGAGCGTCGAATACACAACTTTGGTAAAACGCGCTCGTCGAACGCTTAACGAACAATTGCGCAGATCTAGCGAGTAACAACGCATTGACCAAAACTGCCAAAATTCAACACGTGGGCCATGCGCCCCTCGTGCGTTGCCTATATGTGACCGGGCCTTTAAACTAATCCTAAACCAACCATAAACCCTATTCCAGTCCTAACGTTAACCATACAACTTAGACGAAATTAAGCCCGGAGCAATTGTTGCAAGAGCAAATGTTGATCCATATTGTGCTGCACTCACCTGAATTGAGGTATATGCAAGAGATTACAGGGCTGAAGCTGGGGTAATAATATCCAAGTCCTTTGGAAGTGCATAGGGACGTTATAATCATAATGAGATTTGTGTTATACAAGAGCTGTGATATATGTAGTGTGCAACACTTAGAAACATTATTGTATGTGTTATATAAATTTATATTCTTCTTCAGGGAGATCGTTTTGGAGGTGCATTGGATGCTGCCGCCAAACAGTTCAGTGAGGCATACGACTCCTCTCTCATCCCGATGGAGTTTGTCAACAAGATGAGAACGGAGCACAAGCTCATCATGGGAATCGGTCATCGGGTCAAATCGGTAGGTGTTCACCTCCATCCCCTTCATGCTTTAAAGGGATGCTTTGGGCTAAAGATATTTATATGTCAATAAATAGAGTAAAATTCACAGAACAAAATGCTGAAAATTTGATCAAAATCGGATAACAAATAAAGTTATTAAATTCTAAAGATTTGCGTAATTCCGATGAAACAGTTCTTTGCATGTCTTCATAGATATTCATTAGGTGGGCTGATGATGTCATATCACCACTTGTTCTTTTGTATTTTATTGTATGAAATTAGGTTTATTCAAAAATTTTCTACCAAGAACTTAAACAATTGGATTGATGACTGATTAAGTGCATTAGTTATTTCTTGCTACAACTTATTTCATAATAATGGAGACACATCATTTACACATTTATGAAAAAATGAAACAATTAAGGTTTCATGTAAAAACATGAGAAAAGGGAAAATGGTGATGTGACATCATCAGCCCTCCTACTGAATATTCATGAAGACAAAGACTTCCTTAGACCTGTTTCACTGGAATAAAATTCAATAAATTCATTCTTTGTTATCCGATTTTGATCAAATTGATCATGTTAAACCACATTGATGACCACATATTTGCGCACATCCTCTGACAGTGATCTAACCAATGGAGTGATGTGAAAAAAAAACACACATTAAATTTAGTAATATAAATGTGTTTATTGATCAGACTTAGGTCTTTGTGAAACACCCCCCAAACTCCTTTTTGCAAGGATAATCTACAGAAAATCAAAATAATTAAAAGAAAAATTGATGCCATTACATGTACAGGTGCCTGGTGCTGCATTTTGGGATTGATATAAAGTATGCATCACTTATTGAATGTTGGCTCAAGATATGATGTTTCATTTAAAATTTCAGATAATGAACCTGGGGATAGTATAATTACATCTAGGAAATACAAAAAATATGTGTTATTATATAGGACTTTGGATATTCCGGGTTCCATTTTGAGAGAGATTTCTTTTTACTTGGTCTTTCTGTGAATTTTCTTTTTCACATGGCACATGAGAAATGAAGCTTTTCTACATAATTATACATGTATATGTGCTTATTGTAAGTTAGAGATCAATATGGTAGAATGAATCATGGGCAAATATGGGACCAGCCAACCCGAAACCAACAATGATTTGCCAGAGAAGGTTTTCTGTAAATAACAGGCATCTTAATTTGATTTTTAAAAAGCAAAAAATAAAAAAAATGGCTTATCTGACAGGTTAATTCTTCTTATTCCTTCTATCAAATTTCAAGTAGTAAAGTTGAATAGAAAACAAGGTGCAAGAGTTTCTTTGACACACGCTTTTGTGGGCTGCTTGAAAATTTCACTGAGATTGCATAGTGTGCATATCTCGTCATTTAGTGAACCAAGAACTTCAAACATTGTTTTCTGCTTATCTTTTAAGCTCTCGCTTAGTTGCTCTTGCATTCAACGAAGTACTAGTTAGATGAGTTGTTGTAGATCAATTATGATATTTATGACTAGTCAAATATCATTCTAAAATTTAGGATGTACTTCAAAATTAAATGAAAATCTCAAAATTCATTTTGGGCGACTTATTGTTGGTTTTGATGTTGCCGGTCCCATATGTATTTTTTTTTCATGTGACAACAATAGATATTCAATATGCATTTTTTTCTATGTTTTTTTTCAGCTGAACAATCCTGACCAAAGAGTAGAAATCTTGAAGGACTTTGTAAAGAAGAACTTCCCGGTTTGTCCGCTTCTTACCTACGCACTAGAAGTCGAGAAGATCACTACAGCTAAGGTAAAGGAAATTCACAATTTAACATAATACCTTTGTATTTGTCATTTACATGTAGTTCTTTACAGTGAAACCAACCATTATTGATAATGTTAGGTAGTTGAATATTTACCCTTCTTTGCACATCTTGCAAATATTTTTATCAAGAGTAAAAAAAATGAATGACATTATTTGTGCATGTGTTGGAACAATTTACGTTGCAATTACATCGTCAGGATTACATGTACTTCATCGAGTTCATGAATAACCTGAAACCAGAAGTACCTACAGGCATATAAATGGTTAAAACATAGAGCTATTAACAGAAGGAGATCTGACTCTCTCAAACGCTTTGCCCCATTCGCGGCACCGCTAATCCCCTCTCAGCAGGGTCCCTCACGGCGCATTACACAGGTCGCTCGTAAATCAGATAAGGAAAGTTGATCGACGCAGTCGACAGGTCGGATTTGCGCTTGCGCAGTAGCGTTTTCACCCATAATGCATTTCACATCCGCTACACAAATTTATGCAAACATGGCGGCACACGATTTGTAGATGAAAATCTGGTTTTGGAACCAACTGAATGGGAAACGGACAATTCCAGCAAAGAGTTCTGTATATGTGGGACTCCGTCAACGGATGAGATGATCTCATGCTCAAGTCGCCGCATCGCATGCTTTCACAGAAAATGTGTTGGATTGGTCTGGATCTGTGAATTCTGCGATAGCGACTCGGCCTCGGTCTCCGCGCTTGGCTCTGGTCTCTGTTAATAGCTCCATAGTTAAAATGATTATTTGAATTACACATTACACAGCTGTACCCAGGTAATAATGATGATATTGAATGTTGATTTTTGGGAGATACCACACATGTATTTTTCCCTCAATAGACCCATATTACCCTTATAATGAGACCACTTTGGGAAGTATGTATGGTATCTCCCTCCTCAAAGCCAGTCAGAATATAAATATCTATTTTCTGATCATATTACTACTTTCTACATGTAGACGTGAAAAGAAATAAGAGGGAATCTCAACGATATCATAGTACTCTCCAATTAGTTTTGATGAATGTATGTAATGTCAGGTGCATTCTAGTAGCGTGATTTTATAACAAGTGAAACTAAACTACTCTTCAACAGGAAAACATTAAAAAAGCACCCTTCTAGGATATCATGAAAACAATAAAGGGGAAATGGGAAGAGAAGGGGGAAAAAAAAGAGCAGTTTGAAAGTCTTTTTATTTATTAAAGAATACTGTTTCTTTTCTCTGTATCATGAATGTTAGAAAGTGTCCATTCAAGATCCGGTGGCATGAATTGATTTATACACACAGTTATAAAGAAAGGGTAATACAAAAGAGAAACAAATCATCAGGCAATCAGGATCATTTACGTTGGAACCAGTTATAATAAAAAACCTTGATGAGGTGCCCCAGGATCTTCCCATTACATGTATGCCCTATTACCTTCCCCCGCCCACCACCCTTTTAACAATTACATGTACATTTACACAAAGTTTGACAATAACTTCATTATTACATTGGATATTGCCTGGCAAGGAAATGAATACACCTATGCCATGGTCATGATTGATTCATCAGCTGCTAATTTGCAATGGACATTTGCAATTGATCACAAAATATGGATTGGAACACACTCCCATGTGCTGTCACATGAAGTTGGAAAAAAGGCCCGTATTCTGAAGTCAGGTTTTACTTAGACCATGGTCTAACTCTGTGCTAAAATTATGGGAAGCCAAAAGTGTCAAATTTTTTAATTAAGTTGTATGTTTCTTTTGTTTACTGTGCTCTTTTCTGACTCATCGATGGTGAAGACAATCATCTATTTATACTTCCTAGACAATTATGAATGATTTGAGAGCCAAATGAGCTGAAATATATTTCTGATATTTCTACTGTTAGTGATTTATGCAACAATTGGCTATCCATACTTAAACCACAACTAACTGAGTTTAAGTTAAACCCGACTTCAGAATACGGGCCGTAGGGTTGAAGCCTTCTGACAAATATGACAAAATTTAGAATAAACAATTCACGGTAGTAGTCAAACCCCAAAGACATTTAACATATTTAGTAGTTGGCAAAGAGGATTAGACCATGTGAGACGAAACCCAGGGGGGGGTCACTCACCACATATTTTGCTTCCCACATACGTCCACACACTTGAACAATGAACCCTAAATGGCATAATCCTCCTGCAAACCTGGTTGAAAAGCATACCCTTAATGGTGTGAACTGGGTAAATATACCCTAAATGGCATAAACCCCGCATAAAAATGGTAAAAAGAATGTAACCTAAATGGCGTTATAAACCTAAGATTATATAAATGGTGTCAACATCATGCCCGGGACGCATGCCTACAACATTATAGTTGACTGCCGCCCCCCCCCTGGGCCCATGGCTACATGAGACAGAGACAAGGTGAGTGGAGAACGCTCAATAGTCGAACTTTGAAGACGGTCATAACTTGATACCTTAAGTGTCGAAAATAGATTCTGTAATTTAGTACTAATGTCGAAAACAGCTCTTGAAGCTGAAAAATACCCCCCCCCCCTTGTGAACACTTTTGCGGACGTGTGCATGTCGTCCATGATGGTGAGTGACCGCACCCTCCCCCCAGCCCCCCCCCCACCCCCCCCCCCCCCCCGCCTCAGAGGAGACCAAGTGGTATTAGACCAAATGGTACTTCATCCTCACACTGCACCACTTGATCCACACGTAGGTGAAAGTGGATATGAGGAAACGGCTTTGATTACCAAGAATTCACTTGAGAGAGCTACTTAAACTCCCATCCATTGGCAATTGGCCTGTCACATTGTGGAGGCAGGAAATGTACCTATTCTTGGCAAGATTCCAGTTATTATTAATGTTTTTGCACATCGTACTCTTAATTAAGACATTTTATACACATTGACATATATATAGGCATTGACGTACATGTATGCTCTTTGCATTGAAGGTACTCTATCGGGGTTTTTTTCCTTTTTCCTTTATCTTTTATATGGTTGAAGATGGCAGTGTTATTGAAGCATTATCAGTTCATCTTGTTCAAAAGTGGGGATTTCCCCCAAGGTTTTTATTCTATTTTTAGGGAATATATTTTTATTTTCTGAACCAGCTGCGTGGTACTTTGGTACCATTAAACTACAATTGGTATCAGATTTTAATTAAGTACTAAATATTAAGTTTTGATAATGAGTAATAGAATTGTTTTTTGTGGGATTTTTTTTATTCCTCCTGTTAATTATTAGCAAGTAATGTTAACGCTTGAAGATGAGTGTGACTATGATGATTTATTAGTTTATTTTCCTCGCAAATAGGGCTTCCCTAAAGTTTTTAATCAATTTAAGGGATACATGGTTTTGATGTTATAATTTTACATGTTTAAACTATCAACTCTTCATCTGAGCTCTTCCCCGTCTCACAGGAATGCTTTGTCATGTTGCGTTTGAGGACGCTTGCACAACAAAAATGCAAATTGCCACTTTAGTTTATTGAATATCTATATCTACAGTGCATCCCACAAAAAGGGAAACCTGGGGAGTGTTTCATCAACATTTTCATCCGACAAGTTGTCAGATCTGACATCTTTCCATGAATTTGATTGGCTGAAAGGCACTGTTCCTATGGTAACTGTCGGATTAAACGTCCGACAAGTCCTTTCATGAAACGCTCCGTTTTCAGAGAGAGGTTTCACATTTACGAACATATTTTTACTATGAATTTAATATTTATGGGTAGAGTGGAATCCCATCTTTAGTTTAATACCAACAGCTTAGTAAATCATTCACACATGGCAGATTACAAACAATAAATATTGAGGCCTATCAGAAATGATTTGTGCAGAAACTCATGTGTGAATCTGAATCCACTCTCATTTTAGGGTTCAGTGAAAAAAACTTAACAAAGAATAAAAAAGAAATGCTAAGGAGCCAAGCGTCAAATGAAGACTTCAAACTTGTCTTGCTCATTACTGCGTGAAGTGTTCTTCATATATTATGTATCAAAATGTAGAGGAATAATTGAATTGTATGATGATTTAAACGAAATATCAATTAATTTGCATTTGAAGAAAAAAGATGTGGGAATCCCTGTTTCCTTTTTCTGGGACGCACTGTATTCCCATTAAAGGACAAGTCCACCCCAACAAAAACTTGATTTGAATAAAAAGAGAAAAATTCAACAAGCATAATACTCAAAATTTCATCAAAATCGGATGTAAAACAAGAAAGTTATGACATTTTAAAGTTTCGCTTATTTTTAACAAAACAGTGATATGAACGAGCCAGTTGCATCCAAATGAGAGAGTTGATGATGTCACTCACTATTTCTTTTGTTTTTTATTGTTTGAAATATGAAATATTTTGATTTTCTCGTCATTGTCATGTGAAATGAAGTTTCATTCCTCCCTGAACTCGTGGAATTCCATTATTTGAACATTTTGTGCTTCAGGCAAGGAGGTCCTAATCGTCAAATTGGTAAAAATTGAAATATTGTATAATTCAAACAATAAAAAACAAAAGAAATAGTGAGTGAGTGACATCATCAACTCTCTCATTTGGATGTAACTGGCTCGTTCATATAACTATTTTGTTAAAAATAAGCGAAACTTTGAAAAGTCATAACTTTCTTATTTTACATCCGATTTTGATGAAATCTTCAGCATTGAGCTTGTCTGATTTTTCTCTATTGATTCAAATCAACATTTTTCTGAGGTGGACTTGACCTTTAAGTTTAATAGAAATGCTCAAAATAGCTTAAGTAAGATAATGCTTACAAAGGAAACATAATATTTTTTCCTTGCTGTGGTTTAGCTTGCATGAGAAGAGATCTGATCAGGATGAGCTATGTTATTAATGTGCCCGTGGTTAAAAAAAAGAAAGATAACAAAAAATGTGTTGGTAATGTAGAAGGAACAGTTGGCAAGGGGAATGAAAGGGAAATTCTCAAAGCAAAATGCTTCTTCAAAATCATGATAGCAATGTAAGGAGCGATAGGCTATGGAGGGGGTAAGAAATGGATATTTCAGAATCAATTTTCATTTGAAGCAGAATGTCCTGATTGATATAACACCATTTTAAAGAAACACGGTTGAAAAATGGGCCAGTGTACCCCCCCCCAAAAAAAAAAAATTGAGGGGAAGTGGCCTAAAAGTGCCGAGTCATAGACATAGACATTCTGAACTGGATCTTTTTAATATACATATTGTTTGGTTAGTTGTCTTTAACATAAGATGGAATTAACAAATGAATCTGATGCTGGTGAAGAGTTATGCTTGATTAAAGTTGACATGCATTCAGACAGTGTACGTCCGACCCCCATACTGATTTTCTTACAGTCAAGCAAAATGCTCCTCATATCTATTACAAATGAGTCAGTGGGGTTAAACTCTTTCCATTTTGATATCTACATTTTTAGATCACATCAACAATGAAACAACACAACTATTTACACAATGCAGGATATTTTTTTACTGTTAAACTTCAAGTAAAATGTATCTTTTTTAATGGTTTGCAAAAGATATGACAAAGAATTTCTTCAACATTAAAAAAGTTGTCCTGTTACAAACTTTGTTTAAACAAGGTGGGTTACGAACCATGAGTCTTCCCTGATGTTGCAATCGATAAAACATGCAATATGACCTTTTGACCCCTAGATGACTTTTGATCTCTCCATCCTCAATAACTTTTTCCACTAGGTGGTTTCAGACCGCCTCGAAGTTCGCCAGTTCCAGGTATTCTCTGATCGGGAAATTTACCCCGATCAGAAAATACCAGGTATTTTGGTAATGTGAAAGCAAACTACGCGTAATTTCCCCGAATGAAAATACCCGCTAAATAGTAGGTACTTGGCGAAATTATGAGAACTTTCGTGGGGATTTTTCCAAGGTCGCAGGTATTTTGGCAATGTGAAAGCAAATTATGGGAACTTTTATCCCAGCGTGTCGTTGGGCGCAGCGGCGTGGGTGGCTGCTGGGCTTGTGATTTTGAATCTCCCTCCTTGCCTGCTTATCAGACCACACTGCGCATGCTCGTAACTTCGGGTACTTATCCTGAAGGATGTGTTTCGGGGCGGTGTGAATGCAGGAATAATTAACGGGTATTTTTTAGCCTTAAAAAGTTCTCGTAATTTAACAGGGATTCTTGTGATCGAGGCGGTTTGAAACCACCTACTGATCATTTTGTTCCATGATTTGGCAAAGTTAATGCAGAAATATGTCATTTGACATTTTTACCCCTAGATGACATTTGACCTCTCAATCCTCTTTAACAAATATGTGGTACTACCCACTGATAATTTGTTCCAAGTTTTAATACATTTGAATACAATACACATAAAAGTATCGAAAGTTAACTTTTGACCCCTAGAAAGCTTGAACAATTGACCTTGAAATAACAAAATGACATTTTTACCCCTAGATGACATTTGACCTCTCAATCCTCTTTAACAAATATGTGATACTACCCACTGATAATTTGTTCCAAGTTTTAATACATTTGAATACAATACACATAAAGTATCGAAAGTTAACTTTTGACCCCTAGAAAGCTTGAACAATTGACCTTGAAATAACAAAATGAGCAAAAGTGACCTTTGACCCCTAAATAACCTTAGAAATTATCATCTTCTTCAACAAAAAAATTGTATTACCCACTGATTTTGTGTTTGAAGTTTGAACAATATTGATGCAAACAAAAAAAATAATTGAAACAAAATGTGTCAAAAAATGACTGAATGGCCTCTTATCTATTGACGTTTTGACCCTTAGATGACCTTTGACCTCATCAACACACACATGGTATCAACCAAGGATCATTTGTACCAAGTTTGAACAAGGTTGATGCAGAAATAAAGAAATGAGAACAAGTCAAAATTAAATGAATAACCCTTCACATTTTCATAACTTACACCCCTATAGGCAAAAGTAGAATAGTCTAGACATCCATGTATCATTATAGCAAATGGGCAGATCTATTTCCCATAGAGGGGCAATCGCTGTACCTGAGATTGAGGGGAAGAGGCAATTTCTTCTTTTATATAGAACTTCTTTGTTTATTAAATTTCTCATGTATTTGTAGGTTTTTAATTTTGATTTTCTTTTTTAATTTCGATTTTCTTTTTTAATTTCCTGCAGGCTATTATTCAGTCATAATTACCACTAAATTCATTAAGTTATGTGATAATTTGAGATGAAGGAAGGTAGTTTCTATTGAATATGCACACAAAACACAAATAAATCACCATTTCTTGAAGATGATATCATCATATAAAAATCTACATATTGCCAAAAATGTGTGGTATTCTTTGTGAAATTGTCTCAAAACTTGTGCAAGACTTCAAAGAAAAAACCAATAAAACTATACAGCGATATCAAGGTGTATTAAAGAACTATCATGCAAAATGTTAAAGATGGAAGGTGAATTTTGCCCCCGGTATTTGTTGGGTAAAGAAAATACAAAAAAGGTCATTTTAAACTAGGTTGAAATTGAAATTTGTATTCAATTTTGAAAGATTGATATGAGTAAAAGATGTTATGATATTAAACTTTTGCAAAAAACATCTAAGCAGTGCAAGATAAGAACATTAAAAAAGTTTCAAAGGGGTCGGACATACAAAAAAGTTGTACGTCCGACCCCCACTTAACTTGAAATCCCAGACTAGTGGTGAGCTACCTTCTGGTGTATATATTAAACAAACAAAGCTTGCTTTGCATCTGACTTTGGGAAAATTTACCTGCTTTTGTTTTGCTTGTAAGAAAAAAAGTGTATGTGAAAAGGGGTCGGACGTACATTTGAAAGTGCCTGCTTTTAATATATTTGGTTTAAAAAATATAACAAAAATAGAAAAAACCTAACTTGTTTTTTAGAAACCTGACATAATAACAACTTGGGCAACATCCAACTTTGATTATTTCAAAGCTTGTAAAAGATTTAAAATTTGTTGGAAACATGACCTTTTAAAATCAGTAAAATTCTATTTTGTTGCTATGGTGACTTCAATGCCTTGCCAAAATGAAACGATACATTGTTTGAAATTATTTCTTTCAGATTTATACATTTCAGTGTCTTAGCTTTCAAGTGATACCTAATTTGTTCTGTTTGTAGGATTTTGAAATTTTGACCAAAAGGTTTACTATTTTATGGAACAGCCCATTAGAGGACGGGGCATTGTGGCCCCCACCTCATCAAGTTCTGCGGTTGAATTGAAACCACTGCGTTATATGCCGGGCCCATTCCTGAATTTTGTTTTATACAGACTTTCGCATCTTTTGACACCAAATATATGATTTATAGCCCACCTCTAATGTACACTATAAGGATCGAGAGAAAAAGAGCATCGTTTAGGGTATCTTCAAAATGTCACCAGGGTTTAATTGCATGCATGATTTAAAAACAGCTTTCCCAATCTTCATCTGTTTGTTGTCCTGATAGGAATCAGAAGATTGTGATGGAAAAGATGCTGAGTGGAATTCCGCCTAAACCATACATGTATGTAGCTAATTCTGGCTCGGAATTTAGTAAAGGTTCATTTTTTTAGCAGGAAAAAAAAGGAAAAGATGCTGAGTGGAATTCCGTCTAAAACGTGTGGCTGATTCTGGCTCAGAATTTTGTCAGCATTGTACATTTTTTATACACGCGCCGATACGCGCTAAATTTGGCGTAATTTATATCGGAAATCTGCATAAATCATGGACTCAACCGTAGGTTTTCAAAACCACCTTTGTGAATGAGTGTGAGAATTATAATATGTAAAGGCCCTTGCCAGATTCCTGTTGAGGACACAACTCTTTGACTGTTGATTTGGAATTCTCAATGTGACTGTCTCAACCTGCAATTTATTGGTCCTTTACATTATTTCCTTATTCATTTTTTGTTTTATTTTGCTAGAAACCCAACCTCATCTTGAATGTTGATGGTGTTATTGGTGTTGCTATGGTTGACCTCTTCAGGAACTGCGGAGCTTTCACAGCGTAAGTAATCATATTACACAATCAGTGTCCGTAATGTGTGTTATAAAATTGGCAACAACTTTTGATATTTATTTGACTTGATAAAAATTGATACTACATAATATTAGTAATATAACACAATAAATCTGGAAGCATTTTCTGTACCATTTTTTTGCTACAACTACTTGCAAATACAGTTTTCCCTTCTAAGAATGAGTAATCCTAAAAAGTATGCTAATTAGGAGATGTCTTCTGTACCAATTATTTTCTACAAGGAACTGCAAATACAGTTTTTCCCTTTAAAAATTATTGGTAATCTGTAAAATTATACTAATTTGAAAGCATTTTCTATAACAGTTATTTTCTACAAGAACCTGCAATAGTTTTTCCCTCTTTAATTGATGAGTAATTTGAATAATGTATACATGCTATTAAGAAACATTTTGCTACCAGTCATTTTCTATAAGGACCTGCAAATAGGGTATTCCTTTCTTGAAGTGATTGCTACAGAGTTTCATTTCCAATGCACCATGACTTGCTCATTTTGAAAAATTAGCATGAATGTACATGTAGAGAATGGTATCTATTATCTGTTTTTATCAACCAAAGGCTTCCACGAATACAACATGCATCATATGGACAAATTTGATAGAAAGTGATTCATCTATTTCATGATATGAGGTTGTGTGAACAAGGACCTTCACCTATGATACTATATCAAGTGTTTTAAGTCTATAAAGTAAACGTCTGTATCGGTTGTATGATTTACTGATACATGCGACCTGCCAACCTCAAACCAATAAAAGCTTGCTCAAAATGAATTCTTTGATTTTTATTGAGCATGAAAAATACACCTCCTCAGCTTAATGGCACTTAAATTGTCCAAAATTTACCAACAATAAATGATACAAGTACATGTACTTGATTGAATGTATAAGAAATTCAGAGAGGGCTTAATAGAGGAGAGAAGAAAATATTTAAAAGTGCAAATTACATCTACTAAACCTAAACCTGCCAACTGTCCTGATTTTCATTTTTTTCAAAATGGCAAAAATCAGGATGTTCTGATTTCTGAAATTTAATGTGTGAAAAAAAAGATATGTGGGGAAAAATTGCCAGACACTTTCAAGCCCCCCCCCCGGCCTGTCCTCGATACATCTCAAATAGCCCAGTCCTTTAACGGTTAAAGTTGCTAAAATCCAGGAGTTTCTGGGGGCACTGCCTTCTTGACCCCTGCATGGGGCTCTGCACCTGGACCCCCACTTGGGGCTTCGTCGCCCCCTGGACATTGTCTGTCCAGATTTTGTATTTCTTTTTAAATGTTGGCATATGATCTGTAAACTCATGTTTATTTTACGTCATCACACCAAAATAGGCTTTGGTCATACAAACTGGGATCATGTATATGTAGCAATGAAACTGAGATAGTGACAGATACTTTTAGAGGAATTAAACCAAAACTTTAGAGGGCTTTAAGATCAGATGTGCAATTACATCTTCAAGCCTAGAAGGTTATTCTTCCCATTTGGCTACTCTCACTTCTTGTAAATGAAAAAAAAAATGCAATGTCATTTCAATATGAAAAGAAAAAGATACAACTGGATCAAGGCTAATTAAACTTCAAATCAAATATTCACATGTTTAATAAAGAGATTTTCTTTAGTTGCTAGTGCAATGCTAATTGTGTACATTATTACTTGTATTATCGTACGCTAGAGTCCCCAGTTTTCTGCGATACAGGAAACAGAAAAAAAATCATGGATATATGAATATCATGGAAAACGCTTTTCTCCTGACCGAAATATATTATTTTGCTAAAATATGTTTCATTAAAGAAAATGTAGTATTTGAAATAAAATAGGGAACCTTTTTGTTGTGTTTAGTTCATATTTTGCAAAGTTAACAAAAACTAGAATTGATTGTTGATATTAATTGATTTTTTGCAGTGAGGAAGCAAACGAGTATGTTGAAATTGGAGTCTTGAATGGTCTTTTTGTTCTCGGCCGTAGCATGGGCTTCATCGGTGAGTCATACTTTTATGATCATTTAAAAGAATTCCCAAGAACATTTTATCACGCTCATTTATCATACAATTGTCTTATTTCCTGGTCCATCCCTGTAACATTGCATTGTTTAAGAAATAATGAATGAAGATTAAGATGCATATTTCATTGTCCGATATTGAATTAGTCATTGTTTCATGAAATATATTGCATGGAGATTGTGTAAGTTGAAATAGAAAGAGAAATTATTAGATATAAATATGAAAATTACAAGTGCAGTCAACCGTTAACTACATGTACTTAACAAAGCATATGGCCTTTTTCTTTTGATCCCGGTGAAGTAGATTAATCATATAATGGAGGTTATATCTGGGTTTATGGTTTGGCTCCACTTTCTTGTCCGAAACCTGTGGAAACCTCCTTTTATTTGATATTGTCCATCCATTTGAAGATTCAAACTTCACAGTATTTTGATATTGTCATCATATATAATTCTGTAGAGGCCTATCGAGTTATACACAGTGGTATGTGTACATGAATCACAGCCAAACCTTGTTTAGTGATAAAAGGACAGCTTCTCAATAATGGCTTTTCGGTTGATTTCCCGCGAATGGTGATCCCCATGGAAACATGTACATGTAAAGAATTTGTTGCTGTAGATATTGTGCATGTTATTATAACATGTATTCATAAAATAGGACCCTGATGACCATTTCTTGTGCTGTGAGATATATCCTCCTCCCGGGGGGGCCACTTACATTGACGAGTGGATATCATGCGCGACCAAAAAAACACATAAAAAGGATGTCCTTTTCACGATAGGGCACGTTACGTACGTAACGTGATAAGGGTGTCAAAAACACAAAAATAAGGGAAAAAGGGTATCTATTTCGCTAGGAAAATTACGTGTTTAGGGTCTAATTTGCGGGGATGATAAAACAAAATTAAAATGTTTTATAAAGGATGTCCTTTTTGACCCAACACTTCGTGTTTAGAGTCCGATTTGCGCGAGGTGTAGAAGGTGGGGTCGCCGTATACTAAACCAAATAAGGTAAAGCCGATGACCAAAGGACCCGTAACAATAAAACATTCCTGTACTTGTTTAGGGGTTCATTTCAGGGAATATTTGCCAAGAGTATCGTTTTGTTTCTAATACTTGTTAAGGGTAGGGTTTCACACGCCAATACTTGTTAAGGGGTGCATTTTCAGAATATGGTAATTACGTGTTTAGGGTGCTTTTCGAGACCCCATGGTCGCGCATGGTATCCACTCGTGAATGGAAGTGGCTCCCCCCCCCCCCGGATCCTGTAGCTGATCACCTAAGAACATGTTCTAGTTAAATGCATATAGTCGTGTTAATCTTAACGTGCAGTTTTCCGAAACACCAACCTGTCCTTAACTCTGTCCACTTTGTTCGACTAGAGTCACATACCGCAGGCTGCCAAGTTCGACTCGAGTCACATATCACCCACATTAGACTCTGAGCGCATGATCTGGACATCACATTGTATTGTTTACACACAAAGCTTTTCTTTACAATAAACCAATCAAAAGCTGTTGTAAGCTGAATTAGCATAGTCAGTGCAAAACTCCTCTTAAGGTTGCACCTTGAGATTAATGTGGCAAAGGAGTGATCCTGTCCGAGGCAGGCAAAGAGTTAAAGACATCTTGATTATTATTTTGCCTCTCTCCCTTGGCCTTGAGTGGTCTCTATTAAATTTGTGTACTATATTCAAGCAGCAAGTTTAATCATTGAACTATCATAACAGGGGCCTGTTGCAGAAAGTGTTACGTTTAAACGCAATTAAAAAAATCAATCGCAAGTCCAAAATGCGCGCTGTTGATTGGTTGAAAATCAAGTTGCGCATGATTTTTAGAGTTGCGATCGATTGCAACTCTTTCTGCAACGGGCCCCTGGTTAAAGATACATCTGATTATTGACATAATTAACTTTCAGTTTATCATGCATGTGCCTAATAGGTAATTCATTATGTTTTATCCAACATTAGGTCATTATCTGGATCAGAAGCGACTGAGGCAAGGGCTGTACCGCCATCCATGGGACGATATCTCTTACGTTCTCCCTGAGGCTCACTGAGTCCACAGCATCCAGGGGTCGGTTTCACAAATGGCTAAGTCTGATTAAAAAGTCATGTTTAATTGCCATATGTTCGCATTATATGCATCACATGATGTCACTGATTGATAGCATTAGCGCATGTCCCTTGAACATACCTGTATAACGTGGTGATGTAACATATATCAATGGCAAAGGGGAAATTAGGTGTGACTCTGAATCAAACTTAGATGTTTGTGAAACATCCCCTGATGTCATCTGAAGACCAAAGTATCATGTGCATCTCCTCCATCATACATGTCAATGTTCCAGATTGTGGATTATTATTTCATGTGTTTTAACTTGTATTGCAGGATATTGTGAGCCTGTCGTGCAAGAATATTTGCAATCAATTGCAAATACATGTATCTGATACACATTTACAATTGAAAGATTAATTTTATTTGTCGCAAATCATTTCACACTTCTTGTTGCAAGAATGCAGATCAGCAATCAAATGGAAATTTGTAATTAATTGCAAGGTATGTGATTGAATTGGGAATCCCAAATAGATTTGCGATCGATTGCAAGGTTTATGATTTGCCATTCCTCTTTCCTGAGTTTGTGAATTATGTTGTGAAACTTGAATTATATTTACATGTATATCAGTACACATCATGACAGTAATGCATTAGATGATTACAAGATGTGGTGAGAGATGTTTTAAAACGTATTGGAAATGAAGTTTTTGTTTTATAGTAATATGTATTATTATTGTTTGCCATGTGACATAGCTATCTTAAAATAAATGTTTTCTCCTCTGAAGTCTTAAGATAAAAGTTGTATTCTGTGAACCTGCTGATAGAGATATGAAAATATGATTTACCTTGTCGCTCATTCTTACCAAACTTTGCTAATGATAATAATAATAAGATATCACTTAATACAATAATATTTCTAAGCACTGCATATTATTATCCCGTCCATAGCAGAGCTACCAGCAATGCGTTTCAGCATTTCAAGGAATGAATTCCTGGGCCCCGTCTTAGAAAGAATTACAATTGATCCAATCAATCATAACTCTATGGAAATCCATCAGTGTCATAATTTTTTGGTACAAAAAACTTGCACAATGTCATCTGTATGCAAAGAGAAGTGCAGTGCATTTTCAAGAAAACAATGAATGCATGAATATACATCATAGCTAGAAAATACTTTGAACAAACATGCATATTAGATGTTGATGTTGCTGGCCGTCCATAGTTACGATCGATCGGATCAATCGTGACTCTTTGTACAACAGGACCCTGCTGTTTAGCCATTCATTTCACCCAGGTAGAGTGCAGTGATTATAGATCAAAGAGTCCCCTGAACTACCCTACATTGAGCTTAATGTATATGGCAATGAAATAAATTGTGTAAACATGTACATGTAGATGCTTAAGATTCATAGTTTTAAGTGGTAATTAAAACAATATTTATTATCACTTTCTGTGCTTAAAAGCTTTCATTAGTATGTAGTATGTATTGAATCATATGAATGTATAATTTTCATGATTTGATGTTGGAAGGGTATCTAACTGTAAGCTTTTTGTTTCTTTATGTTGAATAATTACTTTGTTACTTTTTTTAGTTCTTGTATGGATATTGCTACAGAATGTCAATGTTGGAATAGCCATTTGTTGTTTTGGTGTATGAAAGCATTGTTAGTTTTCCAGATTGTTTTGCCATTTTTGTTCTTCATCAATGTATGATGAAAGATAGATCAGGATAGTGATGTATAACTCTGGTTATGTGTAAAGATCGATATTGGAAACTCAACTCTAACTTATTTGAATTATTGTATTTACATTATGTGAGAAGTTTTCATATTGATGGGGGAATTAATCAAATAAACTAACTTTTGAACTCATTGTCTTGGGGGAATCATATTTACAATTGAATGTGTCATAATACTCTGCATTTGGTATCATATTTCTTTGGTGTCCTAATGGTAAATTAATGTTAATATCATGAAATTCTGTTTTCTAGATAATACTCGCGTTGACCCCTAGATTCAAAGTAAAAAAGAAAATCATTTTTTAATGTTAGGATTAAAGATGTTCATTCTAGAAGCTTTCTATTGGTGTTAGATTTACACATTTACAGATGATAATGAAGCCTCAAAATTAATAATGCCCCATAGATTTCAAACAGGAAACATAAGGGAAATACTTTAACATTTTGTGTTCTAAACTATTGAGAGTACTGTGTGTTATTTAGTGTAAATTTTAACTGAATCTTCCTTCATGTGCAATGGAAACCATGAATTAATGTTTAGATACATATACATTCATGCTTTAGAAATGTTTATTACTTCTGTTCTAAACTTGATTATACAGCTCAAAGCTTTGAATGGTCCTCTTTATTTATTTTGCATTTGATTAGCATATGGAAGAATGTTCACTCTCATTGCAAACATTGAAGTTTCAAATAGAGTGGATGTTACGTGGAGGAGGTTTACGGTTCACCATAAAAGGACTGTAAACCAGATGAGATGAGCTGAATATGGCTTGAGCACTGATGGTTTGATCGATAGGAGCAGGATGAATCTGGTTTACTGTCCTTTTCAGGACTTCACTCACTTTCAAGAAAAGAATACTTCTAATATCCTCTTTTCATCCTTTCTCATCTTTCCATTTTGATCTTTCTGCCTGTATTTCCTTTCTTCATATTAAGGCCACCGCACACTTCACGACCCGATTGGTCTCCGACTGGCTTGCAACTGGGTGAGGGGAGATGTGACGTCACAGCTCTTGTTAGCTTGAGAGTCCCAGACCGGTCAGAGACAATTCGCAAGGAAAATTGTAAGGAATTGACATGTCGAATTCTTATGACTGGATTGCAAGCTCAATCCAACTTCCAGCCAATCAGAGTTGCACAACGCATATATGATAAACAATGTGCATACGCAGTAGTAAGTGCTCTTTCTCAGTTGCTATGACAAAAAGCAAAAAGCGCATGCATGAGTCGGAGAGAGCATTCTAGTCGGATCGCAAGGTGTGCGATGTTGAGGCTTATGACTACCTTTTGAATTCATCTCAGTCGCAAGCCAGTCGCAGACCAGTTAGGTGGTAGGTGTGCGGTGGCCTTCACACACGGTGAACCGTAAACATCCACTTTATAAACTTCACCTTGCAAACCTACAAAGATCAGAGTGGGTGTTGTTACAAAGGAGCCCCCAAGTTTGCCATGTAGAATAAATTATTAGTGGTTATCCCAATACTTTCTTCATCACAGACAGTTACTTGAGAATTTGCTGATATCTTTGTAAAAATATAAATGCTTTATTATGGCAGGAAAATGACATGTATATGTATACAATGATTGCCAAAGCAATGTATTTGAACAGCGGCTCTGAGGATGGCAAAAACGTACTTGTCTAAACGTGAAGTTTGGGTTGTACATTTAAGGACCTATCATTCACCTGCAGAAGAATACGTGGTGTACTGCCAAACCTCAGAATTGGAATAGCAGTGCCCAGCCATGGCGTAATTTCCTTCAGCAAGAAACTGATCCACAGTGTGCTGCACTCAACCCAGGTGAGGTAAATGGGTACTGGTAGGAAGTAATTCCTTAAAAAGCTGTGTGCGCTATGAACGCCTAGCTTAGCCGGGTAATATAGGAGCGCCTTGAGCACCTAACAAGGTGGATATGTGCGCAATATAAATATTATTATTATTATTGAAGTAAAAAATGAATAGCTTCTCAGGCAAAGATACTGTACATGACAATGCCATGCTACTAAAGTTCGAAGTGGGGAAGGGGTGACATATACAACCCCCCCCCTGAATAATAAGCTGCTTGAAACTACGCCAGTGAATAGTGTTTTATTAGGTATTTTGATTGGAAATTTGACATTTTTGGCAAAGCCAGGTTTTGGTCAAACATGTATTCATTCTTGCTATTGGTATATTTGTCATGTAAGTGAAAATGATGCACAAAATCATTGTGGTATATTTATATAATATTGACTGGCCTTGAGGGGAACATCAAATATATTGCCAGCAAATGAATCATATTGGCCCGAGTCTTTAAACGAGGGCAATATGGGTCATTTAAGGGCAATATATTTGATGTTCCCCGAAAGAAGAGCCAGTCAATATTTTTATTATCATCCAAATCAGATATCTAGAGCAAAAATCATGATAATGGGGATATTTCTTTTAAAAATAGAGTTCTATTGTGTCATGTTAATATCGGTCTAGGCTCTGCACTTAACCATTATGACGTACTTGCAAGCGCTCGGATTCAGCGTTGTCTTTATTATGACGTATATTGTTGGTGGGCGGATCCTTATGAAGCGTATCTCTTTATACGCATCCACAAATGCCCGGATGTGAGACCAGGGAAAATACAAAGGTATATTTTGCTTCGTCTCTGCATGCAAAGTAAATACGCGCATTGAGACCGAGGAAAATACAAACAATATACCTACACTTCCCGATATTCAGAAAATGTAGGGCAATACGGTTTTGTAAATGACCTGCTCAGATGTCTGTTACGGGTGATAATTAATGACTATCCCACCTCATCCATTCTTAAAGGGGAAGTTCACCCTGAAGAAAACTGTTGTAAAAATAGCGGAAAAAAATATTAGATCCGTTAAAGAGTAAGAAAGTTATTAGAGTTCAAAGTTTCGGATTTGTGACGTCATAAATGAGCAGCTGCCCCATGTGTTATGTAATATAAAATGCATGAATTTCAAATTTTGTATGGTTCCTGATGACTTAATTTTGTTTTCTATTCATGATCGGGTGTGAAATGATTTGTCTATGGATATACAAAAGGTACAGTGAAAACCATTTTCAATTTTCTGAGAAAATGACATTTCATTGATTTTTTACCATTCGCTATGTAGGAATGCTGCTCACATATGATGTCGCAAATCAATTAATTGAAATTCTAATAACTTTTTAATTATTTGATGAATTTTTTTTCAAATATTCGGCAATATTTTTAATTATTTTTCTGCTTTTTTTCAATAAACTTTTTGTCAGGGTGAACTTCCCCTTTAATGAAGAATTGATTTATGAAAATGCAGTCAAAATACATGTAGGCTACAATATGGAGACACCAAGTCGCAGGATATGATAAAATGTAGCTTAAAGCTTCTCCAGTTTTCTTTGAAAAGTTTGATTATATATGTCACCAAATCATAAATACATGTACATGTATGTAGATGCATTTTATGTACTTCATACAATTGATTAGAAATTGCCTATCCTTCTTGGTACTTATAAACCATAATCAGGTTTTGAAGTCAAATTAATTACAGCTTGGCATTTTTTTTTTTTGCATATTTTTTTATCGCAAAATCAGGCGAGACTTGTGGTTCACGAACCACCTTGTTCATTGTAGCAGCCGTACATATATCATGTACTGCACAAATTTTATTTTTATTCTTTTTATTTTTATTCTGATGGATATTTTATTTGGTGCAAGGTGTACTTGTGGACAAATTGTAATAAAGCAATAACATTCCCTTGTTATTATGTATTAAGCATATCAGCAGTGGCTTTTGATTTGATTTTGTATGTGTATTTTGACTCTAATCAAAGAGCTATGAAATTGGTCTCTCTTAATGAGCAAATGAGCTAAATTCAGTTTCATGGTCAGATAATCTGAGATTGTATCTGGTCTTGATAAAGACTAATGATGAATTTTTCTGGTTGTAGTTTCACCATTAGTTTGTTCAAGTTCAAGACATTGATAATGTCAAACAAATATATGTACATAAAGATACAATTTCATACAAAATGAATGGCAGGTCAAAGTATTTATGTTGGTTACAAAAAAAATACAAACTGAATTAACACAAAGGATGATTACGATGATAGTAGCTGCGATTAAATCTGGAATTGGGGCAAACATTTGCAGCGGTGAAAAACCTTTCTGAGATTGCTGTTGTGCCCTCACTTATTGTAGTAGAATATGTTTATGAATATTCAAGTTGTGGAGTTGATTGATAATATCACGTAACTCAATTTCTTCAATATTCATACATGTTTGTGGGATTCATATTAATAAATTTTGATCTTTACCTCCACACTTCAATGCACATCAGAAAAGGGGCTCAGTGATGCTGATGATGGTGGTGGTAGTGGTGATGATGATGGTGGTGGTAGTGGTGATAGTGATAATGGTGGTGGTGGTGATAGGTATGATGATGGTGGTGCTGGCGGTGATGGTGATGATGTTGATGATGATGGTGGTGGTGGTAGTGGTGATAGTGATGTTGGTGGTGATGGAGCTGTTGGTGATGTTGGTGGTGATGGAGCTGGTGGTGATGGTGATGATGATGGCGGTGATGATGGCGGTGGTGATGGTGGTGTTGATGATGCAGATGCTGAAAATAGTGGTCACATGATTTTGATGATGAGATAAAGAAAGAAAAGGGGGGAGAGGAGAAGAATAAAAATAAAAAGGAGGAGAACAGGGAGGGGGGGGGGGAAACATAAGAAGAACGAAGACGGGAAGGTGCGGAGAATGAGAATTTAATGTTATTCATACATTCATATTGCAAATTACTGCTATCATTACAATTCTTATCTCATCGGTAGATATCTTTTATATGATAATACTCAATAGATATTTTATCATTTCGTCACCACCATTTAAACTTGCTTTTTAAAATTACAAGTCAAAGATATAAAGCAAAGATCTAATATCTAGTATGGAATATATTATACAAATATACCAGGCTTTGAGTAAGTATAGCGGGAATTATTTGTCCGAGGTTGGACAGGTATTACTAATTTTCCCCGAGTAATCAGAATCAATGCACTTTAGATTTAACACTTAAATTCGTAGTTAAAAATAATCGTCAATTGTCACTATGTATACCATTTTTAGGCTTCTGTTAATTTAGTATGATTTCGAAAATGAAAGTGAGGAAATAATACCGGTGATATAAAAAACCTCTTGACATGATATTTGAGAGCGGTGGGTTTTTTTTCATTATAAAGGGCAGAACTCTATTACACTCTGTAATTCTACTTTGTCTTTTTGACATTAAAAATACGAGTACAGGAAGCAACCGTCCTCAAGCTAATGTAGCCGGGCAAACCAACGAAACCGACTCCATGTACGTGTGTATGCCTACAGTGAAAATGGTGTCAAATTAAAGATTTACTTTTCACTCTTTTCATGAAAATAGAATATATAAGGCATTATTTAGGGTAAGAAACCATGACAAATACTTGTTGTTTAGGGTACTCTGAGATCATGGAGATCGGTGGATGCTTTTTTTTTTTGGGGGGGGGGGTCCATTTTGGAAGTCCAAGCATGCAGGCCACCTTACAGTGCCCCCGGAATAAATGCACCACATCACTATCAACGTATAGAGTTATACAAAGGAAAGAGCGTCTTAGTAATATTGATAGTCAGAATATGTAATAAATAGAAACAATATTCATTTTCTAATAAAATCCAAACGAAAACAATTTGCTATTATGTTATGAAGATATTACCAATGCTATTACATTTCTACTCAAGAGGAAAAGAAAATCCCCGAGAATTTTCGAATCTATATTTAATTACTCTCACCATGCAGGAAAGGTATACAAGTATACAACTTAAGTAATAATATACATATTGAATTTTAAAAACGTTGTGAATATATCCTTTCATCAAAATGAAGTACCATATTTTTTTAATGATTCATTTAGCATTAAACATTTTTTTAGATTATCAATTATACAGACACACATCGAAGGAACATTTTGTTATCTTCATTGTCACTCTGTAAAAAATGAACAAAAAATCTAAGACAAACAAGTAAGAAGATTGATCAATTGAATAATATTGTTTTCGTATCTACATATAATCCGAATAATGGAGACTTTTCAAATTCTATAAAACGGTCAATGTCCCTTTTTAATAATGATGCTCACCTTAAAAGGGTTTTTGATAAAACTAATTATGTTGCAAGCAAAAGACAAGCTCCTAATTTGAAGAAAATTTTGACAAAAGCATTGTTAGACAAATCACGAGGGACGAAAAAAATGTGATAATAAACGATGTAAAACGTGCACATATATGCCTACTACGGATAGGTTAGAATTTAAAAACAATGATAATAAAAAATGTTCAAATTGAAAGATTCTTTTTCATGCATATCTCGGAATTTGATTTATTGCATGACCTGCAACGGATGTGGAAAACAATATATTGGAGAAACAGGAGGTATTTTGAGGAATAGAATGAGCCTCCACCGTCAACACATAAGAGAGAAAAAATATCAAATTCTAAATGTAAGTTAACACATATCAATATGTGCAAAAGGAATAACTCCAGAATTTCATGTTATACATACATTTAAAAAAATTAAAAACAGACAACGAAAACGAACGTAAAATAAAAGAGAAACATTTCATTGACATATTTCAGCCGGAGTTGAATAGACCTTATCATCATATTATTCATAAAGAATAAAAATGGAAATGGACTAACCATTGATTCTTTTAATGGGTGTAAATAATAATGAAATATCTTTTGATCATAGCGCTTCACATTATGATGTAAATTATGTCTTTTGATCATAGCGTTTTAGATTATGACGTAAATTACGTAATGATGATAACATAATGATTCCGTTGCTACGCAACGCATCTCATCAGCGAATACATACTTGATATATGGCGCTAGAGCGCAATTTTTGTATGAATTTGTTGTTAATCAATATTTCACTTTCTGAAGAATTAAAGACGAAACTAGTTAAAGTGAAATAATTGAGCATTTTTTTTACTATTCTTCATTTGGTTTGATTATTATTTTTTTTCCGTGACGGGTGACATACTTCGTTGTTTCATCGTGTTTATATATATATATATATACACATATGTTCATTTCAAAAATAAGTTCTCAATATCGTGATAATCATGTAATATCTTTCATAAAAAATATTAGAGAATGTAGATCTAATGTATTTTGAGGGAGAAAATAGATATCTATACATGCACAATATGATTATACATACAAAATTGCTTCGACTTACTAAGAACTGGTAGCATTTATGAAAACTGTATTATTTCATATTATAATAATTCTGATAACTCGAGTTAGGTTAAATCCGCTCTTCATGCCACAATGGCACCACATTTTGGTGTGATATCGTGCAACCACTTGAAAAGAAAATTGAAAATATGCATCTTTTTTTTTTGTATTGTTTGCACTCTAAATGCTGCAACTCTGCAGAGTTTAATGGAGTAGATGGTGCAGATTTTGACTTTTTGTAGACGGTTCAACTCTTTTTGAACCCTTCATGGTGTAGCCGCCTACACAACTCATGAAGGTGGAAAAGGCTTATTTTGAGTGAAAAGTTTAGACTTTGAAAGAGCTTCCAGTGTGACAGTTAAAGGATGAAATATTCAACCCATTCGTGTGGATTAATTACGGATTTTTCGCACCCTCGACACAGAACGCTTTTAAGAACATAGAGAATCTATTGTCAAATATCATTCATGACAATGAGGTCTTTGTCGAGGGTTGGTGGATCGAAACAGCAGATTCATCCTGGACTGTGGACAAACTACATTATGTGCAATTTTTCGTCAGCTCCCAAACGTAGAGCGAAACTGTTCTTCCGATTCACCATTTTTCGACAAAGACCTCCCAGTTTGTCATTGTGATTTGAATTGCATTTTCAATGCATTTGCTGTGTTCTAGGATTCGTTATGAGTAGCGACGTGAATTAAAACTCCATATTAATAGATGGAATGCTCACTGTTAATGTCAATCAGAGCTAACGGACCGTTCTGCCTATATCACGTACACATTGTAGGTCTACCCTTTACTGCTTTATGCAATCAATGGTGTATCCGGAAAAGCAACTCGGATAGGGGCTATCAGAATCAAATATAATTATGAAGGGGGGAGGGGGTTATAAGCTGCTTAAGCTCCTTGCAAATTTCGGACAGTCAAAATGAAAATAATTTCTCTCCAAATTCAGATAGCCGAATTACTAAGTACCTCCATTCATACAGGGTGTGTGTGTGTTTTCGAATGCATTTTAAACTAGATTTTAATTCGTCATGAGGACGAATTAGGTGGTCTGTCATGAATTTTCAGTCAGTGTAGGCTAATGTTGTATGAAATGAATTACTTAGATATGATTGATAATCTTGATCATACACATCATAGGACTAAATTTAGACCATTCTTATATGTGATTATTAATGTGGGGATGACAATCGTGATGAGTATAATGATGGTGGTGATAATACAATACGGTAAATATGAAATGAAGTTTGGAGCACGTAAAACGCCTTAAAAACTCCTCAAAAATTTCAGACGATTTTTACCAAAATTGGCATTCTAAAATTGTGCAACGAAAGGCGCCTTAATCTTAATTTCCACAGCAGCTAATTTTTAATCAACAGTTTTATGTTTTTTGTGCAAAATCTTTTTAAAAACCCTTTGTACTGTTAGCACTTTTTTTCAAGATTTCAAGCAAGAATTTTTACAATTTTAGTGGGTATAAATTTCACAGAATACATGAAAATTCATAGGTGATACTTTTTTAAAACTAAAATATGTTAAAAACTTTTGTTCAAAATTTCTTCAAAATTTCTATCATTTTAATTAGAAATTTCTGAATCACAATGCTTCAGTTTCCCAGCATTCACTTAAAAACTGATCAGCGATGTTTTCTATGAAAGAATGACGTAGAATTTTGTTGTAAAAGTTTGCACAATTCTGAAAATTTCTGAAAAATTTCACATTTTTACCATCAAGAATTTTCAATATCCATTGCTTTAATTGAGTATGACTAAAATTTACTTGAAAATTCTTTCGTGATGATTTTTAGTGAAAAAAGGTAAGGTAAAAGATTAAAATACAAGCAATTTTCCCGTAAAATTAACGAATTTGCACAATTTTTTTAAATTTCATATAAGGTACCTGCAAATTTGTTATACATTATATTCAATAGAAATGACCACAACAAAAAAATCTGGGAATTTCGACAAAATGTCTGGAATGAAATTTTTCCACCAAATAGCGTTTCAATATTGTAGCGTTTACTCAGAAAATACATAAATGATGTTTTACAATGTTAAAATTACCTCTTAAAGAGTTCCGGAAAAAATACGAAAAATGTCGTACATGAAAAAGTGCAAAACCAGTGGGCTTGAAACTTACAGGAAGACCGTAAAATTGATTAACAAAACATTTTCTCTAAAAAATTCTAAAAAATTAGGCCGAGAAAAATTTTGCAAATACTTAAACAGGTCACAAAACATTGATGCTGCGGTCGAAAGTGAAAATTATTCACACGTTATTTGTAGAGAAATGTTTCGACTACATCATATCAAAATTTGAGAGAAAACTGACCACTAATAAAAAAGATACTGTCAAATATCTATAAATACGTTGACGTATATTGCGAAAATGTGTAATTTTCATTTTTAACGTAATTTTGTAGTAATAACGCAGTCTCCCTATGAGATATTCACTATATCCAAGAGTTAGGAAAAATTGGGGGTCAACGGACTCCTTGAAGAGCTACAGTGAATTTTATATAGGCATATTTTTGGCCACTTTTGACTTATTTTGCGAGTTTGCACGCGCGTGTAAGGCACATTTGAATTGACGCGCATTTGCGTATTATTGGTCGTAAGAGGCTGAATGAGGTATCAAATTAATCAGAAGATCATGGACGATAGACAGACACAAAATAAATGACAACTCGAAGAGGCATAGCGATGGTAGGAGCAAGAACGCGCACGCATACCTGTGCGCGCGCAAATTTTTGACATGCTCAAAATGGCCTGAAACGTACCCAAACTTGACCACGGTTGATTTGGAAAATTTTAAAATTTTGACGCGCGCGTACGTGCGCGTCGTGACCTTTGCATGACCTCTGTTGACATGTCCTGATGACCTGTCATCTGAACTTAATATGGTGCAAATATGAATGATTTATGATGATTAGTTGCGATGATATGATCAATAATTTAATTTTACAAAATGGCGCCTAGATGACGTCATCACGATTTGATGACCTTGAAAAGTTTCGTTTCGCGATTCCACAATAATATCCATACATGACATGAAAATCAAGAAATTTGACAGGCCCGATTTTGAGATAACCTGGCGACAAAATTTGGCAATAAAAATAAATAAAGTAAAATCTGACGAATATAATAGGTGATCTGTCATATTCATGACAGACCACCTAATAATAAAGGAAAAAAAAAAAAAAAAAAAAAAAGAGAGTCAAGCGAGGTTTGAACCACCGACCCTAGGGTTACCAGGCAGATGCGTTATCCAGTCGACCACGATCTTCCGGACAGACAGGGAGCGCAGAACAGGAAACATATTGTCAATGTAAATTGTTGCAAGTAGAAAAATGTCATGATGACAAACCTAGTACAAATTCCAGTTTTGAGAATAGTACAAGCTTTAAAATGAAACAGTGGACATATTGTCTAAAGGGTACATTCTAAGGTAAAACATATTTAAAATTTGGCGAGAAAAGACCAATATTTACGTAATTAGAATCAATTTACATGAGTGTTGTGACATCATGAAACAGAAAACACTAATTTTTAGTTCCGACGCCATGTTGATGACGTCACGATGTTTTTAAGGGTCAAATGTGGCATAAAATCATATCTCCAATTCATACTCTATTCGAATAGGAAAAATAAATTGTGGGTCAACGGACTCCTTGAAGAGCTACAGTGAATTTTATATAGGCATATTTTTGGCCACTTTTGACTTATTTTGCGAGTTTGCACGCGCGTGTAAGGCACATTTGAATTGACGCGCATTTGCGTATTATTGGTCGTAAGAGGCTGAATGAGGTATCAAATTAATCAGAAGATCATGGACGATAGACAGACACAAAATAAATGACAACTCGAAGAGGCATAGCGATGGTAGGAGCAAGAACGCGCACGCATACCTGTGCGCGCGCAAATTTTTGACATGCTCAAAATGGCCTGAAACGTACCCAAACTTGACCACGGTTGATTTGGAAAATTTTAAAATTTTGACGCGCGCGTACGTGCGCGTCGTGACCTTTGCATGACCTCTGTTGACATGTCCTGATGACCTGTCATCTGAACTTAATATGGTGCAAATATGAATGATTTATGATGATTAGTTGCGATGATATGATCAATAATTTAATTTTACAAAATGGCGCCTAGATGACGTCATCACGATTTGATGACCTTGAAAAGTTTCGTTTCGCGATTCCACAATAATATCCATACATGACATGAAAATCAAGAAATTTGACAGGCCCGATTTTGAGATAACCTGGCGACAAAATTTGGCAATAAAAATAAATAAAGTAAAATCTGACGAATATAATAGGTGATCTGTCATATTCATGACAGACCACCTAATAATAAAGGAAAAAAAAAAAAAAAAAAAAAAAAGAGAGTCAAGCGAGGTTTGAACCACCGACCCTAGGGTTACCAGGCAGATGCGTTATCCAGTCGACCACGATCTTCCGGACAGACAGGGAGCGCAGAACAGGAAACATATTGTCAATGTAAATTGTTGCAAGTAGAAAAATGTCATGATGACAAACCTAGTACAAATTCCAGTTTTGAGAATAGTACAAGCTTTAAAATGAAACAGTGGACATATTGTCTAAAGGGTACATTCTAAGGTAAAACATATTTAAAATTTGGCGAGAAAAGACCAATATTTACGTAATTAGAATCAATTTACATGAGTGTTGTGACATCATGAAACAGAAAACACTAATTTTTAGTTCCGACGCCATGTTGATGACGTCACGATGTTTTTAAGGGTCAAATGTGGCATAAAATCATATCTCCAATTCATACTCTATTCGAATAGGAAAAATAAATTGTGGGTCAACGGACTCCTTGAAGAGCTACAGTGAATTTTATATAGGCATATTTTTGGCCACTTTTGACTTATTTTGCGAGTTTGCACGCGCGTGTAAGGCACATTTGAATTGACGCGCATTTGCGTATTATTGGTCGTAAGAGGCTGAATGAGGTATCAAATTAATCAGAAGATCATGGACGATAGACAGACACAAAATAAATGACAACTCGAAGAGGCATAGCGATGGTAGGAGCAAGAACGCGCACGCATACCTGTGCGCGCGCAAATTTTTGACATGCTCAAAATGGCCTGAAACGTACCCAAACTTGACCACGGTTGATTTGGAAAATTTTAAAATTTTGACGCGCGCGTACGTGCGCGTCGTGACCTTTGCATGACCTCTGTTGACATGTCCTGATGACCTGTCATCTGAACTTAATATGGTGCAAATATGAATGATTTATGATGATTAGTTGCGATGATATGATCAATAATTTAATTTTACAAAATGGCGCCTAGATGACGTCATCACGATTTGATGACCTTGAAAAGTTTCGTTTCGCGATTCCACAATAATATCCATACATGACATGAAAATCAAGAAATTTGACAGGCCCGATTTTGAGATAACCTGGCGACAAAATTTGGCAATAAAAATAAATAAAGTAAAATCTGACGAATATAATAGGTGATCTGTCATATTCATGACAGACCACCTAATAATAAAGGAAAAAAAAAAAAAAAAAAAAAAAGAGAGTCAAGCGAGGTTTGAACCACCGACCCTAGGGTTACCAGGCAGATGCGTTATCCAGTCGACCACGATCTTCCGGACAGACAGGGAGCGCAGAACAGGAAACATATTGTCAATGTAAATTGTTGCAAGTAGAAAAATGTCATGATGACAAACCTAGTACAAATTCCAGTTTTGAGAATAGTACAAGCTTTAAAATGAAACAGTGGACATATTGTCTAAAGGGTACATTCTAAGGTAAAACATATTTAAAATTTGGCGAGAAAAGACCAATATTTACGTAATTAGAATCAATTTACATGAGTGTTGTGACATCATGAAACAGAAAACACTAATTTTTAGTTCCGACGCCATGTTGATGACGTCACGATGTTTTTAAGGGTCAAATGTGGCATAAAATCATATCTCCAATTCATACTCTATTCGAATAGGAAAAATAAATTGGGGGTCAACGGACTCCTTGAAGAGCTACAGTGAATTTTATATAGGCATATTTTTGGCCACTTTTGACTTATTTTGCGAGTTTGCACGCGCGTGTAAGGCACATTTGAATTGACGCGCATTTGCGTATTATTGGTCGTAAGAGGCTGAATGAGGTATCAAATTAATCAGAAGATCATGGACGATAGACAGACACAAAATAAATGACAACTCGAAGAGGCATAGCGATGGTAGGAGCAAGAACGCGCACGCATACCTGTGCGCGCGCAAATTTTTGACATGCTCAAAATGGCCTGAAACGTACCCAAACTTGACCACGGTTGATTTGGAAAATTTTAAAATTTTGACGCGCGCGTACGTGCGCGTCGTGACCTTTGCATGACCTCTGTTGACATGTCCTGATGACCTGTCATCTGAACTTAATATGGTGCAAATATGAATGATTTATGATGATTAGTTGCGATGATATGATCAATAATTTAATTTTACAAAATGGCGCCTAGATGACGTCATCACGATTTGATGACCTTGAAAAGTTTCGTTTCGCGATTCCACAATAATATCCATACATGACATGAAAATCAAGAAATTTGACAGGCCCGATTTTGAGATAACCTGGCGACAAAATTTGGCAATAAAAATAAATAAAGTAAAATCTGACGAATATAATAGGTGATCTGTCATATTCATGACAGACCACCTAATAATAAAGGAAAAAAAAAAAAAAAAAAAAAAAGAGAGTCAAGCGAGGTTTGAACCACCGACCCTAGGGTTACCAGGCAGATGCGTTATCCAGTCGACCACGATCTTCCGGACAGACAGGGAGCGCAGAACAGGAAACATATTGTCAATGTAAATTGTTGCAAGTAGAAAAATGTCATGATGACAAACCTAGTACAAATTCCAGTTTTGAGAATAGTACAAGCTTTAAAATGAAACAGTGGACATATTGTCTAAAGGGTACATTCTAAGGTAAAACATATTTAAAATTTGGCGAGAAAAGACCAATATTTACGTAATTAGAATCAATTTACATGAGTGTTGTGACATCATGAAACAGAAAACACTAATTTTTAGTTCCGACGCCATGTTGATGACGTCACGATGTTTTTAAGGGTCAAATGTGGCATAAAATCATATCTCCAATTCATACTCTATTCGAATAGGAAAAATAAATTGGGGGTCAACGGACTCCTTGAAGAGCTACAGTGAATTTTATATAGGCATATTTTTGGCCACTTTTGACTTATTTTGCGAGTTTGCACGCGCGTGTAAGGCACATTTGAATTGACGCGCATTTGCGTATTATTGGTCGTAAGAGGCTGAATGAGGTATCAAATTAATCAGAAGATCATGGACGATAGACAGACACAAAATAAATGACAACTCGAAGAGGCATAGCGATGGTAGGAGCAAGAACGCGCACGCATACCTGTGCGCGCGCAAATTTTTGACATGCTCAAAATGGCCTGAAACGTACCCAAACTTGACCACGGTTGATTTGGAAAATTTTAAAATTTTGACGCGCGCGTACGTGCGCGTCGTGACCTTTGCATGACCTCTGTTGACATGTCCTGATGACCTGTCATCTGAACTTAATATGGTGCAAATATGAATGATTTATGATGATTAGTTGCGATGATATGATCAATAATTTAATTTTACAAAATGGCGCCTAGATGACGTCATCACGATTTGATGACCTTGAAAAGTTTCGTTTCGCGATTCCACAATAATATCCATACATGACATGAAAATCAAGAAATTTGACAGGCCCGATTTTGAGATAACCTGGCGACAAAATTTGGCAATAAAAATAAATAAAGTAAAATCTGACGAATATAATAGGTGATCTGTCATATTCATGACAGACCACCTAATAATAAAGGAAAAAAAAAAAAAAAAAAAAAAAAGAGAGTCAAGCGAGGTTTGAACCACCGACCCTAGGGTTACCAGGCAGATGCGTTATCCAGTCGACCACGATCTTCCGGACAGACAGGGAGCGCAGAACAGGAAACATATTGTCAATGTAAATTGTTGCAAGTAGAAAAATGTCATGATGACAAACCTAGTACAAATTCCAGTTTTGAGAATAGTACAAGCTTTAAAATGAAACAATGGACATATTGTCTAAAGGGTACATTCTAAGGTAAAACATATTTAAAATTTGGCGAGAAAAGACCAATATTTACGTAATTAGAATCAATTTACATGAGTGTTGTGACATCATGAAACAGAAAACACTAATTTTTAGTTCCGACGCCATGTTGATGACGTCACGATGTTTTTAAGGGTCAAATGTGGCATAAAATCATATCTCCAATTCATACTCTATTCGAATAGGAAAAATAAATTGGGGGTCAACGGACTCCTTGAAGAGCTACAGTGAATTTTAGGCATATTTTTGGCCACTTTTGACTTATTTTGCGAGTTTGCACGCGCGTGTAAGGCACATTTGAATTGACGCGCATTTGCGTATTATTGGTCGTAAGAGGCTGAATGAGGTATCAAATTAATCAGAAGATCATGGACGATAGACAGACACAAAATAAATGACAACTCGAAGAGGCATAGCGATGGTAGGAGCAAGAACGCGCACGCATACCTGTGCGCGCGCAAATTTTTGACATGCTCAAAATGGCCTGAAACGTACCCAAACTTGACCACGGTTGATTTGGAAAATTTTAAAATTTTGACGCGCGCGTACGTGCGCGTCGTGACCTTTGCATGACCTCTGTTGACATGTCCTGATGACCTGTCATCTGAACTTAATATGGTGCAAATATGAATGATTTATGATGATTAGTTGCGATGATATGATCAATAATTTAATTTTACAAAATGGCGCCTAGATGACGTCATCACGATTTGATGACCTTGAAAAGTTTCGTTTCGCGATTCCACAATAATATCCATACATGACATGAAAATCAAGAAATTTGACAGGCCCGATTTTGAGATAACCTGGCGACAAAATTTGGCAATAAAAATAAATAAAGTAAAATCTGACGAATATAATAGGTGATCTGTCATATTCATGACAGACCACCTAATAATAAAGGAAAAAAAAAAAAAAAAAAAAAAAAGAGAGTCAAGCGAGGTTTGAACCACCGACCCTAGGGTTACCAGGCAGATGCGTTATCCAGTCGACCACGATCTTCCGGACAGACAGGGAGCGCAGAACAGGAAACATATTGTCAATGTAAATTGTTGCAAGTAGAAAAATGTCATGATGACAAACCTAGTACAAATTCCAGTTTTGAGAATAGTACAAGCTTTAAAATGAAACAATGGACATATTGTCTAAAGGGTACATTCTAAGGTAAAACATATTTAAAATTTGGCGAGAAAAGACCAATATTTACGTAATTAGAATCAATTTACATGAGTGTTGTGACATCATGAAACAGAAAACACTAATTTTTAGTTCCGACGCCATGTTGATGACGTCACGATGTTTTTAAGGGTCAAATGTGGCATAAAATCATATCTCCAATTCATACTCTATTCGAATAGGAAAAATAAATTGGGGGTCAACGGACTCCTTGAAGAGCTACAGTGAATTTTATATAGGCATATTTTTGGCCACTTTTGACTTATTTTGCGAGTTTGCACGCGCGTGTAAGGCACATTTGAATTGACGCGCATTTGCGTATTATTGGTCGTAAGAGGCTGAATGAGGTATCAAATTAATCAGAAGATCATGGACGATAGACAGACACAAAATAAATGACAACTCGAAGAGGCATAGCGATGGTAGGAGCAAGAACGCGCACGCATACCTGTGCGCGCGCAAATTTTTGACATGCTCAAAATGGCCTGAAACGTACCCAAACTTGACCACGGTTGATTTGGAAAATTTTAAAATTTTGACGCGCGCGTACGTGCGCGTCGTGACCTTTGCATGACCTCTGTTGACATGTCCTGATGACCTGTCATCTGAACTTAATATGGTGCAAATATGAATGATTTATGATGATTAGTTGCGATGATATGATCAATAATTTAATTTTACAAAATGGCGCCTAGATGACGTCATCACGATTTGATGACCTTGAAAAGTTTCGTTTCGCGATTCCACAATAATATCCATACATGACATGAAAATCAAGAAATTTGACAGGCCCGATTTTGAGATAACCTGGCGACAAAATTTGGCAATAAAAATAAATAAAGTAAAATCTGACGAATATAATAGGTGATCTGTCATATTCATGACAGACCACCTAATAATAAAGGAAAAAAAAAAAAAAAAAAAAAAAGAGAGTCAAGCGAGGTTTGAACCACCGACCCTAGGGTTACCAGGCAGATGCGTTATCCAGTCGACCACGATCTTCCGGACAGACAGGGAGCGCAGAACAGGAAACATATTGTCAATGTAAATTGTTGCAAGTAGAAAAATGTCATGATGACAAACCTAGTACAAATTCCAGTTTTGAGAATAGTACAAGCTTTAAAATGAAACAGTGGACATATTGTCTAAAGGGTACATTCTAAGGTAAAACATATTTAAAATTTGGCGAGAAAAGACCAATATTTACGTAATTAGAATCAATTTACATGAGTGTTGTGACATCATGAAACAGAAAACACTAATTTTTAGTTCCGACGCCATGTTGATGACGTCACGATGTTTTTAAGGGTCAAATGTGGCATAAAATCATATCTCCAATTCATACTCTATTCGAATAGGAAAAATAAATTGGGGGTCAACGGACTCCTTGAAGAGCTACAGTGAATTTTATATAGGCATATTTTTGGCCACTTTTGACTTATTTTGCGAGTTTGCACGCGCGTGTAAGGCACATTTGAATTGACGCGCATTTGCGTATTATTGGTCGTAAGAGGCTGAATGAGGTATCAAATTAATCAGAAGATCATGGACGATAGACAGACACAAAATAAATGACAACTCGAAGAGGCATAGCGATGGTAGGAGCAAGAACGCGCACGCATACCTGTGCGCGCGCAAATTTTTGACATGCTCAAAATGGCCTGAAACGTACCCAAACTTGACCACGGTTGATTTGGAAAATTTTAAAATTTTGACGCGCGCGTACGTGCGCGTCGTGACCTTTGCATGACCTCTGTTGACATGTCCTGATGACCTGTCATCTGAACTTAATATGGTGCAAATATGAATGATTTATGATGATTAGTTGCGATGATATGATCAATAATTTAATTTTACAAAATGGCGCCTAGATGACGTCATCACGATTTGATGACCTTGAAAAGTTTCGTTTCGCGATTCCACAATAATATCCATACATGACATGAAAATCAAGAAATTTGACAGGCCCGATTTTGAGATAACCTGGCGACAAAATTTGGCAATAAAAATAAATAAAGTAAAATCTGACGAATATAATAGGTGATCTGTCATATTCATGACAGACCACCTAATAATAAAGGAAAAAAAAAAAAAAAAAAAAAAAGAGAGTCAAGCGAGGTTTGAACCACCGACCCTAGGGTTACCAGGCAGATGCGTTATCCAGTCGACCACGATCTTCCGGACAGACAGGGAGCGCAGAACAGGAAACATATTGTCAATGTAAATTGTTGCAAGTAGAAAAATGTCATGATGACAAACCTAGTACAAATTCCAGTTTTGAGAATAGTACAAGCTTTAAAATGAAACAGTGGACATATTGTCTAAAGGGTACATTCTAAGGTAAAACATATTTAAAATTTGGCGAGAAAAGACCAATATTTACGTAATTAGAATCAATTTACATGAGTGTTGTGACATCATGAAACAGAAAACACTAATTTTTAGTTCCGACGCCATGTTGATGACGTCACGATGTTTTTAAGGGTCAAATGTGGCATAAAATCATATCTCCAATTCATACTCTATTCGAATAGGAAAAATAAATTGGGGGTCAACGGACTCCTTGAAGAGCTACAGTGAATTTTATATAGGCATATTTTTGGCCACTTTTGACTTATTTTGCGAGTTTGCACGCGCGTGTAAGGCACATTTGAATTGACGCGCATTTGCGTATTATTGGTCGTAAGAGGCTGAATGAGGTATCAAATTAATCAGAAGATCATGGACGATAGACAGACACAAAATAAATGACAACTCGAAGAGGCATAGCGATGGTAGGAGCAAGAACGCGCACGCATACCTGTGCGCGCGCAAATTTTTGACATGCTCAAAATGGCCTGAAACGTACCCAAACTTGACCACGGTTGATTTGGAAAATTTTAAAATTTTGACGCGCGCGTACGTGCGCGTCGTGACCTTTGCATGACCTCTGTTGACATGTCCTGATGACCTGTCATCTGAACTTAATATGGTGCAAATATGAATGATTTATGATGATTAGTTGTGATGATATGATCAATAATTTAATTTTACAAAATGGCGCCTAGATGACGTCATCACGATTTGATGACCTTGAAAAGTTTCGTTTCGCGATTCCACAATAATATCCATACATGACATGAAAATCAAGAAATTTGACAGGCCCGATTTTGAGATAACCTGGCGACAAAATTTGGCAATAAAAATAAATAAAGTAAAATCTGACGAATATAATAGGTGATCTGTCATATTCATGACAGACCACCTAATTACTACGAGTCGAATAGAGATTGATTTTGAATTTTGTATTTGAATTTGATTGTGGTGCGGAGGCCGGGCAAAATTATTCCACGACTTGGATGAACATGCCGGACCTGGTGGCTCAGTGGTAGAGCGCCCGGCCCGCCTCATGGACGGGAGGTCGTGGGTTCGATCCCCGGCCGAGTCATACCAAAGACTGATAAAAATGGGACCTTCTGCTTTCTTGTTAGGCGCTCGACGTGTGAGAATGGAGAAGGGTTATGCAGGGCCCGCTGGAAGAACAGCTTACAGCTGAGAGTGGCTACCCTGGGTAAATAAGAGTTATTATTAGGTGGTCTGTCATGAATATGACAGATCACCTATTATATTCGTCAGATTTTACTTTATTTATTTTTATTGCCAAATTTTGACGCCAGGTTATCTCAAAATCGGGCCTGTCAAATTTCTTGATTTTCATGTCATGTATGGATATTATTGTGGAATCGCGAAACGAAACTTTTCAAGGTCATCAAATCCTGATGACGTCATCTAGGCGCCATTTTGTAAAATTAAATTATTGATCATATCATCGCAACTAATCATCATAAATCATTCATATTTGCATCATATCAAGTTCAGATGACAGGTCATCAGGACATGTCAACAGAGGTCATGCAAAGGTCACGACGCGCACGTACGCGCGCGTCAAAATTTTAAAATTCCCCAAATCAATCGTGGTCAAATTTGGGTACGTTTCAGGCCATTTTGAGCATGTCAAAAATTTGCGCGCGCACAGGTATGCGTGCGCGTTTTTGCTCCTACCATCGGTATGCATCTTCGAGTCGTCATTTATTTTATGTCTGTTCACTGTCCATGATCTTCTGATTAATTTGATACCTCATTCAGCCTCTTACGACCAATAATACCCAAATGCGCGTCAATTCAAATGTGCATTACAAGCGCGTGCAAACTCGCAAAACAAGTCAAAAGTGGGCAAAAATATGCCTATATAAAATTCACTGTAGCTCTTCAAGGAGTCCGTTGACCCCCAATTTTTTTTTCCTATTCGAATAGAGTATGAATTGGAGATATGATTTTATGCCACATTTGACCCTTAAAAACATCGTGACGTCATCAACATGGCGTCGGAACTAAAAATTAGTGTTTTCTGTTTCATGATGTCACAACACTCATGTAAATTGATTCTAATTACGTAAATATTGGTCTTTTCTCGCCAACTTTTAAATATGTTTTACCTTAGAATGTACCCTTTAGACAATATGTCCATTGTTTCATTTTAAAGCTTGTACTATTCTCAAAACTGGAATTTGTACTAGGTTTGTCATCATGACATTTTTGTACTTGCAACAATTTACATTGACAATATGTTTCCTGTTTTGCGCTCCCTGTCTGTCCGGAAGATCGTGGTCGACTGGATAACGCACCTGCCTGGTAACGCTAGGGTCGGTGGTTCAAACCTGGCTTGACTCTCTTTTTTTTTTTTTTTTCCTTTATTATTAGGTGGTCTGTCATGAATATGACAGATCACCTATTATATTCGTCAGATTTTACTTTATTTATTTTTATTGCCAAATTTTGACGCCAGGTTATCTCAAAATCGGGCCTGTCAAATTTCTTGATTTTCATGTCATGTATGGATATTATTGTGGAATCGCGAAACGAAACTTTTCAAGGTCATCAAATCCTGATGACGTCATCTAGGCGCCATTTTGTAAAATTAAATTATTGATCATATCATCGCAACTAATCATCATAAATCATTCATATTTGCATCATATCAAGTTCAGATGACAGGTCATCAGGACATGTCAACAGAGGTCATGCAAAGGTCACGACGCGCACGTACGCGCGCGTCAAAATTTTAAAATTCCCCAAATCAATCGTGGTCAAATTTGGGTACGTTTCAGGCCATTTTGAGCATGTCAAAAATTTGCGCGCGCACAGGTATGCGTGCGCGTTTTTGCTCCTACCATCGGTATGCATCTTCGAGTCGTCATTTATTTTATGTCTGTTCACTGTCCATGATCTTCTGATTAATTTGATACCTCATTCAGCCTCTTACGACCAATAATACCCAAATGCGCGTCAATTCAAATGTGCATTACAAGCGCGTGCAAACTCGCAAAACAAGTCAAAAGTGGGCAAAAATATGCCTATATAAAATTCACTGTAGCTCTTCAAGGAGTCCGTTGACCCCCAATTTTTTTTTCCTATTCGAATAGAGTATGAATTGGAGATATGATTTTATGCCACATTTGACCCTTAAAAACATCGTGACGTCATCAACATGGCGTCGGAACTAAAAATTAGTGTTTTCTGTTTCATGATGTCACAACACTCATGTAAATTGATTCTAATTACGTAAATATTGGTCTTTTCTCGCCAACTTTTAAATATGTTTTACCTTAGAATGTACCCTTTAGACAATATGTCCATTGTTTCATTTTAAAGCTTGTACTATTCTCAAAACTGGAATTTGTACTAGGTTTGTCATCATGACATTTTTGTACTTGCAACAATTTACATTGACAATATGTTTCCTGTTTTGCGCTCCCTGTCTGTCCGGAAGATCGTGGTCGACTGGATAACGCACCTGCCTGGTAACGCTAGGGTCGGTGGTTCAAACCTGGCTTGACTCTCTTTTTTTTTTTTTTTTTCCTTTATTATTAGGTGGTCTGTCATGAATATGACAGATCACCTATTATATTCGTCAGATTTTACTTTATTTATTTTTATTGCCAAATTTTGACGCCAGGTTATCTCAAAATCGGGCCTGTCAAATTTCTTGATTTTCATGTCATGTATGGATATTATTGTGGAATCGCGAAACGAAACTTTTCAAGGTCATCAAATCCTGATGACGTCATCTAGGCGCCATTTTGTAAAATTAAATTATTGATCATATCATCGCAACTAATCATCATAAATCATTCATATTTGCATCATATCAAGTTCAGATGACAGGTCATCAGGACATGTCAACAGAGGTCATGCAAAGGTCACGACGCGCACGTACGCGCGCGTCAAAATTTTAAAATTCCCCAAATCAATCGTGGTCAAATTTGGGTACGTTTCAGGCCATTTTGAGCATGTCAAAAATTTGCGCGCGCACAGGTATGCGTGCGCGTTTTTGCTCCTACCATCGGTATGCATCTTCGAGTCGTCATTTATTTTATGTCTGTTCACTGTCCATGATCTTCTGATTAATTTGATACCTCATTCAGCCTCTTACGACCAATAATACCCAAATGCGCGTCAATTCAAATGTGCATTACAAGCGCGTGCAAACTCGCAAAACAAGTCAAAAGTGGGCAAAAATATGCCTATATAAAATTCACTGTAGCTCTTCAAGGAGTCCGTTGACCCCCAATTTTTCCTCACTCTTGGATAGAGTAAATATCTCATTTGGAGATTGTGTAAATACCACAAAATTATGTTAGAAATAAAAATTACATATTTTCGCAATATACGTCAACGTATTTATGCATATTTGACCGTATCTTTTTTATTAGTGGTTAGTTTTTTCTCAAATTTTGATATGATGTAGTCAAAAAAATTCTCTACAAATAACGTGCGAATAATTTTCACTTTTGACCACAGCATCAATGTGTTGTGAGCTGTTTAAATTTTCGACAAATTTTTCTTGGCCTAATTTTTGCGAATTTTTTAAAGAAAATGTTTTATTAATCAAGTTTACGGTCTTCCTGTAAATTTTAAGCCCACTGGTTTTGCGGTTTTTCATGTAGGACATTTTTCGTAGTTTTTCCGGAACTTTTTAAGAGCTAATTTTAACATTGTAAAACATCATTTATCCATTTTCTTAGTAAACGCTACAATATTGAGAAGCTATTGTGTTGAAAAATTTCATTCCGGACATTTTGTGGAAATTTCCAGATTTTTTTTTATTTGGTTATTTTCACTAAATATAACATATAACAGATTTTCAGATACCTTCTGTGAAATAAAAAAAATGCAATATACTTAAATAAATATTTTCTTGAAATTTTGCGGGAAAATTGCCTGTATTTGAATCTTTCACCTAACTTTTTTTTGTAAAGTCATCAAGAAAAAATTTTCAAGTTAATGCTAAAGTCATACACAATTAATAAATCGATATTGAAAATTCTTGACGGAAAATATAATGTGAAATGTTTAGGAATTTCAGAAATTTTGCAAACATTCCCCCCCCAAAAAAAAAAATCTACTTAATTCTTTCATCAGATACATCATTAGTGAGTTTTGAAGTGAATGCTGTGAAATTGTAGCATTGCAAAATTTCTCATTAAAAATAAATCAAATTTACCAGACGTTTTGAACATTGTGAAAATTCTGGTTTGAAAGCTTAAAAGAAAAATTGTTGACAGAATAAACAATTTTTAAAAAGATTTTCCATACAAAACATGAAACTGTAGATTAAAAATTTGCTGCTCTGAAATAGAAGGCTCCTTTCATAGCGCAATTTTGGAAAGCCAAATTCGGTAAATCGTATCAAATTTTTGAGGAGTTTTAAGGCATTTTACGTGCTCCAAACTTCATGTCGTATTTACCGTATTGCATTATCATTGTAATCATGACGGTTGTTATCACCACATTAATAATCAAATTTAGCAATGGTAAAAATTTATTCCTAGAATGTCTATGATCAAGATTATGAATCATATCTAAAAAATCATTTCATACAACATCAGCCGATACTGAATGAAAAATCATGACAGACCACCTAATTCGTCCTAATGACGAATTAAAATCTAGTTATTATTATTATTATTGTGCTAAAAGTAGTGGCAAAGTAAAGTGACGCTTCATTCAATGGTGGATTGGAAACTATTATTTGTGTGGGTTTTTTTTTTTGCCTATATCTGTGAACTGGTTATGAGGCGTTGGCAAGCGATTCTTGCGCAACCGCAGTCAAAATATGGGAAAATGGATTATTATTGTTGTCATGGTTATCTGATTACAAGAATGCCATTTTTTTCTAATTATTGTTCTTTAACCTATACGACAAAGAAATTGAGAAAGTTACCAACATTATTGCATAACAAATCTGCGCAACGTCCTTTTCAATTTGACAGGAATTTGTTTAATACCAGATTGTATTTCTGATCCCATCTCAGTATGAGATGCTGGTACAGATAGTCAACTGTCCAAGTTCATCTTGGTCTTCTTCTCGTCTTGTCGAAGAGTTTCTCGAAGCCGATACCAGTCCTCCAATGCAAACTGGCCCCGGTTACACTTGATGTGCGTGAGATTCTCCACTTCTCGGGGGAGTTTGCACGTCCGCAACAGTACAGGTACGATGCATCTTCTCTTCAGGGTTTCGATGTGCGCTCTCTGAAGCTCATAACGGCACCAGTGATCCCTGAGCGAATCGGGACTCAAGATCAAAATTATCCGATATGATTCGTCGATGTTCTCAGCGATGTTTTCTGCGATGGTCGCACCGTACGCGTAATCACGGTAGCGAATGCAACCTCGGACGTCGAAATCCTTTTCCAGTCTCTTCACGAACGAGACTGTCCATTTGTGGTCGATGTGGGTGAAGCTGACGAAGAAATCAAACTTGTACGAGCTGGGTTGACGGTGCAGAAGAGGTGAAAGAGGATTGATGTAAGCACATTGATTCTCGGATAAAATGTTCACGAATCCTTGTCGCTCAGAAGAGCAGTAGTCAAATCGTGATAAGTCGCATTCAAAACCACAACAGTTGATTCCGTGATTGTGCGTAAAGATATTTTGTAAGATCTCAACCTGCTTTTGCAGTCTCTTCTGGGCTTTCTGAACTTCTGAAAGCTGCAGAAGTGCGCCCTCTTCTTCGCCCATTTTCTTGAGGCACCGTGCCCACCTTGAGTGTGTTTCGGCGATGTCGAAATTGTCGTCATGGCTAGACCGCACTGCAAGACTGAATTCTTGAACGGCTGTGTCGTAATCACCTCTGAGAAAGGCTATGTAACCTAGATCAGAATGATCTGCGTGGACCTGCTTGAATTGCAGTGCTGTCTGAAATTGCTCTTGAGCCTTCGCTAGTAGACTGAGTTGTTGTTCCGATGTTACTTTCGAATCCTTACCATAATCATCCTCGTACATAGCTAGGTACAGCAAACCTAAGTGGCGATGTCCGAACCACGAAGCTTCCTTTTCAATTGACTTTTGGAACATTTTCTCTGCACGGTCGAACTGCTTCATCAAGGTTAGTTCAGAGGCAACTCGTCGTAGCACAATGTGATGATCAGGCTGCAGTGACAGTGCCTGCTCATAACAGTCCATTGACGTATATGAATGGAGGTGAGTAGTATCGAGTAAGGCCTGTCCAAGGGATCTTGAAGTCTTGGTCCGTAAGAGAATTCCCATAAACACCCAAGAGAGGGCGCGATAAGCCGGCGGAGCATCCACCATTTCTGTGACCGAGGCAAAGCACACGATGGCTTCCTTGAAGCTGGGTTCTGTCACTGCCATTGCTGCTTGTCCTGCAACTAGCTGACTGTCTCTGCGGTAAAGAGCGAGGCCATAGTCGAAAATCCATTCAGCCTTTTCTGGAACGTCGGTCTCAGCTCCGATCTCGACTGCCTTCTTGATGAAGGCAGTGTAACTGAAAGGACGAACGTCCTGTTCAAAGTGGCGAATCGCATGGGCGCGATCAGCATACGCCCGAGCAAGATATACAGGGTCTCGATCAGACAGTAGCTTCTGCAACTTCTGTATGAATTCATGGAAAAGTTTCAATTTGGACTGGCGCCTATAGAGAACTGCCAGGTTTCCAGTTGCAATGATGTTGTTAGGGTCCAACTCCATGACTTCATCAAACTTTTCTTCAGCTGTTTTCTGATCATTCAGTGAATACAAGATGAATCCCTGAAGGTTTTTGATCGAGCAATAATATGTCGGCAGCTCAGAAAATTCTACCTTCCGCGTTTCAAGTGAGTTCCAGGACCGTTCAAGCTGTTCCTGGGTTATTTTAAGAAGTTCTGGCCATGTTAGATGACACCCAACTTCTCCTATCGCATCGTTTTCTATTTCCATGTTGATAATTCGTCGGGATTTCCAAAAAGTCAAGTTTACACAAGATCCAAAAAGAGGAAGATTGTACAAAGGAAGCTTCAGACACAAAAGTGTTTCAACAACCACGTCCTTCCTCCATCCCAACCTGTAAAGAAGAACCAAAGGAATATTGGTAAATTCGATTTAGATCCCCACAAGGAATATTGAGTTACATTGTGTCAATTCAAACAGCATTAAGGGCAATTTCTCTATCCTAAGTAAACTGGTCTTAACTTACCTTAAACATGTTAAAAATAGGGGGTTTGTCGCGAAGATATGTATCAATAGATAATTACTAAACATCCTATTCCAGAAAACATTTACCTTATACTCTGTTTTTTATTGCAGTTTAAGAGGAGTGAGTTAGTTTTAAAATTTCAGGAGACCAGACATGGCATAAAGGGTTTTGGCATGATTTTCATATTCAGTATTCTTTTCTTTCTTGGTCGTAAAGATTTTGGCGGTCATGCCATGGCCCCAAGCCCTATGTCTGGGCGGGGGGGGGGGGTGGAGGAAGCATATCATCCTTAAGACCGAAACTTTTAAGTATGTTAGCTTTATTTCTACAAGACTAGGTACTTCGTAAGACCTGAATAGATAAAGCTAGCGCGAAGCGCAAGCTGAAATTTCTTTTAAATTTTCCTTAAAATCGCGAGGAATATTGAGGATTTTAATCAGTTTTCATAACTATTTTCCCCCTATAATACACTTTAATTTCAATTCTCATCTCTTTGGGCTGTTCTTAACTACATTCATGAAGCTGCGTGAATAAAGGAAATTAGTTACAGAAACTGACATAAGTGATATTCACTAGGGTAATAAAATAAATGGGACACATAATAATTTGAATTCATGTGCATCAGACAATTAAGGAGGCTATCATTGATGCATATGTCGTGTGATTAAAGTTAAGTACGTTCTATATCTCATCGTAAGAAGCGGACTTAATACCAGAAATTCTATGTATATCGTTCAATCTATGAAATCTATGGTTCATACAACAATGTTATGAAATGAAAAATAATAGTAATTGCACCTTTATATACTTACTATTCGGATGTTACAGGTTCAATTCCAAAATATTCCGATTTTGAAGGGAGAACGTGTCAAGTAAATCCAGGGTAGATACGGAGATATGAATCACCCACCAAGTCTGATCTGACTGATAGTAAAATGAGGTTGTCAAAATTCCGCTCGAGAAATAAAAGAAAATTGTCCGAATACTGTGATGAGGATCGATGAAGATCATTCCTTGTTCAAAGTCCACGGAGAGTGGTGGCTGTACTTTGGGTCGATTGATTCCGCCAAACATACACGGGCAGTCCTGAAATGGTGGTAGACATGCTTGTCTAGGGGTCTCGCTTGGTTGGGTTATGATAGAATCTGGGATAATTTCTCGCCATTAATATTGGCGTTCACTTCCTTCTAGAACCCCATTGTGTATGTGAGAGATTCTAAAAATAAACCAAAGCGAACTGGGCTTGCTATACGACAGGCATCCGAGAAGGGACTTTCCAGAACTACCTCATATAATACTTGAGCAATTATAATTGCAAAGGCTTCCCCAAGTGGATGTGAGCGGGGATGTTTTGATTATTTTAACATGAGGAAATGGATTCTAAACAAATCACAGAAATATGTGACAGTGAGAAGGTAAATGAATGTAGTCATTAAAGCAGGAGATACAAAAAAAAATGACCGAGTCATACCGGGATGTGATGAGGATATGTATCGGTCATCGAATGGTGGGCGGGGGGGGATGTTTTGATGATTGATCCTGAATCGAGGTCCGTGCGCCCCGCCCCTCGAATCACAATTTTGTTGGAATATGAAGGAGTGGGGTAAATGATGAATACAAGGATTGTGATTGTTGGATAAAGGAAGGAATAGAATGGAGATGGGTAGGGAGTCTGAACTATGGCAGCAGGAGAATAAGGATGGCAGCAGCAGCAGTAGTAGTAGTAGTAGTAGTAGAAGTAGTAGAAGTAGTAGTAATATAGTAGTACAACATGTAGTAGTAGTAGTAGTAGTAGTACAACATGTAGTAGTAGTCTTAGTACAACATGTAGTAGTAGTAGTAGTACAACATGTAGTAGTAGTAGTAATAGTAGTAGTAGTAGTAGTAGTAGTAGTAGTAGTACAACATGTAGTAGTATTAGTAGTAGTGGTAGCAGTAGAAGTAGTAGGAATAGTAGTAGAAGTAGTAGTAGTAGTAGTACAACATGTAGTAGTAATAGTAGTAGTAGTAGTAGTAGTAGTAGTAGTAGTAGTAGTAGTAGTGGTGGTGGTAGTAGTAGTAGTAGTAGTAGTAGTAGTAGTAGTAGTGGTAGTGGTGGTGGTAGTAGTAGTAGTAGTAGTAGTAGTAGTAGAAGAAGTATATAGTAGTACAACATGTAGTAGTAGTAGTACAACATGTAGTAGTAGTAGTAATAGTAGTAGTAGTAGTAGTAGTAGTAGTAGTAGTAGTAGTAGTAGTAGTAGTAGTAGTACAACATGTAGTAGTAGTAGTAGTAGTAGTAGTAGTAGTAGTAGTAGTAGTATACCCAGTTGTTGTGTGTCCGGACAGGTTGTGTGTCCTGACTATCAATTTTAGGAAGTCATTTGAAAAAAATTTACAGGCAAAGTTTCATCAATTTTTAGTACAAAATGTAGGAAATATTATAGAGAACAAAATAGAAGATGATTACAACTATTGAATTCATATTTTTAGGGTATTCCAAAGACAAAAAAGAAGGCTTTAAAAATATAAAGTGTCCGGACACCCGACCCCTCCCCCATCCTGTAAGTAGTAGTAGTAATAATAGTAGTTAGTAGCAGTAGCAGTAATAGTTACATCACCTATGTAGTGATTTGTGAAGTACTTAAATTTCTTTTAAAAATAATGGCCGTGTCTGCCTATAGGGTATGGAAATGTTTTTTTATAATTTATATTTTTATAGGGTATGGAAATGTTAGCTTTCGGGGAGGGGGAGGGCGTTCTGTTACACTAGAAAATGTGTTACTGCGTGCTTTTAGAACTAATTTGCACATTTTACGGTTTTTAGTTAAAATTGCCGAAACATTTTTTTAAATGTTTCTTTTCTTTTTACATGTTTGATTTTTTTATCATGCCAATCTATTGTAACGTTAAATATCTTATTTTTTTATGTTTTCTAATAGAAATATAAACATGACGGAAATAAATACCTCCTCCGAATTCGGTAGCCTTGGATTATTTGTATTCTGGCAATAATGTCAATAGAATCATAAGTACCTCAAAGACCTGTGTTTGTAATCCTATTTCTGAATAGTCGAAGGAATCGATGTTGCTGACGTTCTAAGATAAGTTTCGTAAAGGAGGGATTCTTTATGAGAATGATATATGATGTAAAATTAAACAAAGAGGGCGGTGTGAACACGCACTCTCACCATTCCCTTGGTTACTGCACCCCGATTGGATAAAAGTTGTTACTCCCAATAGAAATCATTGTGACGTCACATCAAAGTTCGTAAAGGTCAGAGACGTAGACTGAAGGTTCTCCACAAGCAACCGGCCATGGCATTGATAGCAGATTTTATGTTCTTCTGTTGGCATTATTATGTTTTTTTTTTTGGGGGGGGTAGAGGGTGGGGAGTGCTGCTTAATTAATATGGTACTGTTGTATTTTCCTCCTTCCCTGTTCATTCTTTTCATTATGTATGGCTTGCAATCCCGAATGAATGGTAAGTCGCCAAAAATGAACTTTGATAATTTCAATGAGTTTGAAACAAATGAAAAGCTTTAATGATTATTACGACCCACACTTATACGTGATTGAATATAGAAAAAAAAAGTGATTTTCGAGTTAAAGGTGAATCCAACCAAAAAAAATTGTTTTTAGAGGAAAACGAAAAAAAATCAGACTTTTCAAACAATAAGAAGTTATGATTATTTACAAGTTGTAAATACTGGTAATCAGTATAGCCATGGATACTTCAAATTTGCCACATATGTGATGTCATAGTGATGTAAGACAGGACTACTCTTCCAAGTACTCCAATTTTTTTTTCAAAAGTTTTACTATAAATACATGGTCTATGGAAAAGTTGTCCTTGTCACTTGTCATAATCATGGAGATATATTCCCAGTTTTATTAGTAAATATCTCTATATTCATAATTTAATCACCCAGTTGCCAATTTGAAATGTACATAGTCTTAGGGATCTCAATTTTAAAGCAGCCTAACTTTCTTATTGCTTCTCCGATTTCTTTTAAACTTTCACCATTCCGTTTTTTTTTCTCCTTTCAAACACAACGTGTTATGACCAAGGATGGATTTTTCCTTTAAGACAACCAAGGGGGGGGGGGGGGTCATTGGTTCCGAGTGTTGCACAGGCTAAATATAAAGTTGATCATATTCGTTCTGACCCAACCACTGATCTGATCAGTGGACACAGCACTAGTTCGTTTGTAGAGCGCCATCTTTAGATAAGATCGTTATATTCAAACAGTATACTCCATTATGCATGCCAACTTTTTGCAAAAAAAAAATGTGTTTTCAGATGGAAAAGTTAAAAACGTGAATTTGAAAGTGAAGTGCGGGCAGCCATGTCATGTGAACCACAGTTCCGTGCAGATATCATCATGATGGCCTCAGTGTGTGGGAGGAGGGTGGGGCGCAATAGTACTCTATGAAGTGTTTTGGGCAGGGAACCGGTATAAGATATCTTCAAATCAATCTTCCTAGCTTAAGTCCATGTGCTCTTCGTGGTTAACGTCCACTTGTATTCACATAACTATTTCCCAGTTCTATGCAAATCATTTTTACGAACTTTTCAAAAGCGGGTGGTGCTCACTCAAGCGGAAAGATTTTTTGACAGTTATATCGTCATTTGCTTAAAGAAATCTATACCTATGTTTAAATGTGGAAAAATCTTCAGGATATTGCAAGTACCGTATTTTACAGCATTATTTGTAAGTGTAAACTTTTTCTTTTGAGCTATTAGCTCCATGGATAGGCCCTATTTGAAATTGCACAAGCAGCATAATTAATTTTATTACCTTTTGCTTGCACTCATTGAAAAAAATTAGCTCCTCACTGCCTAGCGCTATAACTTTTTTTATTTTAATCTTATTTCATCTGGAAATAATTTTTAATGACTGTAAAAAAAACCTCCTCCGAATCGACGGATGAATCCAAGTTTCCTAGTGGAGTAATTTATGCCCTATGTCTGTGCATCGGGAGCTCTATGTATGGTCTGTATGAACGAAGGAACGGGGGGGGGGGGGGTCGTTGAATGAAGCATAATTATGCACACATTTATGATGCAAAAATTGTTCCATGACATTTGCTCCAATTGCTCCGATGTAACACGTTGAGCCAGACATAAAATGTAACCTCGAAAACTAAATAAACCCTACTTATTACTTTTACATTATTCTGAACTAAAAAAATGCCCTGTGAGATAGTAAGACCGTGCAAACGTCGCAGGTTTATGTGTCCCGCATCGCAAAGGTTTCATAATAAACAGCTGCGTAGATTATATACTAGTAGCCAGGGGCGGATCCAGGATTTTGAAATAGGGGGGCGCCAGCGGCGAGGGAGCGAAGCGACCGAGCGGGGGGAGGGTGTGGGAGGGGGGATACCCCCAAGGACTTTTTCAAAAAATCATGTCCAAAAGTCGTATTTTGAGAGCACCTTTAGAAGAAAACTGCACACTTAAATCACTGTAACTTCATGAATAAAAGACACATACTGACTCATTTAGGAGCTGGTTTCCAGTCACACACCGTATAAGCGGTCATTCAAAACATACATTTGGCAACATTTGGCAAAGGCTCTTCACTTGCTTGTATCGTGTGATTGAAACGTCAAATTTAAATGATACGAAACTGAGACTTGTAATCGATAAGTTCCGAATAATCCATTCTGTTTATTGTCATTTGTGTATTTACATTGTGTGTTTCAAACGAGAATTGTTTAGTCGTATGGCAACATGCATAAAATTTGGTTCTTTTTTCCCCAAAATGCACAGTAAATTGTTACAAACTACAGAAAAAAACGACATCATCTTCTGGTAATCATCGGCAGCGATCGGGGGGGGGGGGTGCGGGGGACGTGTTCTCCCTCAAATATTTCGGGGGAGGTCGTCCCCCCTAGATTTTTAAAACTATTTTTTTTTCGATTTTGCTGGCAATTTTTTTTTAAAGATATATTGTAATCAGCAAACCTATAGATTATCAAACATTAAAAATGGGGTAAGGGGGGGGGGGGGTTAATGTCACAATTTCTACTTTTTAACAATACACAATGTGTCCTCGGGACGTTTTTCCCCAGCACGAAAGTATTTTTATTCTCCCCCCCCCCCCCCCCCCCGTCACATAAAATCTTCGCTCCTTACGCTGACATATAGCTGCCTATACACAGCAAACGCGGAGTGGGGTCGACTGGTGATTGAGAATATACAATTTTGCTCCTTGATAATTCGTTGGAATGATTGCTTCGGCGAAACTTAGTTGGGGCGCCCTGGATAATATGCCTCTGAATCTACCAGAAAGTGTAAAAGTTAGTTTACATTAAATACAAATATGTCTGACCTATATATTTCAGTGAAAACGTACATGACCAAGGCAGAATGATAATGCTGCGCACGTGGCGCCCCGATATAGGGCTTCATCTTTGAGTGAAGAATAATCTCGGGGATAGACATTATCATTCGCATCGTTGACACTTTCTCTCGCGATCTGTTACTTACAATTTACATGTATTTGCCATAAAGACGGACAAACGCATGTTACGAAAAACACAAAATTTCGAGAAAAAATGATATCCAATCCAACATCTTCACACTGGTCACTGCACTGCAACTCCCGATTACAAGTGGTGCAACTTTCCAACCAATCGACTTGCGCGCCCTGGAATTCCGGAATTTACATATTGCAAACAGTATGACAGAGGTGCATTTGTGCGAACACAAAGGCCATGAGCGTAAGTTAAAATATAGTTTTGACTAGATCTAGCCCTTGAAATTGACTACATTGTACCAATCCAGTAAATATAACCATTAAAAAAAAAAAAATCCGGCGAAAATAGGGGGGGGGGGGCGCCCGGGTGCCCCCCTCTGGATCCGCCACTGGTAGCTTACTTTATCATCCACATTATTTTTATGGCTGCATGTGTACGGTCAGTGTGCTTTCAGCATTGGTTTACCGCGCGCTGATTGGATAAAAGTTTTTACTCTGCTCGAGCTCAGCTGTTATCGTGATGTCACATCCAAAAGTTCGTAGACTCAGGATTAGCCCATTTTTGGCATTACCTTTCTATTAAAAAAAAATATATATATTTAGTATATTGCGGATATTCTTTCCCTTTTATCATATCGAGTTTACCAACAAGATACACTGGAATAGTATACCAAAAATCAATTTTAAAGTAGAAGTGGCCCTCGTCACGAGAAAAAGGCTTGTTTTGTGGTAGGCCCTATTTACTTTACGATATGTTATTGATTAAAACGCGTTAAGACAGTGAACGAAAAATAATCTTAAATTTTGACCAAATTAATAATTCTAACCTCACTTAAAGATTGAAATGCGTCAACTTAATTAAAAAAAGAAAGAAATTCAGCTATGTCGGCAAAATCAAACAGATGAATTATTATCGTATTATCTTTTGTTATGGCGTGTCTGAATTGAGACTACCGTTATTTGCGTAATTTTCTCCGACTCGACTCTGGCTGCTGCTGAGTGCTGGATTGGTTTAAATGACATCCTCTTTCTCCTGACAGACAAATAGGAAATGATACTAAGTACAACCTTTCGATGTATGCAGTCAGCTGCTCCTTTGCATAACTTCACAATCGGGACATTTTCTGGTCTTTGGTAAGTATTGAATCAATGTTTTTTTCTGTACCGTACTGTTCGGGATGTTGTTAAATTGTGCGGGAGCTCTCGTTTCGCGTCCAGGGAGATGCGGCTGTAAAGACGAGTAGCAGCCGCTAACTTAGACCAAAAGCTTCAGTCTCTGTATTTTGGTTGTTCCGCTGAACTACGATGGCTCCACTCCCCGGGGGGGGGGGGGGGGTGGATACCATGCGCGACCAAAAAACACGTAAAAAGGATGTCTTTGTCACGATAGGGCACGTTACGTACGTAATGTGATAAGGGTGTCAAAAACACAAAAATAATGAAAAAAGGGTATCTATTTCGCTAGGAGAATTACGTGTTTAGGCAAATTAGGGTCGAATTTGCGGGGATGATAAAACAAAATTAAATGTTTTATAAAAGATGTCCTTTTTGCCCAACACTACGTGTTTAGAGTCCGATTTGCGCGAGGTGTAGAAGGTGGGGTCGTACTACATGTGTAAACCAAATAAGGTAAAGCCGACGACCGAAGGACCCGTAACAATAAAACATTCCTGTACTTGTTTAGGGGTTCATTTCAGGGAATATTTGCCAAGAGTATCGTTTTGTTTCCAAGACTTGTTAAGGGTAGGGTTTCACACGCCAATACTTGTTAAGGGGTGCATTTTCAGAATGTGGAAATTACGTGTTTAGGTAGACAGGAATAACCGTCGTTTCTGGGGATTTATTCAACAATTTCTGACATTTTACTACAATCCCCATTCACCGACGGCAATGTGTCAGTACGAGCCTTCATGTGTAATCTGGTCCGACAATTCGGCGGACGGGTTTTGTCCAGATTTGTTACTTCTTTTAGATTCTAAATGACATTATATTATCTTGGACGAAGGTCCACTATTTTCGTTAGACTCTAATCTTTCTATTGATACCTTATACATTTTATAATATTTTGAAAATATACGTTACCGATGAGTTATTCCCCGGGTTATTCCTTATTTTTTGACATTCTGCCGGAGAGGAAAATATGGCTTTTCTTTCTTCTTCTTCTTTCCTTGGTTGGCAACCAGTCAGGATTGACAGCCGTCAACGAGTTGTGCTTTTATCAAGGCTTTCCGATTAAATTTTCGATATCTTGGCCAATCAATGCGAGCGACAAGTTCCGAACGCACGCACATCAATATGTCCAAGCGCAGCGCAAAGCAGCGGCACAAATCGCGATAGGTAGCGACTGGTAAATACGTCTGTAATGATGATGACGTCATCCAAGATGGCAACTTACGTTGACCAACGAAAGGATCGAAGATGACGATGTTTCGATCATCATTTCAAAAGAATTAGCGGTAACTGAGGTCTAAGGTACGATATTTCTGAATTTTAAACATTTTTTCGTAAATATGGATGTGATTTCTTTTTCATAATATGACATTTTATGTACAAAAAAACGATCGGAAAATCGGGTTCCCGCTGTTAGATCTAACGTTACTGCTAAAATACGTTGTCTGTACGTACGGGCCTCCAAGCTTTTCAGTCTATGTATTGGTGAGTGAGCCAACTCAGTTCAGCGGAACAACCAAAATAAAGAGACTGAAGCTTTTGGTCTAGTGTTTAAGGTGCTTTTCGAGACCCCATGGTCGCGCATGGTATCCACTCTTGAATGGAAGTGGCCCCCCCGGGCTCCACTCACCATACATAGACTGAAAAGCTGCGGGGTCCGTGGCTACAGACAACGTATAGTGAACTAGCGTTTTATAGATCGCGATTTAAAACTGTTTTTTGAGCGAAATTTACAGTTTAATTATCAGGGAAATATAAATAACTTAAGTAATTGCATACCTTGGACCGGAGTTATTAAAAAAATCCACTGGATGATTGAGAAATCTGTCATCTAAGACATTTTCTCCCGACCTTAACGGTTTTCCCTGCAAGTTGCCATCTTGAATGACGTCATTATCGTTAATGTCTCGATATATCGCGATTATAACTATTAATGTTTGTCTTCGTGAGTGTATCGTATCGTATTATTGCCTTGTAGGTGTGCTGGTGGAATGCAATATCGATATCACATTCGTAAATTGTTGACGCCCTCTCCGTTCATTTGTAAATATTTCATAGTTTGGCTGCCATTTTGACCTGTTTTCCTGTGTCGTACCCAACTAAACATCGGTAAAGTATAATTTTCATGCATTTTCATCTATATCGTTTAAAGTATTTTAAAATTGAATAATTAAATATTTTTAATTTGTAGTTTACATATCCTTAGATTGTAACCTCGATGTGTTATAGAACCTCAAACTTTGGACTCTGGTCGGACAAAGGTGCTGGTGTTATAACAAATGGGAGCCCACACGGACACTTTACCGTCGGTGAATGGGGATTACAGTAAAATGTCAGAAATTGTTGAATAAATCCCCAGAAACGACGGTTATTCCTGTCTACCGCTAACTAAGCGGTGCTCAAGCGAAGCAGCTGCCGCTCTAACGAATACTAACGTAAGTCTAAGACTAAACTTTCTAAAGTAAGTTAGTCTGATAAATCCGCTGTTTGGGAAGAGTTTTTCAACATTTTCTGATTTTTTGGGGCATCCTCCTACACAGACAGATGATGGGCATTAGGCTCATATTAATGGTGCATGGCCAGGGGTGCAAACAAAATTAACCGCCGCTTAGCCTTAGCTTAATAGCTACACTGACGACACCTAACTTACACAGCGCGCAGCACTAAGTCTAGACAAGATCTACATGTATGTCTATGGAAAAATGGGTGCATACTAGACAGGGATAACCATCGTTTCTAGGGATTTATTTAACAATTTCTGACATTTTACCATAATGCTCAGTTGAGTTGAGATACATAAAAATGATGAAGACTTTCTTGACTTTATGATAAAGTCAAGAAAGTCTTCATCATTTTTATCTTCCCTTTTCTGAATTCTTTCTTGTCTAAACTACTCTGTCTTTTTCTTATCTGGTTCTCATACTGGTCATTTTTTGGCTTCTTTTAGTGTTACTTCTCCTCGGTTTTATGCATGGAAGTACAGATTTTACTTGCAGTATTAAAAGATTTTACTTGATTTTACTTGAAGTACAGTTTTTACTTGCACAAGGATCGCGAGCACTTTTACCTAATATGTACATACACCTTTTACCTCATAAGCATATTACTGAGGTTTGGCAATGCAGCATGGCACACTAGTTTTTCAGCACTGCACAAAGTACGAAAATACTCTACCCAGAGGTCTGTACTACACACGGAAGAAGAAGAAGATGACGGGAGGCGCTCTCCCCCAAATAATTTTCATGCCTAAGAAAAAAAAAAGAGAAAATGAAAGGGATAAGGGTGGAATATGACATTTTTTCTGAATCTTATGTGAAATTCTATCACAAACTAGGAGTTTTTTGAGTACATGTTCAAAGAACATGAAAAAAAATCTTTTTAAGCGGAATATCTATGCCGCGGAATATCTATGCCATGGATATTCTGCTTAAAAAGATTATCTATGGCAAAATGCTAATCCAGATATTTATTAAAGCACTATACCTTGATATTCAAGTTCTGTACAGTATACAAATAATGCATGCCGCCGAGTGCATTAGTGGAAATGCAGAGCATGTGAGGTTTCTTTGATAGGTGAGGCACTGCGCACGAGCCGCTGGCGGCGAGTGCCCAGTGTGCAACATCTGAAGAAACCGAGCTTTCTCTGCATTTACTTTTATGCACGGCAGAGCAAGTGCATTATTTTATATAAAATAGCAATACAGAAACAAATTCTTAAAAAGTTGCAGTACAGTTTTGTTAGACTTCTCCCGGGACTTCTAATGCACTGGTTTGCTTGAGCGTGCAATGTCAATTTTCGTTGCACACCTTTTGCACTGCCGTGCAGTGCACCAAAACAGTTGGATGTCATGTGATGCGTACTGGCCAATCGCGATGCTTGAAATAATATACCTATTTTATGTGTATAAATGAATGTGCATAAATGAATGAATGAATTTATTGAATTTCCATAATCAAAATAAAAGTGTACAAAGTGAGCATATTATAATGCAGTGCATGATCATGTGTGCAATATAAAACAACTTGTTTTCATCTTGAGGGAAATGTAATCTCATGGATCAGTCAGTATTGCTCCATTTTTTTGCAAAATCATAAATTCTACAAAATACTGACCTCTATTAAAGCATTAGATTTGCTGTTTTTATGATCATTGAAATCCCTGATAAACATAGTGCAGGCAATCTTTAATACCTGTATTTTATTTTATATTACACACATTTATTTTGAAATAGTATGACCCTTTGCACACATTTTAAAAATCATCATGAAGTTGATATTCAATAAAAAAATTTGAATAGGGTAACATGCAGATTAAGGTCACACACCATACTATTATTGCTACTTTTCACTTTTTTGTCAGTTCAGTTGCTGTGAGAACAATGAGTGACCATATGGACAAAACTGCCCAAAGCTTCAGAGAACCGGTGAGTTTGTGAGTAAATGTGTATGATACTTTCACCTGTAAATGTTTGAAAACAGGGCAGGCAGAGAACCACTAATAAAATGCACCAGTTGACCAGACATATGTAGCTTTACTGGCCTTAAAAATAAATTCCAGTTCTGGTAACAATCTCAAAATGACTTTTTACAGAATCTAATGTAATGACCACAAAAGTGTCTGTATGAATAAAAAATATGTACCAAAGGATTCTAGAAGAAATTGTGTGATTGCTGAGAAATAAGCAAAATAAGCACGGATTCGGTCACTTCCGCCGGTCTTTATTCCAGCAATAATAATACACTGTCCCATGTGTGCCTATTTGTGTTGGCGATCTTCAGTGCGATCATATTTCAGCTTAGATTTTATGATTTCACAAAGTTCAGTTTATGTAACTTTACCAGATCTAGATCCACGATGATATAGTCATACTTAATCTTGGTTTTACAGACTTTCTCACGAAATTAATGTTTTACTGCAACCACTATCATTAAGCTTTAAATGTTTCGATCTCACAGCACGATATAACATTTTAAAGAAAAAAAATGTTGAGGATTTGATTGCTAGAAAATGAATTGGACGTCATAAACCTTGCTAGATCCTCTTCATGAGTCACTACACAAGTCCTGTCCAGTAGAGAATGATCTCAATTTAGTGTTGAAAGTTGAAATGGAGGTGTCATAGTGTAGTGAGTTGTACGTGGAAGATTTCGGATTGACTCTAGAGTAGAATAATCACCCTGATTACTTCCACAAACAATATAGGAAGAATAAAAATAATATTTAGAAAATCATTATTCTCCAAACATAACACAGAAGAATGACACATACCACAGTATTGCTTGTTACACACAAAAAAAGGAAAGAAAAATAGCCTTTGAAGTGAAAGAAATAACCCCCCAAATTTAACAATTTCTATAATTAATGTGAAAAAATAGATTCCTTAAAAATGAAAATTATTGCCTACCATGCTGTACTGAATACTGAAAATGTATCTACATGCACAATGTTTGTAATTACTGTATTGTTGATATTGATTCTTATATGGCTTCTCTTTTTCCTATTTTAGGGCATAAGTGAAGCAGAAGTAGTGTCCATTGATCAGGCATCAGAGACGGTCAAAGTACTAAAACTTAAGGTCGATGACCCCTCGTTCACGTTCAAGGCCGGCCAATGGTGAGATTCTACTTATTAAAATCTACCAGAGAAACTGCCTAAAGTTGGAATTTGTGTATTGGGGTTAGGTAAAGGGCAAGTCCAAGAAAAGGTCACCCTAGAAGGCAAAATTTCATCTTTAATTTAAGAAGTTATCTTTGGTGGGGTAGATCAGAAAGCCCAAATGTTGAATTTTAAAATTTCATTAAGAAAAATTTGATAATATGCATATTTATGCTAATTTGGGGCACCTAATTTGCATAATTGGTAAAATGGGCGTTACGTATGGGACAATTATAAAAACTCATAGAAAATGAAAAGAAAACTTGTGAGATTTAGTCATCATAGGTGGGACATGGACTCCCTAACATCTTATTAATTTTGGGGAAAAAAAGTGGTGTCATCTAATTAATTATGCAAATTAGGTCTTGTCCAACGATGGAATGTCCCATACGTAACATTTTGAGGACGTTTTTTTAAGTTATTTCTCATAATACAATACTTGTATTGTTGCATCTCTGGGAAGTTCTAATTTATAAAGTATGAAAATGTTATACCCAAAAAAGTTTCAAAAATAGAGTTCACCTTTTAATTAAAAGTTAATTAAAAAATTGTTACGTATGGGAAAACATGTTACGTATGGGAAAACATGTTACGTATGGGACATTTACACACAATGTCAATGAGGAGATTTGTGTACAAAGTGAATGGAGAAAAACAAATTTCAAGAGTGCTCTAAAAAGTGATTATTTACCTTTTCTTTAGTTTTTAAAGACTGATTTGTTATGAATACTGATTAATGAAAGCAATTGAAACAAAAAATTTGTGAAAATGGAGAAATATGAAAAAAAATAAAAACAATAGAAATACATAAGAAATTCATGAAACCATGAAAAAACAAGAAAAAAATGTTGAAATGGCTAATTTCCTCTTCAGTCATATCAAATATGTCTCAATAGAACATTTTAAAAGACTGAAACTCTTTTGTTATTTCCATATTTTAAATTATTTCAATTTTTTGAATTATGGGGAAAATTGTGTACGTTCTCTATGGGGACAAAATGTCCCATACGTAACTGTCCCATACGTAACATGTCATTAATTTGTTTAATTAGAATCTGTAATTAGAGGGATTTGGCTTATGACATGAAACTTGCCTTAGATATACTAGAGTATTGTGACTTTTATCACAGTAAGTTACAAGTTGTCAAATGAAATACTTTTAGAGAATTCTCAACTTGAAAAAAATGTTTCAAAAATTGTCTTTTTTCTGCGTCCCATACGTAACGGCCCATCTTTTCCCCTCTAAAAGGTCAAGGTCAAGGTCAAATGTCACCATTTTTTGCATGATTATTCTTTTCCTAGATGTCTACTGATCATCATGAGGGTATTCAATCTAATCAAAGTCATTTAACACTATTTTTCAGGTCATTAAAGCCTCTAAAATGTCCCATACGTAACACGCGCGAATTCTTGGACTTGCCCTAAAAAAAATTCAACAAATTTCCATGTTGAAAAAAGACATTTTGATATATATACCCGGTATATGAAATAATTTAGTAGTTCCAGATCTCCAGTTCTTGATGGAAAATCTCCTACTGAGAGGGCATTTTTGCAAAATCTTCCACTCCTCAGCTCCAGTCATCGATTTGTGTCTCTAAAATGTTTCTCCTGTCAAACACCCTTTTTTTTTAAACTGGAAATTAATTTTCATATCCATTGACCTGTATTCTGAAGTCGGGTTTAACTTAAACTTGGGTATTTAACTTAAACTTGGGTATAAAGTTGTGGTTTAAGTATGGATAGCCAATTGTTACATAAATCACTAACATTAGAGATATTATATCTAAGCTTGTTTGGCTCTCAAATCATTCATAACTGTCTAGGAAGTATGAATAGATGATTGTCTTTACCATCAATATGAGGAAAGAGCACAGTAAACATAAACATACAACTTTATAAAAATTTTGACACTTCTGGCTTCCCATAATTTTAGCACAGAGTTAGACCATGGTCTAATAAAGTTAAGCCTGACTTCAGAATAAGGGCCATAGTGTCTAGATAACCTAACCAAGTGTGCTCTGGTGATAGTCTCGTGCAAAACTTCAAATGTGGTCTCCCCCTCCCTCTGAACCTCCCCCCCCCACGTGCAGATGTATTGGGCAGCTTTTTCCACTTTGCTAGGGCCCTCACCTCCTCGGCAAGAATCTCCTGCTTAAGAGGTGCTGGTGTTAAAGGGATGGTCCAGGCTGAAAGTATGAAGCTTAATAATTAGAATACAATTCACTGAGCAAAATGCCGAAAATTTCATCAAAATCGGATAACAAATAACAAAGTTATTGAATTTTAAATTTTAGCAATATTTTGTGAAAACAGTCGTCATGAATATTCATTAGGTGCGCTGATGATGTCACATCTCCACTTCTTTTGTATTTTATTATCTGAAATTAAGTTTATTCAAATTTTTTCCTCCAAGAACTAGAAAAATTGGACTGCCAACTGATTTAGTGCATTAGATATTTATTGCTCCAACTTGTTTCATTATAAGGGAGACATATTATTCACACAAGTATTACATAATGAAAAAAAATGATTTTATGTAATAACACAAGAAAAAGGAAAGTGGAGATATGACATCATCAGCCTACCTAATGAATATAAATGACGACTGTTTTCACAAAATATTGCTAAATTTTAAACTTTAATATAAACTTTACCATTTGTTATCCGATTTTGATGAAATTTTTGGCAATTTGCTCAGGGAATTCTACTCCATGTATTAAGATATAAATATTTTCGGCCTGGACCATCCCCTTAAAGAGTCTCTGATAACATGCACATCTCTGAGATTAATCCATTGGTAGAAGTAGTATGTCTGGAAACATGTGTACACATGGGCCCAAATTCACAAAGACGGTAAAAACCCACAATTGAGTCCCATGGTTTATGCAGATCTCCTGTATAAATTACATGTATGCTTAATTTAGCACGTAGCAGGCGCGTGTATAAAAAATTCCAATGCTACTGCACGCTTTTGTCACAGAGCGCCAAATTGATGCCTGTTACCATGGTTAGATATGCTATTTTATTCATGAGTCCACTGTTTGAAGAGTAGACTCATGAATAAAAACAGTGGACTCATGAATAAAGTAGCGTGGATAACCATGACAACAGGCGTCAATTTTGTGCACTGTGACAAAAGCGCGCATCAGCATTGGACATTTTCTTATACATGCGCCCGATACGCACTAAATAAAGCGTAATTTATACAGGAAATCGACATAAACCATGGATTCAACCTTGGGTTTTCAAAACCATTTTTGTGAATTTGGGCCATGATGTTTCCAGACATGATTGAGTTAACAAAGATTAGGCTCTGAAAGTTCCACAGATGGATCTTTCAGAGTCAAGAAAGAAGGAAATATTTCTCTCTCCTTGAAATTATACAACAAGACAAAACTAATTTCCAGCCTAATATGAATTATTTGATGCCATACAAAATGAGACCTACATGTATTGTACATCTATAGTTTTAGGCTAGCTTCCCACTTTAAGAAAAAAGGAAGATCATACTGTAATCAAGAATTCATGCTTTGTCTTGTACTCTGTGAGTTTGTGATATTGCTTTATAGGGACATGTATTTCTATTTCCTTGAAAGATCAAAATAATTTTCAGCCTAATATTCATAAATTATCTGGTGCCATTTGAAATTATACCTACATTAGGAGTGGGCTATAAGGCTACATACTGAATTGTTTTAGGCTAGCTTCCCATTTTAAGAAAATAGTAAGATCATAGTCAAGAATTCAATATGTTTTGTCTTGTACTTTGTGAGTTTGTGGTATTGCTTCATATTCGAGGTGTGATTATTAAACTACATGTACTTTAGTAGTCAAAATTACCTGTAGATATAGTTGTAATGTACTGTAACCATCTTGCAGTGTTGATACCCTTTTGTATTATTACATTGTCTACTATTTTGTTTGTTGCAGTGTTTGTACATGTACCCTCTTTTAATACCTCTTGATACAAGACAAAGGCCTTTGATGGCCTTTAGTTAAGCCATGACTCGTTGATACATGTAACTTCAGCAACTGGTCTTATTCAAGAATTCAGAAAGCTTTGAAAGCGGTTTTTCTCTTTGAAATTCTTGCATTGTAGGGTTGACTTTTTCGTAGAGGGGTTAGATATCTTCACTGGGTATTCCATGTACTCTGGTCCTACTCAGCTCAAAGAAGATTCCACAATAGACTTGGCTGTTAAATTCAGTGACTACCCTCCCACTGTATGGGTGCATAATCAGGTAAATCATATCATATGATTTAAAACTCTTTTAAGGGGGGGGGGGGTAGGAAACGATGGAGAGAGATTATGCTTGGCTGATTTCTTCAAACACAATTCGTTTATACATGTACTTTTGAAAATAAGTCCTTAAGATGACTGAAGTCTAATTTTTTGGAGTACAGACTACAGACACTTGTTTGTTATTAATATCTTGCTACTTTCCTGGGGGGGGAATTTACCCTGTACTCTACCCAAAATTCAATCAACTATAAATTGTTTTTGTTTTTAATGCTCATGATTTAAGGTAGTCATTACACAATTTACATTAAAGAAATATGTGGCACACACCAGGAATGCTCAAAAGAGCCCTGGAAAATAAAATAGAACCCCCCAAATTCCCCATTCACTGCGATGTGGATGTTAATGCTTATATCTTGCTGGATTGTGAAAAGTAGTGTCTGAAAATAAAGTGAAAATATTTGATTTTGCCTTTTTTGTGTTTAAAACCCATCAGATTCACTCTGGTCAGTATTAAAGCAAAATGATGTGCATGTACATGACAAAAAATAACATAAGCGAAACAATCCCTCTATTGAAGATAGGGAAATTAAGTGTAACATTATGCATTACCCCTGTCCCATGGTGTCTTGGATGCTTACATAAGCAGACAAATTAGCATGCTCAACCCTGCTCATTACACACTCACAACTTACATGTATATAAGAATTGCAAAATTGCCTTGTTTGTCTTTGTACTAACTGCTAAAAACACCCTGTGTGTTTCACCCTGTTGCTTTGTGACAATTATTTAGTATGCAAACGTGTGTTGCCATCATTTTATCTGGGCATCGTATGAAATTTGTCAGCACAAACTGAAATTGTAAATTGTCAGTTCTGCCAAGGTTTAAGATACATGGTCTTTATAGAACGAAACACTGATATTCCACAATTACCTTTATTGATATTATACTTTCTGAGAATGACAACATGTCTGTGCTGGCAAGCTTTATAATGAAGTGGTCAAAATATTCATTATGTGCATGTTAGATCATATCACAATGAAAATACCGGTACTTAAAATCATCACTGACATCAAAGAGTAAATAACTTTGACAGGAGAACCCCTACCCTGTCAGTTTTCATAAAATTCATTACACACAAATACCTGTACAGTATGTGTATTTGCAGATCAAGGGGGGGGGATTCCTCCTGTTAATGAGTTTTCCTTTTCGCCTGTCAATTTTATTTATACAGGGAAATCCCCCCCCCTTCCTCCCATGAGTGCTTGTAACTTTTTTTTTGTTTAACATTTTAAATTGGGCCCCCTTTTGTAAAAACCTGGATAAGCCCCATCTTGTATCCAAGGTCATGAATTATACCATGATATTCCTGGATACACATATATCCATTTCTGTTTTAGTTGAACATGATCGGGTGATCTCTGTAAATGTCTGTTCTTAAAGTTCTTTTCTCTTGTCCTTACTAAATGTATATTATAAAGCCTAGTACGCCCAATGGCAATGAATATTTGCTAGGTCTATTTATATGTTCTTTGTCTGGATTTTTGTTTCTATCTCATATGGTGAAAAGGCCAACATTCAGAGCTTTTTAATTATTATTTAAGAACTTTAAAATGTCCACTGTGTTATATGCAGATGCTGTCACATTCAAATTTGAGGCCTGGGAAACAAAGTTGATATTAGGGCTGAGCATTTTTTTTTGTGCTTGTTCCTTTTAATGCATTTCTATTCTGCACATGCAAAATATATTCTGGTCTTTCATTTTTATTCGATTTTTGTCTCACCTGCGAAGCAAAGTGAGACTATAGGCGCCGCTTTTCCGACGGCGGCGGCGGCGTCAACATCAAATCTTAACCTGAGGTTAAGTTTTTGAAATGACATCATAACTTAGAAAGTATATGGATCTAGTTCATGAAACTTGGCCATAAGGTTAATCAAGTATTACTGAACATCCTATTAGAGTTTCATGTCACATGACCAAGGTCAAAGGTCATTTAGGGTCAATGAACTTAGACCATGTTGGAGGAACCAACATTGAAATCTTAACCTGAGGTTAAGTTTTTGAAATGTCATAACTTAGAAAATATATGGACCTAGTTCATGAAACTTGGACATAAGGTTAATCAAGTATCAATGAACATCCTGCATGAGTTTCACGTCACATGACCAAGGTCAAAGGTCATTTAGGGTCAATGAACTTTGGACGAATTGGGGATATCTGTTGAATTCCCATCATAACTTTGAAAGTTTATGGATCTGATTCATGAAACTTGGACATAATAGTAATCAAGCATCACTGAACATTTTGTGCAAGTTTCAGGTCACATGATCAAGGTCAAAGGTCATTTAGGGTCAATGAACTTTGGCCGAATTGGGGATATCTGTTGAATTCCCATCATAACTTTGAAAGTTTATGGATCTGATTCATGAAACTTGGACATAATAGTAATCAAGCATCACTGAACATTTTGTGCAAGTTTCAGGTCTCATGATTAAGGTCAAAGGTCATTTAGGGTCAATGAACTTTGGCCGAATCGGGGGTATCTGTTGAATTACCATCATAACTTTGAAAGTTTATTGGTCTAGTTCGTTAAACTTGGACATTAGAGTAACCAAGTATCACTGAACATCCTGTGCGTGTTTCAGGTCACATGTCCAAGGTCAAAGGTCAATGAACTTTAGCTGAATTCGGTGTATCTGTTGAATTACCATCATAACTTTGAAAGTTTATGGATCTGATTCATGAAACTTGTACATAAGAGTAATCAAGTATCACTGAACATCCTGTTCCAGTTTCAGGTCACATGATCAAGGTCAAAGGTCATGTAAGGTCAATGAACTTTGGCCATGTTGGGGTTTTTTGTTGAATAACCATCATATCTCTGTAAGTTTATTGGTCTAGTTCATAAAAAGAGGACATAAGAGTAACCATGTATCACTGAACATCTTGTGCGAGTTAGAGTAGTATGCAAAGTCAGCACTGCTGCTATATTGAACCGCGTGATGCAGGTGAGACGGCCAGAGGCATTCCACTTGTTTAATATTGATCTTGTATTTTTTTATGAAATTTGGTTATATGCTAATGCCCACATCTGCCATCAACATTTGTGTGTGTGTGTGTGGGGGGGGTACAGTTGAAAGTGGGACTGAACATTTGAGTGTAGTATGTGCAGTGCATAACTTATGGGTGATCAATGGTTCAATTACTTATATGTCATCTTTTCATCTTTTAAATTTGGTAATTCTAGCATGACACTAATTATATTTTGTGTAATTTGCAGCATTTCATACATTTCCCAATAAATAAAATGATTAATTCCATGATTCTTTCTCATTGACCTAAAAAAAGATTTTAATGAGAACACTCATGTCATTTTTATCCATTGATTTTCTGCTTTAGACTATTTGATAATTTTATGACATATTGGCAGCATATGTCTTCATGCAATAAAAGTGCATCAATTAATTTTAGCCTCATGAAAACTTTCTTCTTTTAGTCAAAACTAACTTTATATCAGAATTAACTCTAGTCTTTACGCACTAACTCATGTTATTTTTATGTTTATGCATCTTTTCAAACTGTTACATCAGGGTTGATATGTTCATCCCAGGGGTACCAACAGTGGGTGGGTTTTCTATGAGTTCGTCACCAAAGCCCTTGCGTGAAAACAAGCATGTGGGACTAGCAGTGAAATTCAGCACACACCCCCCTGCATATTGGGTCCACAAACAGGTACGGTAAATATTTGTTTAAATTTAGAATTTAGATGCACATGTCAACCCCTGAAGAAATTTTTCCTGCCAATCGTTAATATCTCTTTACATGTATATTACGGTATTCATCAAAAAGTTTTAACTCATTCTGCAAATGCACTCAACTATAAAACGCAGGAAACCTATTGCTTGTGGCGTTTCATAAAAGCTGTTTTGTTCATGATAATACTGTATGCTCACAAATTTCAGTTTTATTTCCACTCATTCACCTTGATCACAATCACATTCTTTCAAAATAAATGCAAACTTCATTAAAACACCATAAAGGTTGTCATGACTCTCATAATAAATGCTGGTGGCTCATGTGTTTCAGAAACTGTTGGCCGTGATTAAAGTTGCCTTTGTCATTTCTGTCCTTCAGTGTGCTGTCGGGTCAAAGGTCAAAGTGAGAACAGGAGGGGACAAGCTGGTCTTTGACCCCAAACCTGGTGACCCATCCTGGAATGTTCTACTAATCGGAGGGGGGATCGGTATCAATCCCCTCATTTCATTGATGCACCATGCAGCAGATCTCCATGATCAGAAGAAAGCTAATCCTCAGGGATACACCCCTGGAAAAATGGAACTGCTCTTCAGTGCTTCAACCAAGAATGAACTTATATTCAAGGTATGTAGAAAAGTGTGTAAACCTTAATAGTAAGATGATTATTGATATTACTTCATCAACCACAAGGTGATGAAAATTATTATTTAATAAAAAAGCATAATAAAAAAAAACAGGGAACCAATGGCTTAAGGTCCTCTCCGAGGACTTGGTAGTGAGGATTAATGCCTCACCAAATGTGCGCCCCTATCATGAATGCACGCTCAAATAGTCAGTAAAGATTGCATTCCTGACTTCAGAAACAGTCTGCATTATTTTTTACAAGCACAGCGAGGAAAGAGTGGCCAATTTTTGTCAAAGGTCAGTGCAGAATAAAAGCTGAAGTATTTAAGAAATCCTGTTCATGAATTCAAAGATAAAATTGGATATTGATTGAATGCATATTAAAGTTGAGTCCTAAAAGCAGAACTCAAATATTCCTGGTGGGTGTTTCATAAAGCTGTTCTTAAGTTAAGAGCAACTTAAAGATCGATTGATGAACCTTTCTTATGCGCTATTAAATAATAACCAATGAACATTGAATGGTGATTATCATTTACCACAAGAAAAGAGTACCAGTCGTTCTTAAAGTCGCTCTTAACTTACGAACAGCTTTATGAAACGGCCCCCGGATTATGCAACTTTTACGAATAGAAATAAGGGGCATTCATGTAAGGGATACCAGTGGGAATTGAACGTGGGTTTATACTGGATTGCGAGACCACCACTCTACCAACTACATGTAAGCTATGATGCCTCCTTGTTCTATTCCAGTCTTTTGTGGTCAAAGCTTTCCGTCTCTATCTGTCTTCTGTCAAGTCAAACAGATGTGAGAACACAAACTAGGATTCCCACGGAGACAGAAGACAGATCACTTGTCAGTATTCAAACAGGAAGAAATGAATCAAGTTGTACAGTATCTGAATGTGTGGGATAGATAGGGTGGAACAACCAGTCTGAATTCAAAGAACCGTTTGACTTTGGGCATTGATTGCTTTTAAATTCAGGATTATTTTAAATCCAGGATTGTTATAAATCCAAAGTAAAGGAATTGTTCCATCAAAGTTTGCTAGTATGTGACAATTCAATATATTAAAGTGAAATCTCAATATGCAGTCAATTTTAATACATTAATGATATGCTTGAGTTTGCTTAAATTAGTTTATAAAATTTTGAAAAAAAATTAAAGATGTTTTTTTAATTAAAAATTTTCCCTACATTTGGATTAATTGGGTTGTGTACAGTGTACTACTGCTATTGTTTTATATCATAACAATCTATAACAAAATGTATATTATGAGGGCTTTATAGTCGATACAGCTTTGTTAATTATCAATCCTAAAAATGAGCCGAACTATCAAGCATGAAGTTTTGTATTATGGTAATGACTTTAGTATGGCTAAAATAAAGGGAGGGAAATAAAGATTTTTGGAAGCACCAGCATTGTTATAGGACAAGTCCACCCCAACAAAGAGTTTATTTGAATAAAAAGAGAAAAATCCAACAAACATAACTCTGAAAATTCCATCAAAATTGGATGTAAAATAAGAAAGTTATGACATTTTAAATTTTCGCTTCATTTCACAAAAAAAGTTATATGAACGAGCCAGTTATATCCAAATGAGAGAGTCGATGATGTCACTCACTATTTCTTGTGTTTTTTATTGTTTGAAATATGAAGTATTTTGATTTTTTCGTCATTGTCATGTGAAATGAAGTTTCTTTCCTCCCTGAACACGTGGAATTCCATTATTTTAACATTTTGTGCTTCAGGCAAGGAGGTCCTAATCATCAAATTCGTAAATATTGAAATATTGTATAATTCAAACAATAAAAAACAAGAAATAGTGAGTGAGTGACATCATCGACTCTCTCATTTGGATGTAACTGGCTCGTTCATATAACTATCTTTTTAAAAATAAGCAAAACAAAGTTACGACATTTTAAAATTTCGTTTAATTTCACAAAACAGAACTATGCACATCCCGATCAGCATGCAAATGAGGATACTGATGACATCACTCACTATTTCTATTGTATTTTATTATATGAAATAGGAAATATTCTAATTTTCTCATTGTCCTGTGAAACAAAGTTTTATTTCTCGCCGAACTTGTAGAATTACCATTTTTTAACATTTTATGGTTCAGTCAAGTTGGTCCTTACTGTCAAATCTGTAAAAATAGAATTAGTGTATAATTCAAATAAAAAACAAAATAGTGAGCAAGGGATATCATTGATTCTCTCATTTGCATGTGACTGAATTGTGCATATAACTACTTTGTGAAAAATAAGTGAAACTTTAAAATATCATAACTTTTTTATTTTACATCCGATTTTCGCATTTTGCGGGTTTGATTTTTCTCTATTCAAATCAACATTTTTCTGGGGTGAACTTGATGTTTAAATGTGATTATCTCTTCATATTTTCTTCCCATTAAAATTGCAATGAAAAACTTAGTTAGTCATTTGTCTGTATTTTAAGGACACCATTGATGAGTTGATCTCAAAGCATTCCCCAGATATTGCTGCTAGGTTTTATGTGACCAAAGACTCGGACGTCGATTCACCAATATCAAGTAAGTCTTATTGGGCATCTTAAGAAACTTGTGATATCGATTGCAAATCCATTTGGGGTCCTCAATTCAATTAATTATTGATGTACATGTATATGTATGTCTTGCAGTGGATTACTGATCTGTTTCCTGCTGCAAGGAGTGTAAAACTGGGCCCCGTCTTACAAAGTGTTACGATTGATCCAATCAATTGTAACTATGGAAATCCACCAGGGTCATAATTTTTTCTACAGGATATTTGCACAATGTCCTTTGTAACCAAAGAGAAGCACAGTGAAATTTCAAGAAAACGATGAATGCATGAATATTACATCATAGCTAGAAAATATTTTGAACCAACATGTATAATAAATGACGTTGCTGGCCATTCGTACATGTAGTTGCCATTAATCAGATCAATCGCAATTCTTTGTAAGATGGGGCCCAGATCTGCTAACCTGCTGAAATTGATCTATTGATTTTATAATTGCACATTGAGTACATAATCAATGTGGATTTGGCACTTTAGAAATAAGCTAAATTATCATTATTATTCAAATGAATTTGCAATCGCTTATAATTCTGTGCCCCCCCAAATAAAAAAAAAAAACAGCATAAAGTTATAAAGCAAATTTTGAGATGTTTACTGAGCTTGAAAAAAAACAGACTGAGCTATGGAATGAATAACTCATTAAAGGGTTGAGCATGTATGAGCCAATGTCATAGGGGTACAGTGGTTCTATGGTTGAGCACATCAGAAGACCCATCACCATATTTTTTTTCCTATTTTTTTCTCACTTAGAAAAAGTGAATCTATACCTTACCATTTAAAGTGGATTCCCTCTCATTTATAGCCCATCTTATCATGAGATCCATGTGATATATTTTCCAGGATTCACTTCAAATCCCGGAATGAGACTTTATCCCAGAATAATTGATTGGGATTGGAGCAAATTGGATGGCGTATCTCTACAATCCCCTAAAATTGGCATTCTGGATCCTTTACCTCTATTTCATCTGTTCAAGCCCCTCCCCTCCATCCCCCTTCTCTCTGTCTATCTCTCCTTTTCTTTCTGAACTTTCTCCTTATTTCATTTAAGGTGAATACATGTACTTTAGGGTCCAGCCGATATGCTAATGGTTAAAAAAGGCAGTTCCTATTTTCAAGTTCTTTGTAAAAAAAAAACAGTTTAAAAAAAAATCAATAGTGTAGAGAAATTTTGTTGAAATTTGCTGATTAACAAATTCAAAATTTGTATTAAAACAAAATCAGAGTGACTTGATTTACAAGTATTTTACCATCATAAATGTGATTGTAGTAAATGTTTCAATGGGGAATCCAATGTGACCTTTTATATAGATGAATGATCATTTTTTTAATGTTATACCATTTATTGTGCATTGTATGAAGATTTTTTTTCATTTTTTATATTGACCAAAGCAGGTTTGACATTGTACTGACTATTAAATGTTCCCTTTTTAGCCATGGGAAAGAAACCAAAACCTATATTCAATTTAATATGTCGTCCTTCATGCAGATCGTAGGATAGATGCGAGTGACATCAAGTCATCTGTGGAGAGATTAAGAGACGGTCCTCTAAGATGCTTTGTATGCGGTCCTCCTACCATGATAGCGGATATGGAAGGGTTGCTTAGCAATGAGGGTATCCCTGCATCAGATATTTTTTGTGAGAAGTGGTGGTAAAGATTGAAGATTATTCATGCAATAATTGGATAGGTATGATTAGGTGCTGTTGTAAGCAAATCATTCCATTATTATATCATGTGATAATGTGTCATTGAAGAAAAAGGGATGGTCCGGGCTGAAAATATATCTAACTAAATAGAGGAAAATTCACATATTTTGCTCAACCAGGGGCGGATCCAGGATTTTGAAATAGGGGGGGCGCCAGCGGCGAGGGAGCGAAGCGACCGAGCGGGGGAGGGGATACCCCCCTCCCACGGCAAGGACTTTTTCAAAAAATCATGTCCAAAAGTCGTATTTTGAGAGCACCTTTAGAAGAAAAATGCACACTTAAATCACTGTAACTTCATGAATAAAAGACACATACTGACTCATTTAGGAGCTGGTTTCCAGTCACACACCGTATAAGCGGTCATTCAAAACATACATTTGGCAAAGGCTCTTCACTTGCTTGCATCGTGTGATTGAAACGTCAAATTTAAATGATACGAAACTGAGACTTGTAATCGATAAGTTCCGAATAATCCATTCTGTTTATTGTCATTTGTGTATTTACATTGTGTGTTTCAAACGAGAATTGTTTAGTCGTATGGCAACATGCATAAAATTTGGTTCTTTTTAGTAAATTGTAAATTGTTACAAACTACAGAAAAAAACGACATCATCTTCTGGTAATCAACCTTTTCCCTCTTATTATTTCAGGGAGGGGGAAATCTGTCTTCCACCAACCTCCTTGGTCAAATGGATTTGGGTTTACGCGCATATCATCGGCAGCGATCGGGGGGGGGGGGGGACTGGGGACGTGTTCTCCCTCAAATATTTCGGGGGAGGTCGTCCCCCCCTAGATTTTTAAAACTATTTTTTTTTCGATTTTGCTGGCAATTTTTTTTTAAAGATATATTGTAATCAGCAAACCTATAGATTATCAAACATTAAAAATGGGGTAGGGGGGGGTTAATGTCACAATTTCTACTTTTTAACAATACACAATGTGTCCTCGGGACGTTTTTCCCCAGCACGAAAGTATTTTTATTCTCCCCCCAACCCCCACCCCCCCCCCCGTCACATAAAATATTCGCTCCTTACGCTGACATATAGCTGCCTATGCAGCAAACGCGGAGTGGGGTCGACTGGTGATTGAGAATATACAATTTTGCTCCTTGATAATTCGTTGGAATGATTGCTTCGGCGAAACTTAGTTGGGGCGCCCTGGATAATATGCCTTGAATCTACCAGAAAGTGTAAAAGTTAGTTTACATTAAATACAAATATGTCTGACCTATACATTTCAGTGAAAACGTACATGACCAAGGCAGAATGATAATGCTGCGCACGTGGCGCCCGATATAGGGCTTCATCTTTGAGTGAAGAATAATCTCGTGGATAGACATTATCATTCGCATCGTTGACACTTTCTCTCGCGATCTGTTACAATTTACATGTATTTGCCATAAAGACGGACAAACGCATGTTACAAAAAACACAAAATTTCGGGAAAAAATGATATCCAATCCAACATCTTCACACTGGTCACTGCACTGCAACTCCCGATTACAAGTGGTGCAACTTTCCAACCAATCGACTTGCGCGCCCTGGAATTCCGGAATTTACATATTGCAATACAGTATGACAGAGGTGCATTTGTGCGAACACAAAGGCCATGAGCGTAAGTTAAAATATAGTTTTGACTAGATCTAGCCCTTGAAATTGACTACATTGTACCAATCTAGTAAATATAACCATCCAAAAAAAAAAAAAAAATCCGGCGAAAATAGGGGGGGGCGCGCGCCCGGGGCGCCCCCCTCTGGATCCGCCACTGTCAACTGTTGCCATGGTATTGGCGTAGGGGGGGGGGTATTTATCACCTTCAGTGCTAGTTCTAGTTAGTTTCGGGGGGGGGATGAGGAGACCGTGTTTTATGGGGTGCTGTTCAAAATCCTAGGGGGTACATGCCCTTGCCACCTACATATTGTTCAAGTGCTCTTCAAAATAAACTACTGTAGTGAACTAGAGTCATTTCAGACATTCCAATTGCATCTTACCGTTCTGAAACGGGTATTCTGCTAGATGAATGTCACAAATAATATATATTTTTCAAACATCAAACCACGTGCAGACGTGATGCAAACATCCCTGTTCTTTATTGAAATTAATTATATGTACAGTATAAGCAAGATTTTTTCAAAAGGCTGTAGAAAGGTGTTGCTTTGTTTTGTATCGGAGTATAAACCATGCTCTTGCCAAATGATTTTGATAGTTATCTTGTTGTCGGGGGCGGATCTAGCTTTTTGCCACGGAGGGGGTTTGATGGAGAAATTTGACCAGGAAAGAAGAAAGAAAAGGTTTTCACTACCAAATGAAGGTCATTTTACTTCCAAGAAACTTTTTTAGATGCAAAATGCCAAGGGGTCCACTATAAAATGTAGATAATTTGGGTTTGGCTCCAAATTCTAAAATTGTCGGTCATTACTTTTGTTTTACTTGGCAGCCCAGTGGGGGGGGGGGGGGTGGATAGACCCCCTTCCCCCCCCCCCTGGTAGATCCGCCACTGATTGTTATAATTATCATATATCATTAAAATACTGTTGAGTAAGGATATACTAAAAATATTTTATTTTGAATAGATTCCTACCGAGCATTAGCCATTTCAAACGGGATGAAACCTGGCAAGAACTGTTTTTTTTTCATGTTATTATTTTTTTTAGAACACTGCTTATTAACTGTTGTTGGAACCTATGCAGATAATATTTCAGGTATTGAATTCGTATGTGCGGTCAGATATCTGTATTATACTACATGTATGTAAAGTCGTGTGTGTGAATGTTCTATAATAATTCTGATCTAGATACACGTATGGTATATTATAGTTTATACAAGGGGCTGACATATGCTGATGTGGGTATGGCAAGCTCTTTTATCATTTAGTGCAACTTTCAAAAATTATTTCCTTGATATCAAGAATATTTTGGGGGTGTCAGCATTGATCATTCTTTCTATGAAAGAATATGATATAGAAAAATCAGGAAAGGTTTATGTTAAAATGGCTTTCTCTTATGTTGGTTTATGCTGGCCTGGGCCCCATCTTACAAAGAGCTATGATTGATCCAATCAACCGTAACTCTATGGAAATCCAACAGTGTCCTAATTTTTCTTCAGGAAATTTGCAAAATGTCCTTTGTAAATAAAGGAGAACACACCTTATTGTCAAGAAATAAATGAATTTATGGATAAACATATCTAGAATTTTTTTTAAAACAAACATGAATTTTATATGTTTACTTTGCTGGCTTTCCATAGTTGCGATTGATCGGATCAATCACAACTCTTTGTAAGACGGGCCCCAAGCAGGTGTGACAATAAATAGTTATATACATGTATTATCCTTCTTTCTCTTTCTGTCCCTCCCTCGCTCAATCTCTCTCTCTCTCTCTTCATCTTTCCATCACCCCCCCCCTGTCTCTTGCTATCAATCTTATTTCCCCCTCTCCTGCATATTATCTTTATTTACAAAAATATATTATAGGATTTCGTGTAAAGAAGAGATATAAAATATTAAATATCAAGTGTTCTCAAATTATTAAGGTAATTTAGACAATAAATCTAATATCTTCATTGTGATCATCCAACTTGTTTGAAAATGTTCATCATTGAGTTTCACACCTGACCTAGACTAAAACAACTACATTACATATGTTTGCATAAATTCTTAAAGTGCTCTGTTGATTTCAATATAGGTGTATCCCTACTCAAGCATCGAGGATTATCTGGACAAGTTGTTTTTTTAGATACCTGAAATATATGTTGATTTAAAACAAATTCTTCACCATTGTAGAAGAGATTTGGAATTTTGGATGCATCTTGTCTGCTTAATAATTATATATGAAATAACAGTATTACTGTAATAGGATGCTAATGAACAAGCAATTGTCTTTATTTTCTTTTTAAATCCAGCTCAGCATTTTAATATGTTAAGGCAAGGGTCAGACTTTTTATCATGCAAATTTTACTTACATTGCAAATTCTTTTGGAGAGCTGCAGAAAAAGAGGAAGATATTTCATAATAACTATGCCCTCAAAGACACTTTTAGAACTATTTCCTATTGTCTCATGACTATTAAACTCATTTTTGAAATCACATTTCACGCCACAAATAGTGAATAACTAGTATAACATCAAATTACAATTTACAAATTACACAAGCAAAGTACAATGATTTAAAAAAAAAATCATTGCATCATCAGATTACAAAACCCCAATTGTATAATGCAAATTTGATGAGGTTTTAAGTGAAGTAATTGAATTTGGTAAGGTATCTGGTTTAGGCGACACAGGAAGCATTAAGAGATAGTTGAGCATTAAACAAGGAAATGAACAGGAAACAGCTGTGATAGTACGGCCAATTAATATAGATTATGCTGCAGATGATGAAGGGACATATTAGGGAGAGAGAAAAGCAAAAAGGAAAGCAAAGAGAAAGGGAGAAAGAGAGAGAGAAGGAGAGATTAAGATGCAAGAAGGGTAGCTGAAGTAGGAGATTGTGTACTGAGCAATTAATTGGTTTGTAATGGAAAATCATGAAATATACAATTTAACCATTCAAGTGAATTTGAAAAATTAATAAAAAACAAAGTACAATTTTGGAACAGTCCCTTATCTTGTCCATGGTGTGTTTTCCTTCAAGAAATTTACCCAAGCTATGCTGCACTCAACCCAGGTGAGGCAAATGAGTACCCGCCATTTCTTGAATGCACTGAGCAAGCTAAAGCTGGGGTAATAGTAGCAGCATTTTGTATCTTTAGGCAAAAAGCACTATATAAATCCAGCTATTATTATTATTGTTATCTCTACTCTTCTTGAAAGTCAATGAGTGTAATAAGAGAGAGATTGGATATCTAGTTCTGAAAAGCATTTCATCATCATTTTCACCTGACAATCTCTAAGATATGACAACTTCTTTTTATTTCAATTTCCAATCTAACAAAAAATTAAGATTAAGCCAATTTGTAAAATCACTGAACTAGTTTACGAATGCAGACATGTTTTAAAAATGCAAAAAGAATTGATGCCAGCTTTTTGACTCACTAAATGAAATGACCCGTCATGTTCTCAAACCAATGCAACTTCACTGGAAAGAAACAGAAATATGTTTTCACTATTGAGTACCATATTGTTTGTGTAACCTTTGATTTATCTTGGAAATATTACACAATTGCTATCAGCAAGTCACACTTTTATTATTCAACTAAAGACTGGATTCATTGAATCAGGGTTTGATGTATAACATTCTGAACTTTCAAAAGGTCAGTATATTTATAGTCAATGGTGTGATGAGCCAAATATTTTGAGGGGAAAAATATGGTGTAAGGGGTTGAACTTTCTACACAACCCCCCCAAAAATCAAGAAAAAAATATAGAGCAAAGTCATGAAGTAAAAATTTGGGTCTTTTGTAATAAAAGTCTAATTTTGAAATAGATTTGATATTATATTAAAAAACATGTATCATATTTCACCCTTTTTACGTGAACACATAATGGAAGAAGCATCCTCTCAAAATATATTGTGTGAGTAAAAAAAAAATGGCACCTCACAAATCCCCAAATTAAGGTTTAAGAATAAAATCTGTCATGAACACATGATTATATGGCCTGAAAGAGTATCTTCTCCAAAATAATAATCCCAAATACCATAATTACGTGGTATGTCAACACGCTTGGATAATGCTTGGACGTATTGTTTTTTTACTGTGATGTAAAGTTTGATTTGCACCAAAGTAAGGCATGGCTGTTATGATTAAACCTAGAAGCCAATAATGCAATAATTCTACATGATTTTACATATTTGTGTTTCTGATGAATCTGATGACAGTACGGAGGGTTTGGATTTGTAAAGATTTATTTCTTGTCTATTTTGCATATTATGTACTGTTTATATTTACCATTATGATTTGTATTTTGATTAACAGGGTCTGATTGCAAGCAAGCATTTTATCTTTGTTAATGTTTTTATCGTGTATAGCTGAATTGGTTACCCTGTATAAAGATGTGAAATAATAAATAAATAAATGAATAAATAGTTAACATACTTGCAAATCCCTTTAGAATGAAATTAAAGGAGAATTGATGCTAAAAAGTTTCTATTGAACAATTTTGCAATGGATTTTAATGCAACCCTTGTAGGATTATGACATCATTGGCATGTTGATTCATTCATTGCAGCCATGCCTTTATACTTCGGTGCAAATCAAAATTTACAACACTGCAAAGAATACCTACTGATTATCCAAGCATGAAGACACACCACATAAATATGGTATCACATTATTTGGGAGAAGATACACTTCGGTCATGATTATGTGTTCATGACAAATTTTTTCCTTAAATTGGGTATTTGTGAGGTCACTGAGGTATCTTTTTTTTTTTTACCTCACATGGGTATAAATATTAATGCCAGTATCGGATACACAAACGCATTTAGACCTTGGTTAAAAATTTCTACATTTAAACATACATGTCATTACAAAAAGTTCAGATACACACTACATGTACATTATAAACATTGGTTAATCATACGTACATACATGTGAATCAATGCCAAAAACCTATATGAGAACAATTACAAACCTAACTGCAGATGAGGGTTAAAACACGAAGCCATTAGGTCGAAAGCAATTTTGTGTGGTTATGGTACGTTCAGCTTGAGGGTCTGGGATAGAAGCTTCAGATGGGATAACAATCTTTCTTTCTGCTCGATCAGATTCTCTTCCAAGGCGTGCGCATCCCGAAGCAGCTTGTCAACGTGATCAGAGCTTAGGAGCTCAAACTGCTCGCTTTCCCTGGAAGAAAAAGGGAAGCGGAAAAGTGAAACATACTCAATCTTAGAAGTCCAAATTGAAAAAGTAGATAAAAGTAAAATCTGTCAATTAATGGGCTCCTAGTAAACGATTGAATGATAAATCTTCCAGTTCTAGGAGGAAGTAGCCAATTGAAACCTTCAGAAACCAATGTAAAGATCACCTTTATCAGTGGCATAATGAGCCAAAATATTTTAGGAGCCACAACGTGGCATATAGGGCAAAATCAATTTAAAACAGATGAATCAAAGGGAGTGAGAAAAATGTTGGCCTTTTCAAAATGAAAATTCAATTTTGTCCTCAATTTTGACCTCAATAAAAAATAGTACCATATTTCAGTCTTCTTTTCTCTCTCTTTCTCCTTTTTAATTTTTGATGTTTTAGGGAACCAAGGCCCCTGACCCCCTCCCCCCCCAAAAAAAATCTATTCGCCAGTGATCTGTACCCTCAACTTACACAAAAATAGGAGTCCATTGCATGCATTCCATCTTGACTTCTCTTTCAATTTCTATTAAAACAGAAGAAAGAATCATGATGAATAATTTTTGTGTCACCTGCATAGCAGAGTGAGACTATAGGCGCTGCTTTCCGACGGCGACAGCGGCATCAACATCAAATCTTAACCTGAGGTAAAGTTTTTGAAATGACATCATAACTTAGAAAGTATATGGACCTAGTTCATTAAAAACTTGGCCATAAGGTTAATCAAGTATTACTGAACATCATATTAGAGTTTCATGTCACATGACCAAGGTCAAAGGTCATTTAGGGTCAATGAACTTAGACCATGTTGGGGGAATCAACATCAAAATCTTAACCTGAGGTTAAGTTTTTGAAATGTCATCATAACTTAGAAAATATATGGACCTAGTTCATTAAACTTGGACGTAAGGATAAAGTATCAAAAAACATCCTGCATGAGTTTCACGTCACATGACCAAGGTCATTTAGGGTCAATGAACTTTGGCCGATTTGGGGGTATCTGTTGAATTACAATCAAAAAGTTTTTGGATCTGATTCATGAAACTTGGACATAATAGTAATCAAGTATCACTGAACATCCTGTGCAAGTTTCAGGTCACATGATCAAGGTCATTTAGGGTCAATGAACTTTGGCCAAATTGGGGGTATTTGTTGAATTACCATCATAACTTTGAAAGTATGTTGGTCTAGTTCATAAAACTTGGACATAAGAGTAATCAAGTATCACTGAATATCCTGTGCAAGTTTCAGGTCACATGATCAAGGTCAAAGGTCATGTGAGGTCAATGAACTTTGGCCACATTGGGGATATTTGTTGAATTACCATCCTATCTCTGTAAAGTGTATTGGTCTAGTTCATAAAACATGGAAATAAGAGTAACCAAGTATCACTGAACATCTTGTGCGAGTTATAGTAGTTTTCAAAGTCAGCACTGCTGCTATGTTGAATCGCGTGATGCAGGTGAGACGGCCAGAGGCATTCCACTTGTTCAATTAAATTTGATAATAAATGAATAATATGAACATTTGTAATGCATCGGTACCCATCATGAGTGGATACTCATGGTGCAGAAAAGATTAAGAGTAGAAAACTTATTAAAGAGGGGCAAGAGTTACATTTAAAAGGAAGCATTGTTAGTGAATTATTTAAGATGCTAATATGTGGAAGTTCATTCCATAGTGGAAACAATATATATAGACCCCCCCCCCTTCCCTTGTGCTCTTACAGTACCCCCATATTAGGAGAATGTTGTATACTTTAATCACTATAAATCTCATGATATTTTGAAAATCTCAAATTTTATTCTGTATCCTCCTGCAGCAATAACTATGATTTCTCCATATAATATTCCTTGAATGTGTTCTCATTTTAGATATGAAAATTAATGAGTGAGACTAAGAGTAAAATCAAACAAACACTGAAAATTTCTACAAAATTGGACAAGAAATAACAAAACTATTGAATAATTCAAAGTTTTGCCCTATGACGTGCATCCCCAAAAATGAAAAGAATTGAAAAAAAAGTTATTCAAGAGTAGCAGTACCTGTCATCACAGCATCAATGCCAATGGGTTCATGACTGGAATCCATCTTGCTTTCTGTGCACTCTGATGTATCACCACCTGGACCAGGACCAGCTCCAAGTTCTTTCTGGGAAATCTCATCAAGATGTGAACTTGTTTCTCTTGGCCCAACATCAGTCTTCATAACATTGTCTGCGAAAGGAACTGGGTCTTTAGGACTTGTTGACGCACCTTCAAACCCGTCTTTAAATCCACCTTTGGTTTCAGGGGCTAAGCATTCATTGGGTTTGTTGAAGTTTGACCCGTCATTTGCAATAGCACCACTTCGAGTAAGAAAGGCTGCTTGGTCCATTATTGCCTATAGTAATAATTGGGCTTGGGTTTTCTACTGCCTGGCTCTCCTAAGGGTCCCAACATCTAAATTTGGCCTGTGGACTGGTTCACTCTTCTGGTTCTGAAGTAACCTTAGGCACCATAAAAACTTTAACGCAGTGTTAATCTGTTCCAAAATGAAATTCGGATAGTGTTAATTTCAGACATTGATTTAGAGATCTAGATAGAAAATAGAAAAAATATCTAGACCTAACTTTATGTTCAAGTTAGATCTAATTTAGACAGCTGGCAGCCGTCTGTTTCGAGGAGGAGTTTTTTTAACCTTTTTTTTTCTCCGCCAATAGGGGGTTAACAATGCAAAATCCCCCCGACGGGCTCATCGATTTTGCCTTTATTTCATAAAAATATATCAAAACAGGACCAAAATAAGGATAATTATTCCATTTTGGCCTGGAATGCACCAAAACAGGAAAAGATAAACTTTAAAGGGGAAAAACAGTGACTTACTTCGGCTGTCGTGCAACTCCCACTACCCTGGTTTATCCAAACTTAATAAACATATGGCCATTGAGTCCCCATACAAATCGAGTTAGAACTTCGGTCTCTGTATTGGTGAGTGGAGCCAACGGAGTTCAGCGGAACAACCATAACAGGACCGAAGCTTTTGGTCTAGATCTAACTTAGAACTAATGTTTTTACTTAGAGTTAGACTAGTCTTTTGACTAATGACATTAGGATAGATTCAACTCAACTTTAGATTAGGCCTAGGCCTGTTTTTGTTAGAGAGGTCTTTTATTTTTGTCGTAGATCTGTCATCTAAAAATTCTAACCCAAGTTCTAACTATAAATTTAAAAAAGTATAGGCTCAAAATATCAGCTAATTAATCAAAATTTTAATTATCTAGGCCTAATGTTACGTACACCCCCCCCCCATGGGGACTCATCGATTTTTGTCTTTATTTCAAAAAAATAAAAAGAACTTGTGACCTCGTCCAAAATAAAGATTAATAATAATAGGCCTAGATCTATTCCATTTTGGCCTGAAATGCATACTTCAGTTCAGGCTGTCGCGCAACTTCACTTCCCTGTTTTATCCAAACTTACATAAAGTAGGCCTATCCTATGGCAATTGAGTCCCTGTACAGATCGAGCTACAACTTTGGTCTCTATAGACTAATGCCTAATGGAGCCAACATAGTTCAGCCGAACAACCAACACAGACTGAACATAGCTGGTCTAGAGTCTCTAGACTAGGTACACGGAAGCGCCCCCATAAATCGTCCATTCAAGTGGCCGTGGGGGCGTTCGGATAGGCTACGGCCATACTAGTCTAGAGTTAAATACGTACCGGTAAAAGGTTTATATAACTTTATGGCTATACCTCACTACCGGCGCTACCCTCCGCTCCAGGTGGAGCAGAGGGTAGCGGTAGTGAAGTGTGGTGGAGCCTATCCGATCCCTCGCCTAAAGCCAAGGAGTGGGTGCCCAACAACGGTCGACGGCAGATCATGCCTAGCCTGCGGCTACGGAGGCCTTCGGCGTTATCTACCGTAGATCTATAGCAACGGGTGGGTACGGTACGGCTCTCCATTACTACAATTAAATATAGCCAAATAAAAAGACTTTAATTTAAAAGTTTAACTACTAATGTGTCATGTATCGGTATAATTTTACTGTTGATAAAATTATCTAAAGTACTAAAGGAAAATCCTTTAAATGATTTCTTACTTATTTACTTATTCCAGAATCTCACCTTATCAAAACAAGTCAAAATACGCCTTTTCTTGATCTATCCTAGATCCTGTGCGCGCGTGTAAAATACGTACACGTGTGTGAGGTTCCGGCGCGGGATGCGCGTTTCCGTTTTACACCCTGGCGAAGGCATTTTCCGGAAAAGTAGCCAAAAAGCGACTAGTGAAGAGTCTACACACGTCGCTGGTTGCATGCAGCGTGCGACCCAGGCGAGTCCACCACCGCATGCAATTTGCACAGTTACTGATCAGAGCACAGAGTTCCTCGGCACTTCATGTACAGAGAAAGCGGCAGTCAGGAGTGAATCCGAACATGCTTTTGCAGTCGCGTTTTTTATGAGAGTTTTTTTTCTAAAAATAAATTATTAACTTAATGAATAGAATGACAGACAAAATCAAAATAAACAGATACTTATAACGTAAAGACAAATTGAAGTTTGATAGATTGATCCCGGGGGGGCCACTTACATTGACGAGTGGATACCATGCGCGACCAAAAAAACACGTAAAAAGGATGTCCTTTTCACGATAGGGCACGTTACGTACGTAACGTGAAAAGGGTGTCAAAAACACAAAAATAATGAAAAAAGGGTATCTATTTCGCTAGGAAAATTACGTGTTTAGGGTCGAATTTGCGGGGATGATAAAACAAAATTAAAATGTTTTATAAAGGAAGTCCTTTTTGCCCCAACACTACGTGTTTAGAGTCCTATTTGCGCGAGGTGCAGAAGGTGGGGTCGTACTAAACCAAAAAGGTAAAGCCGACAACCAAAGTACCCGTAACAATAAAACATTCCTGTACTTGTTTAGGGGTTCATTTCAGGGAATATTTGCCAAGAGTATCGTTTTGTTTCCAATACTTGTTAAGGGTAGGGTTTCACACGCCAATACTTGTTAAGGGGTGCATTTTCAGAATATGGAAATTACGTGTTTAGGGTGCTTTTCGAGACCCCATGGTCGCGCATGGTATCCACTCGTGAATGGAAGTGGCCCCCCGGGGATTGATACACTTAGAAGCTGCCGAAAGATAGATATAGAAGACTGATAAATAGATAGAGACACTGATAGACAGATAGATAGATAGATAGATAGACAGCTAGAGAGAGAGAGAGATGTTGTAGATAGATCATATGGACAAAGAGAAAGAGAGAAAAAAAGACAGATGCTAGAGAAGGAGAGAGAATTTGAGAGACAGATAGATGTTAGATAGATAGAAAGATAAAGAATGAGAGAGACAGAGAAGATAGACAAATTAACAGATAGATAGATACATAGATAGATATATAGATAGAGAGAAATAGAGAAAGACAGACAGATGGATAGATAGAGATAGATAGATGAGAGATAGATAGATGTTAGTTACATGTAGATAAAGAGGGAGAGAGACAAAGAATATTAACAAATTAACAGATAGATAAGTTAAAAAATAGATAGGTAAATAGAGAGAATAAGAGAAAGACAGACATATGGATAGATAGATAGATATATAGAGAGAGATATTAAATAGATAATTAAATAATGAGAGAGATAGAGAAGATTATTAACAAATTAACAGATAGATAGATATACTCTAGTTAAAAATAGATAAATAGATAGAGAGAAATAGAGAAAGACAGACAGATGGATAGAGAGATAGATAGAGAATTTGAGAGATAGATAGATGTCAGATAGATCAAGAATGAGAGAGAAGAGCGACAAATTAACAGATAGATACTGTAGTTACATAGGTAGGTAGAGAGAGAGAAATAGAGAAAGACAGACAGATGGATGGATAGATAGAGAGAGATAGAGAATTTGAGATAGATGTTAGATAAAGAATGAGAGAGACAGAGAAGATTATTAGATAGATAGATACTGCAGTTACATAGATAGATAGAGATAGAATTTGAGAGATAGATATATAGACAGATAGAGAGAAAGACAGACAGCAAATCGGCAAGGCAAATGATCAAGGCAAACATTCGTATTGAACCTGGAAAGTATAAGCTTAGCTGCGAATAACTTCGGTGCGGACTTTGGATCGCGCGCCCAGCTGATAATGTAAACAAACGTAGACGTAGACTCTTCACTAGTCGCTTTTTGGCTACTTTTCCGGAAAATGCCTTCGCCAGGGTGTAAAACGGAAACGCGCTTCCGGCTTTGGGTACCGGTACGTACGTATACTTGTATCTAATATCTAGCTAAAAAAAAATAAATCGCGCGAGCGATCCTCGATCCGCGAGGCTTGCTCTTGCTCATATGCTCTTGCTCGATACTTTATTACGCCAAAAAGGATGCATCTCGCGGCGGCCGGGCTCTCCGTCTTAGCTTTCCAAAGTCTTTCTAAACATTTTTTTTAATAAAAAAAAGCATGACCAAAATACCGGTACGTCTAAATAGAAGGCAAAATTATTTTTCGAGCAATGATAATGATAGGCTGATATCGTTCTGTGGAAGCAATCATCGAAAGAAGATTATAGTACCCCCATTTTTTTTTGGGGGGGGGGTGGTTTTATTTGTTGTCAAAGAAACCTCGAGCAGTGGCGGATCCAGGGGGCACAGCCGACCTATGCGCCCCCCCTCTTTTGAGAAGCAAAATTAAAATTTGTAATGAAATAACCCCCCCCCCTTTCGGGGGCTTGTCAAAATTTTACCTGCATGAAATATCCTTAATTTTTGGTTGAAAACTTCTTTTTTTAATTTGTTATTATTTTTTTGCTTGTCAATTTTTTCCTCAGACAAATGTGCCCCCTCCCCTTGGAAAATCCTGGATGCGCCACTGACCTTGAGATATCCATACTCCCATACTTTGCAGGGGCGGATCCAGGATTTTGAAATAGGGGGGGCGCCAGCGGCAAGGGAGCGAAGCGACCGAGCGGGGGGAGGGTGTGGGAGGGGGGATATCCCCTCCCACGGCAAGGACTTTTTCAAAAAATCGTGTCCAAAAGTCGTATTTTGAGAGCACTTTTAGAAGAAAAATGCACACTTAAATCACTGTAACTTCATGAATAAAAGACACATACTGACTCATTTAGGAGCTGGTTTCCAGTCACACATCGTCTACGGTCATTCAAAACATACATTTGGCAAAGGCTCTTCACTTGCTTGCATCGTGTGATTGAAACGTCAAATTTAAATGATACGAAACTGAGACTTGTAATCGATAAGTTCCGAATAATCCATTCTGTTTATTGTCATTTGTGTATTTACATTGTGTGTTTCAAACGAGAATTGTTTAGTCGTATGGCAACATGCATAAAATTTGGTTCTTTTTCCCCCAAAATGCACAGTAAATTGTTACAAACTACAGAAAAAAAACGACATCATCTTCTGGTAATCAACCTTTTCCCTCGTATTATTTTCAAATCATCTTCAATAATCCAGTCATTCTGCACAACCTCAAAGTAATATAATGCTTCTTAAGGGGATTCTCATCATGTCACAATTTCTACTTTTTAACAATACACAATGTGTCCTCGGGACGTTTTTCCCCAGCACGAAAGTATTTTTATTCTCCCCCCCCCCCCGTCACATAAAATCTTCGCTCCTTACGCTGACATATAGCTGCCTATACACAGCAAACGCGGAGTGGGGTCGACTGGTGATTGAGAATATACAATTTTGCTCCTTGATAATTCGTTGGAATGATTGCTTCGGCGAAACTTAGTTGGGGCACCCTGGATAATATGCCTCTGAATCTACCAGAAAGTGTAAAAGTTAGTTTACATTAAATACAAATATGTCTGACCTATACATTTCAGTGAAAACGTACATGACCAAGGCAGAATGATAATGCTGCGCACGTGGCGCCCGATATAGGGCTTCATCTTTGAGTGAAGAATAATCTCGGGGATAGACATTATCATTCGCATCGTTGACACTTTCTCTCGCGATCTGTTACTTACAATTTACATGTATTTGCCATAAAGACGGACAAACGCATGTTACAAAAAACACAAAATTTCGGGAAAAAATGATATCCAATCCAACATCTTCACACTGGTCACTGCACTGCAACTCCCGATTACAAGTGGTGCAATTTTCCAACCAATCGACTTGCGCGCCCTGGAATTCCGGAATTTACATGTTGCAATACAGTATGACAGAGGTGCATTTGTGCGAACACAAAGGCCATGAGCGTAAGATAAAATATAGTTTTGACTAGATCTAGCCCTTGAAATTGACTACATTGTACCAATCCAGTAAATATAACCATCCAAAAAAAAAAAAAAAAAATCCGGCGAAAATAGGGGGGGGGGGCGCCCAGGGCGCCCCCCTCTGGATCCGCCACTGCTTTGCCAATAATCTATGAGATTCCCGGTACGTAACCAATTTATCCAAAGGAATGATGAACCAACCTGTGACCGAACTTATTGGTGTGACATCACAATGACATCTCCTAAAAGAAAAACTTTTATCCAATCAGCGTGCGGTAACCAAGGGAATGGTGAAAGTGCTTGCTAGCCTTGCACTTGTTTGTTTACAGCATAGCATCATGCGGACCAGGTGCGGATCCAGGATTCTCCAAAGGGGGGGGGGACACATTTCTCCAAGGAAAAAAAATTGACAAGGAAAAAAAGTCTTCACTTTGAAAAAAAAGGGGGTGGGGCATATTTTTGATTCAACGATTTTTTTTTTACATTACAAATTGCTTCTCAAGGGAGGGGGGGGGGCACAGGCCGGGTGTACCCCCTGGATCCGTCAGTGATGCGGACGCTACTACTGCTACTACTACTACTACTACTACCAGTAGCGGACCGTGACCCGGAGGAGACAAAGCATTGGGGGGGGGGGGCGGCACGGCATTGTTCACAAACAATGCAGTGCCCCCCCCCCCAATGCTTTGTCTCCTCGGGGTGCACGGTCCGCCACTGACTACTATACTACTCCTCATGTACTACTATATACTACTACTACTACTACTACTACTACTACTACTACTACTACTACTACTACTACTACTGCTACTACTAGATACTGCTACTGCTATACTGCTATAAATCTATCCCCAAAGGCAAATAGGGCGGACCAGGGGCTGGAAAAAAAAGGTTATCAACCAAAATGTAAGCCCATTTTAACCCTCCCCCCAAAAAAAGAAAGGTTTTCACCAAAAATCTAAGGTCATTTAGTTCAAAATACATGTATTATTTTGATTGTGAATGACGTATTTTTAACCACCATAGGACCAAAATAGTAGGGGGACATTTTGATACTGTGTCCCTGCTATTTTTGGTAGGGGGCGAGTCCCCCCTGGGATTTCCGCCCATGTGCTATACTACTACTAGTACTGCTAGATCTACTTCTACTACTTGTACTACTACTATACTACTACTACTACTACTACTACTACTACTACTACTACTGCTACTACTACTACTACTACTACTACTGCTACTACTACTACTACTACTACTACTACTACTTCTATACTACTAGCTGAAAATTTTTGGCATTCCGACCTAAGAACTAGACATTATTCTAAGGACTTTTTGTTATCATAAACAGATAACTATATACAATTGATGTGAGCGGAAACAAAATTTAGATTTCAGACCTAAAAACTGGACACCCTAATCAGGAAAAAGATGGGCAATTGGGTATTTTCCTACATTAAAAATGACAGCGTGAAGCACGAGCAGAAATTTCTTGATATTCTGATCTGAAACTTTATAATTTAAGTACTTTTCTGCTGGAACAGATTCTAAACCTGAGAAAAATAAGAACACAGAATATTCGTTACGTTAATTCTAGTTTTGAAGTAATAATAAATTAGTTGTAGACATGGCAACAAAAAGAAAATCATATTACAGTTGACATTTATAAATTGCTGATTATGAAAATAAACGTCAAAATTATAAAAGGAAAATACAAGGTAGATTCTCTTCATTGTGACAACTAAATGATTTTTCCCATGAGAAGGCAACACATAATTTTCTTTCCCAAATTACCTGTTTAAACCTTGCCAGTCTAACATGTCCAAAGAGCAAATACCTTAACTTGAAATCATGATAAAGATGAGTTAAGTTTCTCTGGCTATGTTTGCGTTTTTACTTTCCCCATCTGAAAGTTCTAGCTTCAATGTTGACAGGAGTATAGTTATCCGACCTGAATTCAATCTAATCGATTCATTGCGCTCTACTAATGGTCTCACGTCCTGTAGGTTCAGAAAAACACAAAACTATACGACTCTCAGAAACCATTGCCCCGACTCTTCCTGGACCGCAGTATTATCAACGTTCAAATACTAGCGAATATCTTCGGCAAGGTGCAGTACCCGGGGGGGGGGGGGGGCACTCGACCAAAAAAGTGGCAGGGGTGTGCCGCGGGCGAGACAAAAAACGGGGGCCCCGGAGCGGGCTTATTGTAAAAAGGAGGGTCCTCGGAACGGGCTTCGGAACTACAATTTTGTGAAAACGGGGGTCCTTGGAACGGATCGCCAGCAAATGAGTACGTGCATAGTGCACCCCTATGGAATGGGCAAGCGTGCATGATGCAGCTAGCGCGGCCTCCGCCGGGTGCGCTCGCACAGAGACGATGGTCGGACAGCGCTCGGCGGCCGCTTTTCATCAAAATCGCAGCAGATCAATGCGACCGGAACGGCGTAACGAAAAATATGCGAAGCTTTGGAGCGGATTTCTGTCTTATTTTTTTCTCGATAAGAAGAAAATGGTATGCCTTGGAGCGGCTTTCTTTGTTCTTTTTCTCAATAAGACAAAAATGCTATGCCTTGGAACGGAAATTTGAGTGTAAAAATGGGGGTCCCCTCCGCGGCACATACCCACTATGCATTATATACTGAGTGCCCCCCCCCCGGGGTGCAGTATTATATTATTTTGACATCTCGATGCGCTATATGCTTGCCTTGGCCTGTCGTAGCGCACCTGATTGGTCGGCTACGAACTATTTGATGTGACATCACAATGACACTGCAGAATAAAGACTTTTATCCAATCAGGGCGCAGTAAAGAATGGGCGCATATGGCAAGCCAACTGTACAATAAGACGATAAACATTGTTTTTCTCGATATACACTGCTTTATTTTAAGTTAATTTATTTTAGCTTAGTGTGATCAACCAACCCAAACAAGAGATTCATAGGTACAGTAAAGAGAGCATAACAATACATTGGCTAAATATGCAACAAGAACAGTTAATTTGCAAGACGGTTATATGGAGAACAAATAATGTGGGGGAAATACTGCAGTGTTTATCAACGAGTAAAGAGAGCATAACAATACATTGGCTAAATATGCAACAAGAACAGTTAATTTGCAAGACGGTTATATGGAGAACAAATAATGTGGGGGAAATACTGCAGTGTTTATCAACATTACGCAATGCCGCAATGAATACTGTTTATCACTAATAAACATTGTTAATCACTAGAAAAAAAACCCCGCAGTTTTTAGGTGTACAGTGCATGTTTATTTCCTGATGAAGGCATATGGCTGAAATATTCACATACCTTTTATTCTTCAGAAATCTTTTATTGCTTTTGATCTTCCTCATATTCATTTTGTAGCAGACCTCATACTTTAATATATGAGGAATTTTTGGCAAATTAATAATAAAAAGAAATAGATAAGATAGTAGAAACCACATCGAGATATTTAAAAATTACCAGATCAGGCGCGCCGGAACACTTTCAATTTTGGGGGGGCAAAATCCCGAAGGGGGCACAATATTTTTGACAGCGTGAGATACCGAAGCGATCGAGCGGGAGAGGCTATGGGACCCCCCCCCCCCCACGGTAGGGATTTTGTGCAAAAATGGAGTATAAAAGTTGCGTTTCTAAATGCATTTAAAAATAAATTTCTTGAGAATTAAACAGTCTTGGAGTTCTTTTTTGCTCCTTCTGTTTCCTCCCTTCTGACCCAGCCTGGTGTTTCTTCATGACCAGGGTCGCAGTTCCAGCAAATTACGAGCCTTATTGCAAACGAAATTGTTTCAAACAAATGTAATATAGGCCTTTTAAAGACTTTAAGATGACAAACGTGACCGTACGCAGCCGGGGGCCGCCGATCGAGAGGGCAAAATTCACAAAATTCACCAAAAGTGTGCACGAAATCCTTCAATTTTATTCTAGAAAATGCAAAAGCTCCCCCATCACAAATCCCCTCGCTCTTACGTTTCTTCGAAAATTTAGGTCTTGCAGCCCCACCCACTCCCGGGTTGTTGTTGTTTTTTTTTTTGCAAACGTCCATGAATAACAAAAGCTGGGATGAACCAGAGAACAAAGCTGCCATCTCGATCTGATTAGTAACAGGTAATGGGAAGAAGTTTTGGAATCTAAAATTCATAAGTGCTATCTATGAGTTGAAATAGTATCAGACAAAACGCCTTCCAATCATGCCAATGAAAAGGAATAGAGGAAAATACGGGGCTGTGAAAATTGAAGATTTTTTTTTATAGTAGAGCAGTACTGTAACGTTTATTTTTTTTTATATTCTTTACATTTTTATTCATATCTCGGATAATATGAGTCCGGTCAAGAAGACACTTTCACAGATGATTTTATTTTTTTCATGTCTAAACATTATCTCTAAGTTTCTTTCGAGTGGGATTCACCATTTTTACAAATTATAAATTATAATCCTCTACACATGATTATTCTGAGTGTAATTTTCTGATAACATGTCTATATTGAGTTGAAATGACCTTGGTATTTTCTTTAGGGCACTGAATTATTATTTGTTTGGCGTCACCTGTGCCTTGGAGGCGAAAAGCGAAATGAATCACTATAGATCCACAGGTCTCTCCTCCCGATATAACTTATGGGGGGGGGGGGGGATGCAGGTGGACCTCGACACCGGGGTTTCCCCCTACTCTTATACGAATAGTGCAGCGGGTTCTTAACGTGCAAAGGTGGTGACTTTCCTCTACACGGGGCCTCCATTTAACAGCCTATCCGGGGGACGAAGTGTTTTCCATTGTATAGCCTGCATCTATGAAACATGGGAGAGACGTTTACACACAAAGCACTGACTTCAGTCATCTGCCCAGGGTGGACTCGAACCTACGATCTTTGGTTCGACTTCGACGGGCAGACGCATTACCGACTGAGCCAACACCGCTCTCTTGTTATCACTGTATTAACTCAATTTATATTTAGTTGAAAATGAAATAATTGAAACAAGTTTCTCGAGATATCTTGCTCGAGTAACTAATGTTCACGCGCGTTAGTGATATCGGGTCCGGTCTGAGCGTTTCTGGGCGACTGCGCGTTTGTTAGACGACACAGCCAGCATCATAGAATTATAAACCTAATCATTGGTGGACCACTATCAATTTGCCATTCGCTTTTAGTCTGAAATGTATTCATTAAAAGGTTAAACGTTATCACACTGTAATAAGATGGAAAAGGGGCTTATCAAAGCTATGTTTCACAGAGGAACTGTTCATTAAAAGACGCAAGGCTTACTATGATAATGTATTTGCCCCGTCAGGGGCAAATTTTTTTCATTTATTGACAATGGAAATGACAATTTTCAGGCAGAAAAGTGCCTTCATTTACTTTTGTCCGTAAATAATTTATCATTTTTCATCTTTCAGGGGGGCACGTTGGGGGGGGGGGGGCAAAATCTCGTTTTGCCCCCCCAAACTTTTATTTGGGGGGGCAAGTGCCCCCCCTGCCCCCCCGCTTCCGGCGCCCTTGTACCAGATATCACCGTATTCTAAAATGTCACTGTTTGTGTGTGTTTTTTTAATACTTTTTTCATTCGATTTTGATGAAATATAAAGCAGTAAGTTTTTTTTTAATCATTAAACTACAATAAAAAAAATTGATGCAGGAATCATTTTTATTTAACACATTTTTTTTAAAGTGGGTGTTAATTGTCCCCCCCCCCCATTTCCGCGGTATACAGAAAAAAGGTAACCCATTTGGCTTATCACTAATAGCTATCTTAAAAAAACTAAACATCTTATTAAGACAAAAAAAAACGAACAAAAAACAACAACAACCAAACAAACAAACTAATTGGCCAGACTGTACTTATGATTTCTGCCAACTCATGTGGCATCTCATAATTTTGCCATTTGTTGCACAACGCTCAAATCGTCAGCACATTTATGTCACCAACGTCCGTCCAGGTCCAAATTGCATAGACCCTTGATTGCAGTCATGTCTTTAAAAGTAGCTGTTGTAAGTATATCTGCATGTGAGCGTCTTGTATCGTATTGTCAGGTTTTCAGTTTCTTTAAACGGCGACAAATAGCTATTTTTTGTGCCAATTTAGCGGCCGTCTTCACGCATCGAATCGCTATCCCATTCTCCCCCTGGAGTTGTGGCATCCAGGGCCGGGCAGCGAGGTCGTGGTATTGTTGTCGGCTCTCCGCTGCACAGCCACAGCTCAGTGATCCTCAGTCAGTGGCCGCGCTGTTATGGTCAGCTAAGTACATTTGTCAACATAACAATAGTGAGTCAGCATTTCTTATGAATTGACTCAGCAGTTTTATGAAAGAGGATCAGAGACAGAGAGAGTGCCTTGTTCAGTAATGTTAGCCAGCACTGCAGCAGGACTAGGCTTAAACTAAAGTTAAACGTTTAGCCTTTGGCTTTAGGACCAAAACAAAAAGGCCAATGCCAGCAGAGGCGTCGATCCTGGGGGGGCAGGGGGGGGGGGCGATCGCCCCACCAATGAAAATATTGGGGGGGGCAAACATATCATTTTGCCCCCCCAATAATTCTGGATATGGCAAAAAAAAACATGATTGTAATGTTCAACAAGCGAGAATGAGATACACAACTCGTTCTTTATTTAAAATCGTGCTCAAAATGCCCGCTTTTCTGATTGGATTATAAAAATTTCCAGCTCGCGCTTCGCGCTCGCATCATTTCTGTAGCAAAAACCCATACTTTTCATGATTAAATAGATAAATGCAAATGTCCCGTTTTCACTTTAAAGCCTCAAAAGAATTCCTGCTTTGATTTGCAATCATCTTTTCTTGGATATGTATCTTGTTCTTTATCAAAAACGTCCATTAAACTGTCATTTTTTCAGATCGAAAATTCAAAATTTTCAGCTCGCGCTTCGCGCTCGCATCTATTGTTTTTTTTAATATAAAGAAATTTCAGCTCGCCCTCGGCAGTTGCATTATCTGTGTAGTGAGATATGTATCATCCTCATGGGTTACTATAAAACAGGCACCTTTTTCCTGTTTTCAGGTCAGTATACTATAAAAATTTCAGCTCGCGCTTCGCGCTCGCATTAATTTGTCGGTGACATATGTCTCTCTCATGAGGCATATATATATATTTATATGTGTGGGTGTTTTGTACGATCCAGCGCCTTTGAAACGTTAATGATTTTGCCCCCCCAATCTGAAAAATGGATCGACGCCCCTGAATGCCAGAGATGCCAAGTTCAAAGACCAGCTATGCGTGAGATTTTCTGTGAATCTGAGTGAGATCACAGACATAGTGTACAATGTATATGGGGATAGGCTGTGATAGTTGCGTGAGACAGAGATTTGAAGGGATGAACAAGAGTCCATAATCGATAATCTTGTCTTCATGATAATGCTTGAGTCTCACGCATAATGCGTGAGACTTGGTAGCGCTGCAATGCAAAAAAAGAAACAGCCATTTCTACTGTTTTTACTAAAAATTAAAAATCATTTATTTACGCCCTTTATGGTACCTTCAATATATTCTTTATTAGCATTATTTTCACAAAAATTGCTCAAATCTTACCTCAAAATTTCCTGAATACAAGTGAAAAATAGATTAGGGCTTAAGAATTTTTTGTGGCTAATCATGTTCCTAGCCCGCCCCCCACTCTGGGGTCGAAGGGACCTCATGCGTGTTCCCAAAATGTCCAGTAAAGGGGTACTTTTTTGCGGGACTAGCCCAGCCCGTGAATTGTAAAAATAGGGGGTATATTTGTATTTTCAACGAGAGATTTCTTTGAAAAGGGGGTGTGTTTTTTTTTCTCTCTCTCTTTAGACTCCTGAGTCTGAGATATTTAAAAATCTTTCCTACGGTATATATTAAAGTCTAGGGTTCCCACAAACAGCCATATTGGAGGACAAACGATAAAAACGTGTGCATCAGACTATGAAAAGTCATTGTTTTCATGGTTTTGCTATTGTTTTGTCCTCCATCATATCAGGGAACCTCTATTTTAATGACAGCTTACCTGAGATGAAGGGGGGGGGGTTGTCTGTCCTTAGATAGGGGGTTGGAATGAGAGCTAACCTGAGATAGGGGGTACAATGAGCCGTGTTCCAGATTTATGGGGGTCTCCAAGGCAGGAAAAACCCACGAAAGGCAGGGGTGTGAGAGTTCAGATTTTTATTTGATTTCAAATTTTTTTGTTTTGATTTTCAGCTTAATTTCAGCTTATTTTGACTCTCCTCTGTACAAAAATATGGGAGCTCTTTCTATTTCAGACTTTTTCAACACTCTTCAGCTTTTTCAGATCTTTTTATTTGTGACCACTCACACCCCTGGAAAGGGGGGTTCAGAAATTTTGGCAGATAGGGGGGTGCTTTCAAAGTGAGGGAACGATCATAGGCGTACCCCAAATAACACTGAGGGGGGGGGATTATGTTCCTCTGAACAGTAGAGGCGAACGGCCAATATGGGAGATAATCTACCATATTGGAGACTTGCTTTGCAAAAGATCAAAAGAAACAACACCAACAAAAGTGTAATTTTTTCCACCAAAAATTTTGTCTCATGGAGGTCAGAAGCCCATTTCTTTTATGTGTGGACGACAACAAAAATCCTTATCAAAACAAAAGTAGACAGTGAAAAGGGATAATTTTTAATGAGGAATCTGCTTGTCACATTTTTATTTGCTGCCAAGCTAATCCTTTTGCATCAAATGTAAATTGGTCTCCCAAACTGGAGACTGTCTCTGCTGAAATTGGATACCCAAATTCTTTACAAAAGTCTTTGATATTGAAGATAATTTCTCTCATGGGAGACAGTCGTCCATATTGGTCATGGGCCTCTACTGCAATTCTTTAATTTGTATTTATGAAATTCCATAATTTTGATAGAAAGTTTTGATCCAGATTTAGATAAAGCCAATATAAAATTTGTGGAAAATGTCAACTTTTGCTTGGAATTGCCTAGCCTTGTGGAGTTCGTAATTATATTTTAAAATAGTTGATATATATACTTTCTCATCATGAAGCCTTGAAACCCTTCCCATACTAAAAGAAATCCATCTTTGAAGATAGAATTCACATAAATTTGTTGGATTTTATTCATCTATACACCTTCAGACGCCTAATTCTTATGAAGGTGCAAGAAAAACTTAGTATAAATGTGAAAAATGAGAGGTTTCTTACCAGTTGACCAATCTGACATTTTCCTTGATTTTGATTGGCTGAGAAACAGTCAGTCCGGTAACTGTCTGTAAACAGAAAATGCTCAGGCTTGAATCTTGAAGTGCTACCCTGGATTTGATTGTACATGTATGCACAATTCAAATATTTATGGATCTGTTTATCCGATTAAATGATGCGATCACTCTGCAGCTCACGACTTGTCTCCCAATTAGTCTTTATAAACTACAGTATAATCAATCATAGAAGGTGAAATTGATATTAATAATGGCAGGACTGAAGGTCAGTCCATCACGTTGTACTGATTTTTAAGACAGAAAATTTTGAATTGCGTACCAAGCATGAAATAGATAATAAGCTCAAGTCAGGGCTTTCTTTAGTTCAGATCAGTAATCGGGTGTCCCCCCCCCTCCTTCCCCCACAAAAAAAGAGGAAAAGGTAATTTTTCAGTATTTTTTACAATAAATCTTTTCAAATTACAGGTAACTGGAAGCAACTCTGGAGTTGGTCTTGCCATCGTCCGAGCTTTCTGCAAGCATTTTGGAGAGAATGGAGCTGTTTATTTGACGGCTAGGAATGAGGAGCGGGGGATGCAGGCCGTGGAAGGCTTGAAGAAGGAAGGCCTTAATCCTAGATTCCATCTCCTTGATGTGGACGATGTTAGCAGTATGGAGAAGCTTCGAGATGATATCAAGACTGAACATGGGGGCTTGGACATCCTGGTCAACAATGCAGGAATCGCTTATAAGGTGAGCAAGACTCTTCATACAATTCTATAGGAGTGCACCACAAAATTGGGTATTCATAGGTCTGGGAATTAGGAGAGTAGATAATTGGTGGCCAATAAATATGGCTGGGTATGAACTATGAAAAAACTTATTGAAGAAATAAGTTTAAAAGATAGGATGACCAATGAAAATGTTGTAATTATGTATGGAATTATTTTAAAATGGGAGGCTAAATATAAACCACAATGTTTACCGATCAATATATCAATTAAAAGAGCTGCACAGTGCAGTATTCAATTTTGAGTACTATACATGAGCCAACTATATCGTAGACCTACTTACTATTTATAGAATAGAGAGTTGAATTTTGTTTATTTGATATTTTTTTTCTTGAATTAAAGGGTAACCCTCCAATGTCTGAGCAAGCTGCAGGATCTGTCAAGACCAACTACCATGGTGTCCGCCTAATGACCGATACATTCCTCCCTATCATCAGAGATGGTGGAAGGTAAGGTATACCAGATACTAGCTTGGCCCTTTCCCCTTCCCTAGGAGATCTCACACGTTGTGGGCTTGTGGCTATATTCACCAACACCTCCCTAATTCAAATTTCCAGGGGTGTGTTGACAAAAAGTTAAGTGTGACACAAATTCATGCTTTTAAAACGTAAAGGTGACACAACATTAGCTTCGATCTTAAAGGGATGGTCCAGGCTGAAAATATTTATATCTAAGCAAATGCTGACAAGCTGAAAATTTCATATAAATCGGTAAACAAATAACAAAGTTATTGAATTTTAAAGTTTTAGTTTATCAATATTTTGTGAAAACAGATTTCAGTAGCTTGTAACAAATGTCAGTTAGAATTATTATTATTTTTTTTTACTTAAAATGACCCCTTGGTTACCACTCTCCCGCCTGCTTTTCTCTTGACAGAATCACACATGTTGCTAGCATGGTGGCACCCATGACCTACAACAAAATGAGCAAAGAGCTTCAGCAGCGATTCAAGCAAGTCTCTACTGTACAGGATGTGACGAACCTCATGAATGAATTCATCGAGTGAGTAGACACAAGGGAAACCAAAATATTTGGGGATAGATTTTTTGTAGTTTAATTATTCAATGGGATAGAGAGTTTCAATAATTGAAAATTACCAAAAGTCATTTTAGTTGGTATAAAAAGTATTAAGAGAGTTGTTGGAATTTGGTACAGATTCATTTTGAGTGATTAATTAATTCAATTAACATAAACTCTGAAATAAGCAATATTTCCTTGAAAAGGCTGACTTCTGGACCTACAATTTTCAGCTTTTATGCTTTATTATACAGTATGCCACTTGCCTATGTATATAATTGGGGAAGTGTATATTACACATCAAGTTACAAAGATACAACTGGCCACAATTTGAGAGATAAAATGTAGAAAATATGACATTTATAACTTGCATAGTCCGAAGGAAATATTGTTCCACTCACTCGAGCAGTTCTGCCAATTCATGGCATTCATTTTACTGACTTAAGGTCTTGAATTCATATACTGGGATTGGAAAAAGCATTTTATAAGGTTACCCAATGATGATGAAGAGAGACCTGTGGTTCAGAGAGTGGGTGATGCCAGACAATAATAAGAGTGTCCCTAAGGTGAACACATAATACGCCCACCTGTAAAGCGGAAAATGGAGTTATTGGTCAAGCAAGAAAAGTGGAAAGTGGCAGCTTTACCGTTGACCTTCTGACCTCGAAATCAATAGAATTCCTGGGATCTATGTTAGTATCATACATACCATATTATATGAGCCTAGTTTAAGTTAAACTGAAGTTATCGCATTTACGATGACTGCAGAAGGGTAAAATGAAAACATGTCACTGTGACCTTGACCTTTGACTTTTTGACTTCAAAATCAATTTCCTGGGATCTATGCTAGTATCATACACACCAAATTATATGAGCCGAGGTTAAGTTAAACTGAAGTTATTGCGTTTACAAGGGTAAATTAATGGACAGACAGATGGACACCGAGCGTGATACCCTAATACGCCCTGTAGAATGGGTGTCTAATATTAATAATGATGATAATATTTCCAATAATAATAATAATGATAAAATTAATGATAGTAATGATAATTTGTTCTTTTTTCTCATTTCTATCTTTCATGCCCCTTTCCTCTTAAAACTTTCCCTTCACCCTTTGTCTTTTTTTATTTTATTTCATTTTCTATTCAATTTTTTTTTGCAGGGCTACCAAGACTGGAGACCATGTAAAGAAAGGTTGGGCAGATTGGGCCTATGGGACCAGTAAACTTGGAGTAGTAGCCCTCACCAAAATTCAGGGTGAAAACATTATCAAGGATTCAAGCAAAAAGGATGTCCTCATCAATTGTGTAAGTATCTTATCTCTTTTAAGTGGCTGGAGATTGAGCCTGTATGTGTGTTTAATTTTGAAAATTTACCTCTTGATTTGAATTTTCACAAAATATGCATTTCGCCGATGAAAAAACAACAAAACAAAATCAGCTTCTTCACTTTCCCCCTTGCTCTTTGTCTTGGTGTACATCACCAAAACAACCTTTCTCAAACTTTTCTACTTTTATGAAAACCAACTTGACCCCAGGTCAGAAGTTGAATGACCACTTCTTATTGGCAGTTCCCTATTAATCATGGCTGTGATTTCTTGTGAACAGGATGAAGTCGAAGCCGGCCTTGAGGCTACGTTTTGCCGGCCTCTGGCTGAATCATGTGATCAAACTCTGGGAATTTTTTTTTTCTAACAGCCTCTTGACTTGTAAGTACAGGCTTTGACTACATCCCTGGTGATGATGATTCTAATCTTTAACACATATATGTTCATTATTACTTTTCTTTTCAATAGTGCTGCCCTGGCTACGTTGCTACCGGCATGACGGCACATCATACGGGTGACCACGCAAAGAATAGGCTCACTCCGGACCAGGGGGCAGATACCCCGGTCTACCTGTCCCTCCTACCGGCCGGGACCACCAACATTCAGGGCAAGCTGCTCTCTAAGAGACAGGTTAAAGATTTCTTTGCTGGTGATATTGGGCCAATTACATTCAACTAAAGTTGGTAGCTTTTATACGCAAATTAGAGGATTCAATTATTGCTGATGCAGAAATGATAAAGTTTCTGAGGATATTGGTAGATACCAGAATATCAGAAAAAATGTGATTTATTTTTCAAGACCAACAAAAAAAAGAAATTATGGTAATCAATATTCTTCTTTTTATTATTAAAATTTTAGTACTAGTTATATTATGAATGTTACTTCAATGACTAATACAAGTAATATTCTTAATTCTGTTTTTAAGTTGAAAACTAAAAATCACTCTCCATTTTATTGGGAATGAACACCCTCTTATTTCTTTTGTATATGACAAAAATTATATATTTAATACTGTATGACCAGCCATTTTATCATTAGGTCCCATTAATTATCAAATTCCTTATGTCAACCATTCATTTATTGATATCAAGAAATAATTGTCATCTTAGTAAATGGCAAGTCTTAATATAAAAAAAATGAATACTCAATTCGAAATATATTGTATAAGGTTAAAACAGCTTACCATACAGACACCTTTGTCGTTAAATGCTCGTAGAACTGTCCAGTTGTGAAAGATCCTTAATTAGTAATATAGTAGTGGATTCTCAATTCGAATGGGAAGGGTTTCCCATTTGACATCATTCTTAAGGTCATTAAAACTGTTGTTGCACAGTATTAATCATTCCAGGATATAATTCAAGCTACAGGTATTTCTGAATAGGATTTAGTATCAATTTGAGATTATATTTTGTAGATATTTGTATAGATTAAAAATTTGTGATCAACCCTGTTCAGAAAGCTTCTGCCATTTTGATTTCAACTATCATTTTGCTATGATCTGGTAGCGGTAAATTTGAACTGTCAGCAAACCATTTGATGTGACATGACTTGCTGATTTTATAGGATGCTATTAATCTTCTTTCTTTTTCTTGAAATTACCATTAGATAATCAGAATCTTGTTCAACTTAGCAACAAGAATATAAGTAAAAGAAATTGAAGATACTTGGGGATTATGGTGATTTTGCCCCTTGAAATGTCAATATGAGCATCTGAAACTGCAAACAACCCAGTAAATTATTTAAAAGGGTCATTTGAAATGAAAATGGGCAAGTAAATCCACCCCTAACAGAAAGAAAAGCCAGATTGTTTGCAATCTGATCACATGTAATTTGTATGTGATATTGTGTATGGATGAATTTTATATGAAAGTTACTCTTGATTCAATCTATTTTATTTCAATTATGTGTTTTCCTTTTTTTTAATACTGCATAGCAGTATATGTTTGTACTTACATAATTAATACATAGGTGTAGCATCTGTATGTTTTCATCTAGGTCGAAGAAGTTGTACAACTTTTGTAACACATTATAAATAAAATTTAGATAAAAAAATTGCCTAATTAGAAGGGCAATGTGGATTCTATCCTGTTCAATTTGTGTGATATGGCATTATGTTGTCTGAAAGTTTTCTACCAAAAGTAGAAGAGGAAGAGGAGACAGGAAAGAGAAAACGAGGAGGATGAATAAAGGGGATGAAAAACATTGAGAAAACAAAAAAAGAAATGTCCATTATTATCAGAATAAGGTAGAAGAAGATGAAATAATGAAAGAGTAGAAATATAAAGATCGAGTGATTGTTACCATTTTATTTCTTCATGAATATAAGAATAAGGTAGAAGATGAAATTAAAAAAATGGAGAAAGATAAAAGAGTGAGGTGAAGAGGAGGAAGAAAAGGAGGATGAGAAGAAGAATCATGAGGAGTAGGGGAGTAAGAGGTAGGATAATGGAAAAAGAAATGAGAAGAAATAAAGGGATTAAAAAGACAAAAGAAAGAAAGAAAATATGACTTTCTTTTATTTTACATACATCATCTCCATTAAAAGAAGAAGAAGGTAGAAGAAGATTACAAAATGGAAGAAGAGAAGGGTAAAGAGCGAGATGAAGAAAGGGGAGAAAAAAAAATTAAAGGGGAAGGGGAAAGAAAGAATGAGAAAACAAATTACTAGTAGGAGAGGGGAAGGATGACGGAATGAGGAGAGAGAGAGAGGGAGAAGGAGGAATGATGGAAGAGAAAGTGGTGGAAAGACCTCAGGAAAAACGGAAAAAGAGGAATATATGACTGAGGAAAAAAAAGGGACTGCGTTCTCTGTTGTCTGCACAGTAGATCCATTGACCACGCCCCCGGGCGGCACCGCCCACTTTTCACTTTTATGCGTTGAATTTGATAAATATTCATGTACAATTACGAAGAATGGTAACAGATTTACCATATTGATAACAAAATCATAAAATGTAACGCTTATAGTGAACAAAAATCATACAAATGACCGAAGTAATTTATGAATCAGGGTTATTAAATAGACTGAAATACCGTATTCTAAATGAAAGTGTCCGGCAATAGGATACACTGCCATACTACTAGCATGTTAATAGCTCTATGCTACTAGCGTACCGTACCGTATCATAGAGCAGCAGTTGGCGGCTCGTGATTTTTGCATTTGCAGAAGCCTGAGTGCTAGTGAGAAGAGACGAACAAAATGTCTTCTAAGGTTGCTGTTGTAAGTATTCTGTCAACACTTTCGATGAATATCAGTGCTCTTTAGATTTATTATCTACATTGATTATATTGTATACAAGAACAGTTCTTCTGAAGTTAGGATTTTTTGCAGAAAAATTTTCGCATTAATTCACTCCGCTCCGACTGTCAATAATTGTCACTCAGCTAATCCAGGGTGCGAAGGTGATGCGAGCCCCGGGGCCGGGCTGGCCTGGGGACGTGCAACTGTACATTACCGAGGCGTCTTACAGAGTAAAGCCAAGACATGCAGAACTCCATCTGTTCGAAGAAATTAACAGAAAATAAACATTACAAAAAACATTTTTTTTCCCTACACATACGTGATGTGACATTCTACTGAACATGCTTAAAGGGGAAGTTCACCCTGACAAAGAGTTTATTGTAAAAATAGCAGAAAAATTAATGAAAAATATTGCCGAAGGTTTAAGAAAAATTCATCAAATAATTAAAAAGTTATTAGAATTTCAATTATTTGATTTATGACGTCATATGCGAGCAGCATTCATACATAGCGAATGGTAAAAAATCAATGAAATGTCATTTTCTCAGAAAATTGAAAATGGTTTTCACTGTAACTTTTGTATATCAATACTATACACAAATCGTTTCACACCCGATCATGAATCAGGGTGACCAGATTTCACAAAATGAAATACGGGACAATTGACAAAAAAAGATCAACAAAGAAGGCTACACAGTGTTACACCTGTGAAAAATAATAAAGAATTGGAAGGGAGGATAAACGAAAGAATGAAGGAGAGAAAGAAAAGACGAAAGAAAAGAGATGAATTGAGAAGAAAGAAAAAAAAATAAGGGGAAAATGAAGGAGAAAAAAGAATGGACAGAATAAAATGATGAAAGAAAGAATAAAAGAGAGAAAATGTTTCCGTCATTCTTTGAATTGAATACAGAAAGAAAGAAAGAAAAAGAAAGGAATGGAAGAAGAATGCATGTATGAAAGACAAAATAAAGGAGAGAAAAAAGTAAGAAAAAGGAGGAGGAAAGAAAGAATGAAGGAAAGAAAACTGTTTCCTTCATTCTTTGAAAGAAAGAAACAAAGAATAAGGGAAAGAATTAGAAGGAAAAGTAACATAAAGAATGAAAGAAATGAGGAAAGAGAGGAAGAATGAAGTGAGGAGGGAATGAAAACATAATGGAAGAAGAGAAAGAATTAAAAGAAAAAGGATAGGAAGGGAGGGGGGAGAAAAAAGTTTTTAAGAAAAAAAGAATAAAGGAAATATAAAAAAAGAAATTTAATAAAGAAGACAGGTAAGAAAAAGGGAGGAAAGAAAGAAAATGAGCACACAGAGAGAGAAGGGATCAGGAAAGACAAATAGGAAATAAAGATAGATGGAACAAAAACAAGCAAGCAGGAAGGATATAAGGATGAAGAAAGAAGGATAGAAAAGAAAGAAAAAGGAAAAGAGTTCAAACTTCAAGCACAAAAATCTAATCATCTAACAAAATTTGTACTGTTGGTTTCTACTATTTTAGATAATGTATACATTAGGGCATGTTAAAATATAATCTTGTTTCACATATTAGGAGGATTGTTGTTTGCTTCAGATGTTTGCATATTATTTGACTGATGTAACATGTATGTATTTTATTATCTTTTTTTTACATATTCCAGTTTTGTTACAATATGTTAATGTTTTATACTAACTATAGGACCCCATTGGAAATAAGCCTTTCGGCTTTCATGGGCTATCCTGTCAAGGTATTCTTCAATTTCATTGTAATCTCTTGTGATATTCTTGACGAATAAAATCAATCAATCAATCAATCAATCAAAATAATAATGAAATTTTGTGTTTTTCAAATATATATTTGAAATAAAAAAATGTTTTAGAAATGAATAAAATTTGAAAGTGATTTTTTTTACTTAAAAATTAAATGAAACATCGCGGCATCATACACAACAAGACTCAAAACGAAAGCTGAAACAAATAAATCTAGTTATGAAATCTCAGTAACTTGTTCCTCCGATTACATCTCCAAGTCAGTAATCTGAGAACCCACAATATAATCATACAAATTTCCCGTCGATTTTGTATTTTGGCATGTTTGGTGTAGAGAAACTGCTCAGATCCTACATGCCTAGCTAGTAGCCTGCCACACAATGGCAGGAGGACAGTTCGTTAATTGCGATATATTGGGTTAGCAAGAAAATCACCGCAGAACTTTCAAAAGTTTATCGATTTTATTGTTGTCTCTGCTTCGTCATCTATTGGTTATTTTGATGAAAAATTGTCACTTTTAAATACATTTTGTTCAATATTCTGAAATACGGGACAAATAGGCGTCCCGGGAAGGGTTTGTCCGGACCCCGGGACAAAGAAGCAAAATACGGGACAATCCCGGGAAATACGGGACGTCTGGTCACCCTGTCATGAAAAGAAAACAAAATTAAGTCATCAGGAACCATACAAAATTAGAAATTTATGCATTTTGTATTACATAACACATGGGACAGCTGCTCATTTATGACGTCACAAATCCAAAACTTTGAACTCTAATAACTTTCTTACTCTTTAACGGATTTTCCTCAAACCTTCACCAATATTTTCTACTATTTTTTCTGCTATTTTTACAAGAAAGTTTTCTTCAGGGTGAACTTCCCCTTTAAGCAACTACCGCAGAGACATTTAAAATGTAAGAAGCTTCCAAAGTCATTAGTAGGCCTTCATTTTAGGCTTTTTATAGTCATTTTTTTCCATTATGCAAACAGGTAACTGGTAGCAATTCTGGAGTTGGTCTTGCCATCGTCCGAGCTTTCTGCAAGCATTTTGGTGAGAATGGAGCTGTATATTTGACGGCAAGGAACGAGGAGCGAGGAATGCAGGCCATAGAAGTCTTGAAGAAGGAAGGCCTTAATCCTAGATTCCATCTCCTTGACGTGGACGATGTTAGTAGTATGGAGATGCTTCGAGATGATATCAGGACTGAACATGGGGGCTTGGACATCCTGGTCAACAATGCAGGAATTGCCTATAAGGTGAGAAAGATTCTAGCCCAATATACATGTAGCACCTTGTACTTTGTAAGTATAACTATTGATGGAACTGAAATAAAATTGCTAAAGTTAGGTGGAAGCGATGAAACCTCCAGTTGACAATCAAGTAAATTAATTTATTTCCACGCAATGAGGCCTACTATATTGCCATTCTTACCAACTCCACTTCCACAACATACATGTATGAGATGTATTTCTTCATCATTTGTTGACTGGCAAGTCGTATGAAAGATATATATGACAACTTATTTCTAATCAAACAAATACTTGTTTCCAAATATTTTTTTTACCATCAATCATGAGTTTGCCAGAACTGATTAAAAATTTTCAAATGCAATTATTTTGTGTTTGTCTTGACAGGGTAACCCTCCAATGTTTGAGCAAGCTGTCGGATCTATCAAGACCAACTACCACGGTGTCCGTCTAATGACTGATACGTTCCTGCCGATCATCAGGGATGGTGGCAGGTAAACTACACGTATAACTAGTAGTTTGAATTGCCATGACCAGGATTTAGAAATTGGAGCTGGGGTGCTCGGGGAGGGCAGAGATGATTGATCCATTTGGTTTGCAACATTTCTTGACAAGCTACCCCCTTCCCCAAAAGAGGTTCGTGCTGCTAAGACAGCAAAGAGGGTAATTTGCGCACAAAATAATCAAGCAAGAAAATGAAAAATTATAAAAAAATTCCCTCATGTAACTTGTTACCGAGAGGAAAAGGGTCTGTGTGACAAAAAAATAAGTGAATTCCTAACTGTACCTGTACTGATCGCAGGTTCAAGATCGTGTACGATCCCCTCCCATGGATTTCTGCCTGGTATATACATGTACATGGTGAAACTGAAATCCTTACATATCTAGGCAAGCTATTAGCAATTGGTTGAAAGGGGAAAAAAATCCACCTGGGATACATGTATTACATAATCTAATGAAAATTGAAAACATCATGAAGGTTAAGGGTAATTTAATGGATTTGAAAAATTACAATTAATTATTGACATCATCAAATGTAGGCCCATCCGCCAACCATTGAATGGGGTGGGAATTGGATGAGTTCTTCAAGGGGGGGGGGAACTCACAATAATTTGGTTCAGATGAATACATGCTGTTGAAGCCTTTAACCTCTTCCAGGGATTTAAAGAATTTTTTTATGGAGAAGGTAAACATGTATGTAATACAGAAACCCATTCTTAATATTTACAATGAGGCCTAAATAAATGTACTTCGTCTTGAACAATGGGTGATTTCAAGTTCAGTGTTGACCTTTTGGTGTTGGTGTTAGGTGTTAGGTACACGATTATAACACCAGACATAGAATGAAGATGGTCCCGAAAAGTCACTCACTGGTCGTTGAGATGTCAATAATGTGATCTTGATCAGTTTTACAAACTCTGAATAAGATTTGGAGCTAGGGGAAGCAATCCAAATTTCAATTACACCAACACCTAGGCCAACACTGGACTTAAAATCACCCATTATGAAACGAAATTAGGCTCCATGTTTAGTTATCACGTGTAAAGTTGATTTAAAAACGACCCATTATATTGCACATTCCTGTATACCTCGTGACTGTGTTTCTGTCAGTATTATGCTGTTGTTGATTTTCTCAAACTCTGCCATCCTCTCTGTAGGATCACACATGTTGCTAGCATGGGGGCTCCCATGGCCTACTACAGGTTGAGCGTAGAACTTCAGGAACGATTCAAGCAAGTCTCAACTGTACAGGACGTGACGAACCTTATGAATGAATTCATTGAGTGAGTAGATGCCTCTTGGTTGCCTAATTTAGGTGGTTTTCAGAGTCATTAATCTTTCAGGTTGTCTGTTTAACCATTCTGTTTTTATTCAAATGAGCTCATTATAACTGAACATCTGTTTGAGGGATAAATCTTTAAGGGACGGTCCATGCTGGAGATATCTATCATTCAATAAATGGAGTAAAATTCACAGGGCAAAATGTTGAAAATTTTATCAAAATTGGATTACAAATAACAAATTTATTCAATTTTAAAGATTTGCATTATTCCGGTAAAACAATGCTAGGCATGTCTTTATGAATATTCATTAGGTGGGCTGATGATGTCATATTCCCACTTATTCTTCTGTATTTTATTATATGAAATTAGGTTTATTCAATTTTTTTCTACCAAGAACTAAACCATTGGATTGACAATGATTAAGTGCATTAGTTATTTATTGCCGCAACTTATTTAATCATAATGGAGACATGTCATTTACACATGTATGAAGAAATGAAACAATTATTTTTTCGTGTAATAATATAAGGAAAAGGAAAGTTTGGATGTGACATCAGCCCACCTAATGAGGATTCATGACAATGTGCATGTAACTGTTTTCACAAAATATTGATAAAATTTGAAATTCAATAACTTTATTTATTCTCTGATTTTGATAAAAATTCCAGCATTTTGCTCCGTGAATTTTACTCTATTTATTTAGATGTAAATATTCTCAGCCTGGACCACCCCTTTAAGTTTAGTCCAGATATGTTCAGGGTTGAAATATGTATTTTTTTGTCTAGTCACAACAAGCTTTTTTTTTATTCTAATTTTCTATTTTCATATTTCAGAATAAGTTATATGTTTTGCATTTGCTTTATTTTTGGAAACTAAAATAGAATAATACATGTAAATGAATACAAAAAGAGATCTATTATCTTCAAATCTCCCCTCCACTTCCTTGTTTTTCTCAGGGCTACCAAGATTGGAGACCATGTCCAGAAGGGTTGGCCAGATTGGGCCTATGGGACCAGCAAACTTGGAGTAGTAGCCCTCACCAAAATACAGGGTGAAAACGTTAGCAAGGATTCAAGCAAAAAGGATGTCCTCATTAACTCTGTAAGTACCTGTACTCTCTTAGAGCTAATGATAATGATGATATTTCAGCAGAACTGCAGATTAGATTTTTTGTTCTTTTAGTGTTGACAGAAAAAGCATGTTATTCTTTGCAATTACTATGCCCTTGGCCTTAAATTTGGCCTCATGCGGTCTCATATTGTATCAATGTTGTGTCCTCAAAGCCAGTTTGAAAGTCAGTTTAATATGTCTTTGGTTCTATCCGTGGTCTTGGATGTCTATTCCTTGGCCTTGGCCTCAGGGTGTGTCCATGGACCGGGCAGGGGTGAGGCCGGGAAACATTGCAGAAATGAGAATGAAATCTGAATCCCTGGCCCCCAGAGACCATAGGTTCTTCTATGGGTAATACTAATTCAGTCCCTTTCCTTGTCTTTGGCTGCAGGCAGTCTGGCCTTGGCCTATGCTTTGTAGTCTTCCACCCAACACTTATCTATTTTTTTAAAGGGTGAAAGTTCCAACCCTATATGTTTCCTGTTTCATGTCAATTTCTACTTCTATTTTTGACAGTGCTGCCCTGGTTACGTTGCTACCGGCATGACGGCTCATCATACGGGTGAAAAGGCAAAGCATAGGCTCACTCCAGATCAGGGGGCAGATACCCCAGTCTACCTGTCCCTCCTACCAGCCGGCACCACCAACATTCAAGGAAAGTTTCTGTATAAGAGAGAGATTAAAGATTTCTTCACAGTTGATATCAGACCAATTACATTGATATAATTTGTTAATTCAGTGTCACATTCACGATCCAACTACTCTTTTAATATTAGAAGAACTCATGTGATTTGAAAACTGTTATACAACCTTTATTCTTTATTGTCCTATAATATTTTGATTTTAATATGTTTAATTGTAACTTTGATGGGAATGATAATCATGAACACTGTGATGATAAAGATGATGATGTTGATGATGATTATGATGATGATGGTGATGATGATGATGAGGACAAGGAGGAGGAGGAGGATGAATATTATGATGATGAAGATGATGATGGAATTATCATTCTTCGTATTAGAAGTAGTAACACTGGTATAATTATTGAATTGCTATTATGTCTTTCATATTATAGGGGCTATATTGTATAATTTATGAGCTCTAAGTATATGCGGGTTCTTCCAACACAGAACAAGAACAGATGGAGAGGTAGATGTTACCGGTTTAAAGTTCTGTGCTCAACTGCCTGAACTAGGCAGGGTCTATTTTATTCTCAATTTCTTCTTTTGGCCTTCTTTGCACAAGGTACTAGATTTCAATACATATTCAAATTAACTTGAAGATGACAATAATAAAGTAATGCATATCATGGATGAGAACCAATCATATGTATATAAGGAGTCTTCCAACATGAATATTCATGATTCAGTCAATGAGGAGAGAGGAGGGGAGTTATTAACATAGATGAAGAGAGGACCAAGAGATAAGGGAATTTGATGATAAAAGGAATGGTCAAGTAAGGGATGCAAGGAATGATGGATAGATGAGTGTAACAAAGAAGAAGATGGGGATAACAAAGAGAGATGAGGGTAATAAAAGGCAAGAAGGCTGGTGAAAACTGGTAGCAAAGAAAAGAGAAATGTACATGATGGTTATTTTGAGAGAGCTATGTACTGTATATGTTTGAGGGAGGTGAACCCTGGCTTACAAGCAATGAAAATATTAAAAGATCATTATCCCTGATTACTGAACAAAATTGCAATGAACTCAAATAATGTTCAAACTTGTTCTCCACAATCTAAGTAATTTGTGTATATGGAAATGAATATGTACTAGATGATTCTGGTAAAAAAAATTGTAAGTGTTCTTTGATGAGCACATTGATCAAGGAATTTTGCGTATAAACAGGTATCCTACTTTTAAACAGGTATTTTTTTTTACAAGGTATAAATACATTTGCCCATCTCTGTTAATCAGTTTCAGGAAACACCTTTGTTTTTGGTTAGTTATTAAATATTATGCTCTCATTTGCTGTATTATTTACTTCGTCAGAACTTTGTATAACTCATATTGATTTGTTTAATGATGCTTTCAAAGACTATTTTCTCATTCCAACTGGCTGATTTTTACTTAAAGGTCAAGTCCACCTCAGAAAATTTTGTATTTGAATCAATAGAGAAAAATCAGACAAGCACAATGCTGAAAATTTCATCAAAATCGGATGTAAAATAAGAAAGTTATGACATTTCAAAGTTTTGCTTATTTTCAACAAAATAGTTATATGAACGAGCCAGTTACATCCAAATGAGAGAGTCGATGTCACTCACTCACTATTTCTTTTGTTTTTTATTGTTTGAATTATACAATATTTTAATTTTTACGAATTTGACGATTAGGACCTCCTTGCCTGAAGCACAAAATGTTAAAATAATGGAATTTCACGTGTTCAGGGAGGAATGAAACTTCATTTCACATGACAATGATGAGAAAATACAAATATTTCATATTTCATATAATAAAATACAAAAGAAATAGTGAGTGAGTGAGTGAGTGATGTCATCAACTCTCTCATTTGGATGTAACTGGCTCGTTCATATAACTATTTTGTTGAAAAAAAGCGAATCTTTGAAATGCCATAACTTTCTTATTTTACATCCGATTTTGATGAAATTTTCAGTGTTTTGTTTGTTGAATTTTTATCTTTTTATTCAAATCAAGTTTTTGTTGGGGTGGACTTGTCCTTTAATAGTTTTATTAGCATTTAAGAAAATACTGAAATAGTTTTTATGACAGAGAGAAATAAAATACTGATTTTATATCAGCATTTACTGTGTGTATTTTGCAATGTGTTTCTTATTTTATGAAAGGAATTACAAAATACGGGAAAACTTATTAAAATATGTCTAATGTAATTAAAAAAACAATAATGATTTTGCAGGAGAGCATGAAAACAATGAGAGGAAGAACCAGAATCCAGAAGGAGATGAAAATGAAGAAGAATATGAAGGGAAGGAAGTGAGAGAGAGAGAAGGGGGGGGGGCCCTCAGAACAGCCTGATGCCAAAGAGGGCCATCCTCCAGATGAGTGGAAAATAAAATAAATAGGAGAGAGAGTGGATGTAGTAGGAGAAGGGTAAAAGGGATAGGAAGCAAGAGAGAGAGACACAAAATGAGAGGGAGAATGGAAATTAAGAAGAACAGAAAGAAGGCAGAAAAGGAGATGAAAATAAGCAAGAGGATTATATTTATATGTATATATATATATGTGGAGAGAGAGAGACCAACAAAAAGTTAACTGATAAGGGGGTGAGGGGGGGGGGATTTCAAAGCAAAAGCTGACAAGTATACATTTTATTTGAAAAAAAAAAAATGATGCAGCAAGCAAAATTGTTCAAAGAAGAGGAGATAATGGAATAAAATGTATTAATTCAAAGGCACATGGACATATATCATGTTTTTGTGCTGTATAATTGGTGAGACTGGTAATATTCTAAGCCCTAAATCGCTTAAAACCTTAATTTAATTGACCAATATTTTTTTCAATGTTCACTCTTATTTTATTCAAGCCATAATTTCTTGTTTTGGACAGACATTGATTTGATTCAATTCATCTTTTTTTGTAGTTCATTGATATTATTCAGAAATTATGCCTCTCCTGAACATGTTAAACCCTGACACAAGTCACATTCATAATTACACCCCATTTAACTCTGGCCCCGTCCCTTATTCCCCAGAAAACCCACGCCACGCCCACACAAGGCGCCGCCCACTTTTACTTTCTCACGGAGATTATGGTAAGCCCCTTGGATAAGCTCCTCAGAGTAATTGATCTATAAGATTATTGTTATTTCAAAATATTATATTGCACATGAAAAGCAGAAAATTAACAAGTTTTGAAATATTTAATGCACAATTGGAAAAGGAGCTATCCAACTTTATGGACAAATTGAATAAAAAATATGCTTTTCTTGCAATGTATATTTGCAATTTTTGAGGTATTTTAGCGTACCATACATCTTCTACAGCTGTGTTTTCTGTTTTGATTTCGATTTTGTGCACCGTCATCGTGAGCCGCGCCTATCGAAACCACACATGTATGTCAATGTATTTGGACCTCATTGGTACAGGAGTGATCGAGACTAACTGAACAAAATGTCTCCAAAAGTAGCAGTTGTAAGTAAACTTGTTAATGTATGATATCTTGTGATGCTGAATTCGAATTGCAATATAAACTCAGGTTTATTATTATGCGAAGCAATTGAAAAATATTACAAACCTCACTAAAACTTTCAAATTTAAGTGAATGTTTAAGGTATGATGGTGGGCCCCAAGTCTGCGCACCTAACAATTTGAGTTAAGATTTAACATGAATTTCTTCTTATTTCACAAAATCTTTCAGTTGATAATGTTCCTTACATCATAATGGGTTAGTGTGCCAAATATCTCATAAAAATTTGAAAGAAATATATAATTTTCTTGGAAAAAATCTCGGGCAGTCATTTTCAGATTGAAAAAAAAAATGGTACCCCACGTCTGCGCACTCATTCACTTTGCACACGATTCGAGGATTTTGATGACAAAAGCTGTATTTTGAGGCTGTCACATGAAATGCCCTGAATTCATTATTTTTCCACCATTTTGAGTCGGATTTTTTATGAATACCTGTCTATGTAGTGCATGTGTAAAGTTCGTGCACGTCGCGTATCTTCTGTAACTAAAATCGCGCAGATACGCGGGTGCGCAGACTTGGGAGACCGCGCAGACATGGGGGAACTGACCATACACATGCTATTGCAAATTGCAATCAATCGAAACATATATGCCCATTTTAGAAAGTAACCTCTAGTGGTTTTTAAACCATTACTCATTTTTTAAATCATGAATATGCAAGATAGTGTAAATTTGTAATTTAGATTTAAATTAAGACTGTATATTTACTCTTACTTGTGACTTTTGTGTGTATTTTTTAAATGAGCTTTGTAAATCATTATAGGTTTAATTTTATCAGTAGTCAGTACAGTAGAAAGTGACTGAAATTATTGTTTTTTTTCCCATTCTGGCAACAGGTAACTGGAAGCAACTCTGGAGTTGGTCTCGCCATCGTCCGAGCTTTCTGCAAGCATTTTGGTGAGAATGGAGCAGTATATTTGACGGCAAGGAATGAGGAGCGAGGAATGCAGGCCGTAGAAGTCTTGAAGAAAGAAGGCCTTAATCCTAGATTCCATCTCCTTGATGTGGACGATGTTAGCAGTATGGAGAAGCTTCGAGATGATATCAAGGCTGAACAAGGTGGTGTGGACATCCTGGTCAACAATGCAGGAATCTTGTATAAGGTTTGTATCTGGGAGTCATGACTGTACTCATGTATTGTATCGTGGCCTATTGACTTAAACTGTTAACTACGTCTACGATAACCTATGCACTAATCTAACCTACAGCTATGGATCTCGAAGTTTGATGAAGGCCTTGAATAGAACTCGAACTAGATGAAGTGAGGTGCCGTTGTCAGAGCACTCTGAATCCTAGACAGGAATAACCGTCGTTTCTGGGGATTTATTCAACAATTTCTGACATTTTACTGTAATCCCCATTCACCGACGGTAAAGTGTCCGTGTGGGCTCCCATTTGTTATAACACCAGCACTTTTGTCCGACCAGAGTCCAAAGTTTGGGGTTATATAACACATCGAGGTTACAATCTAAGAATATGTTAACTACAAATTAAAAATATTTAATTATTCAATTTTAAAATACTTTAAACGATACAGATGAAAATGCATGAAAATTATACTTTACCGATGTTTAGTTGGGAAATGCACAGCTAATCGATCCAAATTAAGGCAGCCAAACTATGAAATATTTACAAACGAACGGAGAGGGCGTCAACAATATACGAATGTGATATCGATATTGCATTCCACCAGCACACCTACAAGGCAATAATACGATACGATACACTCACGAAGACAAACGATAATAGTTATAATCGCGAGATATCGAGACATTAACGATAATGACGTCATTCAAGATGGCAACTTGCAAGAAAAACCATCAGGTCAGGAGAAAATGTCTTAGATGACAGATTTCTCAATCAACCAGTGGATTTTTTTTTCAATAACTCCGGTCCAAGGTATGCAATTACTTAAATTATTTGTATTTCCCTGAATGTATATCATTAAATTTCGCTCAAAAAACAGTTTTAAATCGCGATCTATAAAACGCTAGTTCACTATACGTTGTCTGTAGCCACGGACCCCCCAACCTCTTCAGTCTATGTATGGTGAGTGGAGCCAACGTAGTTCAGCGGAACAACCAAAATACAGAGACTGAAGCTTTTGGTCTATCTGAATCCTACATGTAGCTGTAGTGTAGCTGCCGGGGTATGGTGCTTCCTCAGGCTGGTATGCATTCAGCCGTGGATCCAAATCATCCAATTGACTCATAACAACTCCTACTAAAATGTGTCTTAGCTTCTATACACCCTGTGCCTTATCACAATGTCATTACCAAGCATCAATGAGCAAGGCATCATATTATAATAGATCCCTATAAATTGCCCAATGCAGCAGCTTAAAGGAGAATGAAACCATTGGAACAAGATAATAATAATAATAATAGGCATTTATATAGCGCCATCTATCTAGAAATATTCTATTCCGAGGCGCATTGTTATTATTATTATTACCCCAGCTTTAGCTCGAGCTGCCTCTCAGCGCTCATGCATTCAAGGAGTTAATCCTGCCGGGTACCCATTCACCTCACCTGGGTCGAGTGCAGCACAGTGTGGATAAATTTCTTGCTGAAGGAAATTACGCCATGGCTGGGATTCGAACCCACGGCCCTCTGTTTCAAAGACAGAAGACTTATCCACTGGGCCACAACGCTCCACTTACGCTCCATTACAAGATAGCTTGTGTGAAAACAGAAAAATCAAAGAAACAGATCAACGAAAGTTTGAGAAAAATCGGACAAATAATGAGAAAGTTATGAGCATTTGAATATTGCAATCACTAATGCTATGGAGATAGCAAATTGGCAATGCGACAAAGATGTGTGATGTCACTTGTGAACAACTCTCCCCATTACTTTATTATATATTTCACTTGAATTGCCTCTTTTATCACATCTATCCATAGATCATGTGTTCTTTCTACATGAGGGCATGTAATACATATTTTTTAAGAATAAATCATGGATAAAGAGTTTGTATCATTATAAGAAAAAGCAAAAAGAGACATTTTGAGGGTATTTTATAGTCCACCAAAGGGAAAGTTGTTCATCAGTGACATCACACATCCTTGTTGCATTGCCAATAGGAGGATCTCCATAGCATTAGTGATTGCAATATTCAAATGCTCATAACTTTCTCATTATTTGTCCGATTTTTCTCAAACTTTCTTTATTCTTATTCTTTGATTTTTCTGTTTCTACACAAGCCTATTTGTTCCAAAGGTTTCATTCCCCTTTAAGGTTAACATAATAGAACATCTTGTATCCAAGGAGGGGAATGTCTATTGTTATAGTAGAGGCTGTGTTCCTACAGCATACACTTTAGATTAAAGGAAGTGTTCATAAAATTAGTGCTCGTCTCTACACATGATTGGTGAAATGTTCTTGTGCTAAATGAATTAGTCCTAGATAATTCCACTGCAAGGAAATGCAGGCCTTGGCCACCAGCCATTCATAGATTTGTTTGTAAGTAACTATAACAGCTTTAGGAGTTAGGAAATCATTATGCTTTTCACACTGCATTTCCTTAACCCCATAGTATTTTTATTTTCACACTGTCTCTCTTAGCCCCATACTTTTTGCTCAGCCGGGATTGACACTTTAAACCAGGACTATCGCACAGCTCATGAATATTGATAATTTTGCCACACAGAGCGTAATTAACATGAAATTTGACTTCAGTGATTGGCTAAATTGCTTAGCCCCACTTTTCCTTAGCCTGGTTTCGTTTCACACTTAGCTCCGCAATTGTGGTGTTAGCACCACAACAAGCCGGATAACCCTGCTTTTTTGCAGGGCCAGATAGTACTATTTACCGTGCTAGTCCATTTTGCCAAAATGTAGTGTGAAATCGAAGTGGGCTTGATACTTGATGGAGTAATACCTTTAATTGGCAGCTCATACAGGAAGCTATACGGGGATGATGACTGGCTAAGCTTGACCCCGGGAAATTGGTGGGCCTAAGAGAGGAGACCCCCCCCACCTCCTCTTAGCCCCACCAATTTTCCGGGGATCAAGGAAAATATGTGCACTGTGAAAAGCATAATTATGTTTCACATATCTAAAGGGTTTTTATCTCGTCCGTTACTTTGTGCAGGATGATAAACCTATGGCAGAGCAAGCTGTCGGATCAATCAAAACCAACTACCATGGTGTCCTTTTGATGACTAATACATTCCTCCCTATCATCAGAGATGGTGGAAGGTAAGATAAGAACAATTCCTCTTGAGATTCAGTTCAGTGCTTAAGAAGTTTAAAAAAAACCTACATTGATATCCAGATATGACTTATAATGAAACAACATTCTTTCTGAGTGTGAAGTCATTGTACTGTTTTTTGGCAGAGATTTACTTTTTTATGTTTTTATAAAGATGTATTGAATTGCAATATTGCTTTTCATTTCATGGTGTTTTATCAATTGTTTGCAACATTAAAGTAGGAATAAGACTTTAGTTGCCAAGCATGTTGCATAATAGTGTAATTTTAACTCACAGACTGAAATTACATCAAACTTCCATTGATAGGCTTGTAAATTGGAATCATCCATTCTCTGTGGTTTCTACCCACTTGGTCAATAAGCAGATTGTCTTATTATTTTATTGTCTCACACCATCATGGTTAAACCCACTTGGTCTACTCTTAATTTGGTTTGATCACCATTTGTTCTAACCATTACTTGCTTTGTTACTATAATGCTATCTAATATGCAGATAATCTATTTTCCAATTTTTTGTTTCCTTTTGCTTTATACTTTGTTTCCTATTGCTTTATACTTTGCTTTTTCAAATGAAATTTTGTTCATAAACAATCAATGTAATCATATAGAATATAGGATACTACATTATGTAGATGAATTGGGTTTTAATAGCCTAATTGGAGAATAGAGAAAATGGTAAAACATGGGATAAATAGCAATGAGCACTAGCATACCTACGGGGGAAGCAGGGGGGACAGACTGCCCCCCACAACCCATGCATGGGACCTATCCCTGCCCCCCTCCCCCCGACAAGACGTTGAAGACCTTTTTTTTTATTGCTTGCCAATTTTTTTCTGCTGTGAATTTTTTTTTGCTTGTCAATTTTTTTCCTGGCACGAAATCCTTTATTTCTGGCTGAAGACCTTCTTTTTTTTTTTGGGGGGGGGGTCACATTTTATGCGGACGATTTGCCTCCCCTGTGGAAAAACCTAGGTACGCCACTGGCAATGAGACCAAGTGGTCAGTAGGCAATGTAGTTATAGCTGAAATAGGATTAGACTTTGTCAAAAGCGACAAAAAATTGTACACAAAGTGGAAGTAGACCAAGTGGTGATTTCTCCTTTCAGTTCTGACAATCAGGTTAATAGTTTTTTCCATTTTTGTTTAGGATTGTCCACCTAGCCAGCCTGGTTGCTGCCAGGACCTTCTACAACATCAGCGAAGAACTGCAACAGCGCTTTCGTGATGTTTCGACCGAGGAGGGCGTGACAGGCCTCATGAATGAATTCATTGAGTGAGTAGGCAACTTATTGCATTTTTGTTATTAGATGAATTTCAGGGTTGCCGTGTGGGTATATTACAATGGCATTCTGCTGCAGTTGTCCTTCGGGAAGTGCATTCTTTGGTTCAAAATTCAGATATAAGTCTTGACCGGGGCCTTAACAAGACGAGAATATAGGCATAATGTTTTTTCAGCTCTTCAATACACTAGTCCCCTGTCAGGACATTTAGGCTTCAAGTGTAGGCTAGGCTGCAGACCACATTCCTCAAGCTGACGGATTTGCACATCAAACTACCATAGAAGTATGTCTTCTCAATTCACACAATTCTGTTATGCACAGAACATTTTAAATAGATATTTGTATTTTCATTCTATATTTGATTTTTTTTTGCAGAGCAATGAAAGAGGGAGAGCCATGGACGAAGGGCTGGCTGGATTTTTCTTACGGAACCAGCAAACTTGGAGTGGTGGCCCTCACCAAGGTGCAGGGTGAGATGGTGAGGAAGGATCCAAGCAAGAAAGATGTTCTCATCAATTGTGTAAGTAGCTCTTGCTCTGTGAATGAAATGTGACTAAGGTAGCTTAGTCTGCAGGCACAGACCCTGATCAAAATGTTCATCTTCACATAAGACTAGCACAAACACAACTTGCTCTTGAGGGACCTTCTACACATAAAATCAGTGGTAGGGACCTTAGGCTGCATATTCAGACCACTTTCTGTCAGAGTCAAAGGGTTTGCACTGCTACCTTAAAGGCACCTTATCAAACGTTTGTTCAACACCTCTTAGCAGGTATCAGAATCCTGCTACGATTCTGAAGTCGGGTTTAATTTAGACTATGGTCTAACTCTGTGCTAAAATTATGGGAAGTCAAAAGTGTCATGATTTTTATTAAGTTGTATGTTTCTTATGTTTACTGTGCTCTTTCCTGATTCATTGATTGTGAAGTAAATCATCTATTTATACTTCCTTGACAATTATAAATGATTTGAGAGCCAAATGAGCTGAAATATTATATCTCCACTGTTAGTGATTTATGTAATAACTGTATGTTTATGGTCATTTGTCCTGGATAATTACTAGATATTTTTTCCCCTGTTCTGCGGAATGTTTTATGACCGTTGTCAATATCATCTGAACATAATATTTTTCCTTTGTGCCTTCTTCTTTTGACAGTGTTGTCCTGGCTACGTTGTGACAAACATGACAGCTCACCACACCGGTGATGATGCCAATAGTAGGATCACCCCAGACCAGGGGGCAGACACACCTGTCTACCTGTCCCTCCTCCCGGCCGGGACCGCAGACATCCAGGGTAGGTTTGTTTCCAAGAGAACGGTCAAGAATTTCTTTGAGGATGACATCAGACCAGTCACATTCAACTAATCCGTTATTGTTGCCTCCTTATTCTACTAGGTCTTTCTCAAAAATGTGTTTTTATATCCATTAGATAGACAACTTCGATAGTGTTATACGTGCAAAGACATTTGAGCAGCATATGTTGTAAGTCCAATTGTGTTACTTTGTGAATTTTGAATAGTCTGTTTGGTATATATAGCTTGAAATTGACAACTTTTTTGTGACCAAAGTTATTAATTTCCATACAGTTGCAACTCAATTTTCAATAGTAATTTAGAACAAGTTTTGTATAGACCAAAGCGCTCAAAAATTTGAATTTTGGGCATATTTTTGTGTATGCCCTCTATTGTTGGAAAGTAATATGGCAAGAAAATTTTCATTTTTCAAGCTCTATTTGTAATAAAGAAAAAATAATTTAAAGAATCAAATATACTTAAGAGCCAAGTTATAATATGAAAAGCTGTAGTGGAAACTGACAGTGTACAAAAATGAAGCATTTGTCCAAAAGAAAAAGAGAAAATAATCCAAACATTGTCAACCTTATTTTGCCACACATAGAGATGTAACTGAGAACAAGGTTATATCATAACCTCGTTCATTGAATGAGTGGATTCACACATGTTTCCCAATGTTGGTTTTAGAATGATCATAATTATTGCCACTCAAAAATTGGCATAGTTGTGTTTTCAGGTGTGCCCCTGGAGGTGGTCCCTGAAGTCTGGGTTTTCAAACTCTGTGGAAGAGAATTCTGCTGCAAATATTTACTTTTTACAGTTTAATGAGTTTTTGTAAACTGTGATAGGCTATATTGAAGTTTGTAGACTCGGGAATTTTAGAAATTTGCTTGCCTTGCCTTTACAGAAAGGAAAAAAAGTATTGTTACTGTCGTGTGTTATTTTTTAGGTATCCATGCAATTAATATATTATACTACACCATATTTTATCTCATTATCCTAATATCCTCACTGAGAATTTAGATTTTAGTACATTGAAATATGCCCAATACGTACATATTTTTATGTTTTGTTACCAGTTCATTAGCTCAATATTTTTGGTGTAATCATGGAATGTCTTAATAATTGATGAAATGCAATATCTTATCATAGCTGAAATACAGAGCTACTAATAGAGAGTTTGGCTGACCCGGTTTCAGTGGATTACCAACATGGTGCATAATGATTAGCTGGGCAAGCCCAATTCAAAAGAAATTGCGCCATGTTGGTAACCCATTGAAGCTGGGTTGGCCGAACTCTTTCTATCAATGGCTCTGCTGAAATAACTATTATAGCGCCCTCTCTTGACCAGATAATAGTAAATAAGGGAAGAAGAAAACAATTTAGATATCTAGTTCAATTGAAGTTGTCTGAAAGTTTCACTTTTTTTTCAATAGAAGATAATTGCTTTTAAAAGTATATTTCCTTTTTATGGGGACAAATTACATAACCAATTTTAATATACTTTGAGTGATGAGCAAGATTAGGTCAATATAATCATTGAGTGTGATAGAACAATGAATACTGAGAACTGAGATCAGGGGACCGTTTCATCAACATTTTTGTCTGACAAGTTGTCAGATCTGACATCTTTCCTTGATTCTGATTGGCCGAGAGGCACTGTTACTATAGTAACTGTAGGATAAAACGGGACTTGTCGGATAAAACGTCCGACAAGTCCTTTCATGAAACGCTCCCCTGACAAGCAGAGTAGACATGCTGAATGCAAATTTTAAAAAAAGAGTGCCATTTTCCATTGTTCCAATAAGAACACATTTTGACCGGTACCTCTGGGACTGCTGAAAGCACCCATTAGCCACTGGAAAGGTGCTTTTGTTGTTAGGCAAACAAAAACATTTTTTAAAAAGGTGGTCACATGATGAGATCTGGCCAATCAAATGATTAGGATCGATACCACCATTTCATAATATATTATAAACCAAATCATGCTTGATTATGTTTTTGGGGAAAGCTATCTCCCATTAAGATTAAAATGTGTGCAATATACCCCATACTGCAACTCAAAATAGATGGTCTGCTTGTATTTTTGTATGCAACCTAGTTTTTACTTCATCTCTCTTAGTTGTCAATTGTAATTCTCTGATGTATTGCTAAGATAAGTTGAGGTAGTCATTCAAACTGAAGTTGTAAAATGCTGTTTGTGTAAAAGTCATGACCAAAATGATAATTTTGAGTTCTGTATAATATGGCAACAAACTTGCCATGGTAGAAATTATGTTGTGAAGTCCACTATCCAATAATTTTTTTTTACAAATGCTTTTACTCATATTCTGTGCATAGAAACTGGTAATATTTTCAGCTTAACGAAATAAGCTATAAAGTTTTAGTAAAGTGAGGTATGACCTCGGTGTTTGTCTTTTTTTACTACTCCTGTAGTTTTTTTGCAGTAAAATAATGATAATAATAATTATTATCATTTAAAGCACTTAATTAGTTTATCATAATTTATCATAATTACTATAGATTTATATTTTCTATTTTTATAAGAACTCACTATCACTTTTTTGACCTTCTAATGTTGAAAGAATGTTTTATTCCACGTTTGTTGACTGAATTTTAAAAGGGAATGTTTGCTTGGTCCAGGCCAGATGAGATGTTTCTCAACAAAAGATAAAGATGATTATGAATCTTGTGTCGGTGCACCTACAAGTTGAAAAACATGTTAAAACATGTTAAAATTCAGATTTTCATGATGCTAGATGAACATAAATAGGTATTATGTTAGGCTATCCAACGTTATTCATAACATATTTACATGGCATCCTTTTACAGTCATACTACGTTTATGAGGATTATTAATGATATCATGAAAGTGAAAACTATATGTCTGATATATCTACACCTTCTAGCCATATAAATTAGATGACGGTCTCAAACAAACATAAAGGCAATATTTGGCGTATTACATATATTAAGCTAGCAGTTTGATAAAGCTGGAATGTCTTTTTAAATATATGAACAATTAGATTGATATGTATTTTTTATATTTGTATAAAGTTTAGTTTTATATTATGAAATACAAGCAATACACTAGTAGTTTGTTACGGCGAGTGCTTGCGCCTAAGAATAAATTAGTCCACAGTACTATCAATGTGATGGATTCGTGTGTGTTTTAAACTTTAATTATTTATTCATTTATTATTATTTCTTTTTTTTTTGTGTGTGGGGGGCTATTTTGGTAACTGATTAATTTATTGGTAGATTAATTCATTGATAGATTGATTTTTCAATTGCATATTGATTGCTAGACGATTTGATTTTTGTAATGATTACTGAATTGACTGATTGTTTGTTTGATTGATTGATTGATGGATGGACAAATTTATGGATTGACTGATGATTGATTGTAATTTTTATTGATCGACTAATAACATGATTGACTCATTGACTGATCGATTGACTGATTGATTGATTGATTGACTGACTAATTGGTTGATTGATTGATGGATGGTTGCTTGGGTTATAGTTGTTTGATTGTTGATTGATGAACTGATTGACTGATAACCTAATGGATGGTTGCTTTATTATTATTATTCATTTATATATATATTCATATTGTTATTATCATTTATTATATATATATATATATATATTTATATATTTTTTTTTTTGGGGGGGTCTCCTGAACATCAATTGATTGTCAGTTAATTAGCAGATTGATTGGATTTTTGAATCGCTGAATGTGTTTATTAATTGATCGAATCTGGCGACTGATTGAATGGCTGACACTACCATCCTTAAGTGGTGTCAAATGGTAGTGAACGAGTGTAATACTCCAGGTGTAACTCTTCTGGATTCCCAGCGTAACGCAGTCGTTTCGAAGTCGTAGTTTTGCTGGAGAACGAGACTGCGATGGGAGGATTTGTAAATTGATTGGCTATTTGATTCGTGTACACCGTGACTGTTAAGAATAAAACCGTAAAACTGATTACTGGCAGCTGGGACTCATAAACAGTATGAATTGTAAAATTACGATGGGCTGTAAAATGCACCCAAAAAATCTATAACACCCTCCCCACCATCTTAACATTCATTTAACCTGAAAATTGCCGTTAATTTACATATACGAAAACAAGATAGTTCGTTGAAATTTCTTTTTACAAATATTATTACTTTGTTTTACATGTATTTAGCTTGTAATTCTACATTATAGGCCTATCGTTTGGTTTGTTGAAGTACGACATCGTCTGTTTAAAAAATACTATTTTTATTTGTAAAATTACTAGTATTTTTAACAGTGCAGGATAATTGTTTGGCCGATGGACGGAAGGGTTGAACAGGATCACAATATTGAAAAGCTTAATTATTACTATGATGCATTCATTGCATTGCATATATGATGATTTGCCAATTTATGAGGAATGTCGTTTATTATTTTATGGTTATGAATGGAAATATCTGTTTTAGAGGGCTTAGATCAGAAATTGACACTTTTTGATCAAAATGACAAGGAGTTCACAAATATTAAAAAAATATATATATTTTGGGGGCCACGAATGCTCACTTTTTTCCGACTTCATGTGTGTTTACCCTAATCAGGTGTTTCGAGGGATTTGGGGACAGTTAAGGTTCAATTTTGAAAATTCACAAATGACAAGAGTTTTTATTAAAATATCACATAAATGACTGTTCTTCATTTAAAGACTATGATTCCAATTCCTACTTTCTCATTTAGAATGGTTGCTACCCGCCCACATCCCATTTGGAACTTAGATAGGTCTTGGATATGAGCAGTCTATATAACATTGAAAAATGACAATATTTGTTACAGTTACGCTGCAGTACGCTACTTGTTAAACTTTTGTTTTGTTTTTTTGTTAAGAAAATCGTCATTGTTCAATGAAAAGTTTCAAAAAGGATTTGACAAGGGACTTTGTTGTTAAAGAGTTATGTATGATCAAAAGTCGTGCTTATAGAACCTCGATCGTAAAAGGGAGAAAAATAAAACTGAACATGCGACGGGCTGCTTTTGTTTCAAATCCATTAACTTTTCGCACGTAAACGTTGCTAACCGTCTGTTTGTGTTAGCCCTTCACGGCGCGCGAAGGGGGCGGGGAAAACAATTGTAAGATTATTCTTCAAAGGGGGCATGTTTACTTTAAGTCTAGCGTGTGGTCCCGTCAGATTTATGAAAAGGAAAGGAAATGAACGTTTATTTCTTTTATTAAGATTATGTCGTTCTGTGCAAAGTTTTCAACAAGCACCTTATATTGATTGCACTGGTGGCAACAAGTGCGTATCGAAAACACCTTTGTAAAAATCTCAATAATCAATGAATGAAAAAAATATTACTCGGTGATGGCGCTACAAGGGGGGAAGGGTGTGCAAAAGATGATTAGTCATTATGATTTACAAAAAAAAAATAGGGGAAAAGAAATAAGAGCAAGGAAGAAATTAAAGGGGAATGAAACCTTTGGAACAAGTAGGCTTATGTCGAAACTGAAAAATCAAAGAATAACAGCAAAGAAAGTTTGAGAAAAATCGGAAAAATAATGAGAAAGTTATGAGAATTTGAATATTGCAATCACTAATGCTTTGGATATCCTCCAATTGGCAATGCAACAAGGATGTGTGATGTCACATGTGAACAACTTTCACGTTGATGGACTATAAAATACCCTCAAAATTTCTCTATTTGCTTTTTCTTATGGAGATACAAACTCTTTATCCATGATGCATTCTTTAAAAATCTGTATTAGATGCCCTCCAAGAACACATGATCTTCTGATAGATGTGATAAAAGAGGCAATTAAAGTGAATTATACTAAAGTAATGGGGAGAGTTGTTCACAAGTGACATCATATCTTTGTCGCATTGCCAATTTGAGGGTTTCCATAGCATTAGTGATTGCAGTATTCGAATGCTTATATCTTTCTCATTATTTGTCCGATTTTCTCAAATTTTCGTTGATCCGGTTCTTTGATTTTTCTGTTTTTCACACATTCAATCTATCTTGTCCCATAGGTTTCATTCTCCTTTAAATATAGAAGCGTTACCGATGTTAATCTAGAAGAAAACGACGTCATCGAGCAATAATAATTCCCTGGTTTGCCAAAAGTTACATCAAATAATTGTAATGAACATGTTTCGTTAGTACTGAACACTGAACACAGTGATTTGTGAATCAAAGTAAGAAGCTCTGATCGCAGGAAGTTTTTTGGCAAAAGAAAAAAAATACATTCAACACAAATTATGTTGACCAAACCACGAATGAAAATAAGCATAGTCATTTTACAAAAGAAACATCTTAGAAACACTTTTCGGAAACATCTTATTCCCAATTTATGTAAAAACTCAATTAATAAATTTCATGGAAACCAGATGAGTTTCCACCATAAATAGATGGAATTAATGTAAGAATAGAATGTAATGATAACTAAAAATCGACAATGCGTCTTTGGTGAGAATTTTCTTCAGAAAAAAAGCTTGTTTGATTTGCTATAATTACGTAAAGCCAATTGAACAAAATAAAGAATTAAAATATTGAGAAAACTCTTAAAGCCACAACAAAAAAGTTAATTTGTGATAGAATGAACCAACTAAAAAAGGTAATTTCGTGCCTCATCGTTCTCTATCGTAAGGAACTGACGAATAAAAATCTCGCCAAATGTTACCGAAGTCACCATGAGCAAGTCCGAATCGCAACATAAAGCAAAAAAAGACGAAATTAAACAATGCTGACTGTTTACAGAACGTGCTAATATTGACAAGGAAGGTATCAGGATTATAGGTATGCACCAAGTAAATTTATTCTTGCGATACCACAATCTGGAATTGTTTTTTGAGGAATGGGAGAGACAAAGCTCGCGTGGATGAAGCAATTAGCACGAGCGTGTAACAGGTGGGTGGTTAGTCGCGTGTCGGATAGGACGTAAAGCCAGTGCTGGGAAGTGAAGAAAATATGAGGGAAAAATAAGGGGAGGGATCAAGGGCGGGCATATAGGCGGCGGAAGCAGGTCCCCCCTAACATTGAGGAGGGGGGACGGCCCCCCTAATTTTTTTGTTGATTGCCTTTTTTTTACTTGTCAATTTTTTTTACCTGTGTCGATCACAAAATTTCAGGTGGACCCCCCTAAATTTTTGGCTTCCGCCGCCAATGAGGGTGGGGTGAGGAGAAAGAGTGATGTATGTGAGCCGTTTATCTATCAAAAAATATTATCATCATTATCTATACTCTTGTTGTTTTATTTAATTTTGCTGGGGTTGGATGAGATGGGAGGGGGTTAAAACCCTACACAAGACCCAACCGCGTCACCTCAAATAAAGAAAAACAATATTCAGGAGAAATGCGATTCGGCATCAGTATGCTCACACTCGACTCATTGGTCGAGTAAATATAATAAGAAAGAAAAGAAATGGAAAATATGAGACAAGACATGAGGATACAGGGATGCAGAGAGAGAGGAAAAAAATGAAGACTTGGGGTTTTGAAGAAGAAGAAGAAAAGGAAGAAGAAGAACAAGAAAAGGGAAAAGGAGGAGAAGACAGAGGAGAAAAAGAAGAAGATGATGATAAAAAAGAGACGAAGATGAAAAATTAAGACACTAATAGTAAGAGAAGAAAATAAAAAAGAAGAATAGAAATGAGAATATCAGAATATCTACTTTAATAACATGATTCATAAGGAGGATGAGTTGGATATTTTCGACGACTCCCCAACTTTGAACTATTTAAAAGAAGAAGAAAAAAAATGTCTCCGTTGGAAGACGCGTGTGTTTACGTGTGTTTGGATGCAATGAAAAGCAGGGAAGGATTAAAAAGAAAAGTTAGAATAGGCGCTAAAAGGGTGTCTCTTACTTATCTTTACAAATACCAGAACTACTTCAATATCTAAAGGGTACTCCAGTTGAAGCATTTAAGTGGCAATCGTTTAAATAAAAATGACCACTTTCAAACGCCAATGGCCACGCGAGTCAAGTGTTTAAGCTCTGTCAATCCACTTGTTGGGCAAACAACAAAAGTGAGAGTATTTTCCGATCAAATATACTAATGTAGACCAACCTCTTGGCTTTACATCCAAGAATTCCCTTAATTACACATTGTATCAATATAATGTGGAAGGCGTTTATTGGAGGAAGGGGTGCTTGGTGATATTCTGACGTCCAGGAACTTTTGTATTGATCTTTTGAAAGTTATTTTGCAGTCCCTAAAAAGTAAGGTTTATATTTCATTCTTAACAAAATGTGGTTTTAATTTTTTCACACCATTATTGTAATGTTATGTGACTGTTGGATTCTATGAATGGGAACGTTGAATTTGTTTACCACAAGAAGAAACACCACCAAAATATTGCCTGAAAGCTAGACTATAATTTGGTTGAAAGGGCGTGGCCAAAAGTGTTCTTTTTCATTCAGAGACTTTAAAAAGCGAAAGTTAGTATCAAATTTTAAAATGACTAAAAGTTTGTGATCTCAAAAAAGACAACTTTGTTTTATGGACATAAATCGTATTTACGTCCCTTTTCGTCTATGCTTAACAATTATTGGGGTTCATTTAAGTTGCTATAAATACCGGGAGCCTTCAATCTTATCAACTTGTCGATCGGATGTGTTCCATTTTCATTACTGTGGACCCCTTTAGTATTGAGGGAAAATAAAGGATTCTGAAGAAAAAATCAAATTGCCTGGAATTCAGTCTTCTTGTTTTTCACAACTGTAGCTACTGTTCGTCATAACTTAAACCATTGACAATCCGAAGAGAGAAAGCAACCTAGTATTCAAATTTCTCTTCAATTTCATCACCAATGATGCTTGCCATTTCTTGAGATATTTTAGTCGGTGTTGTGTTTTGAGAATTCGTTTGCGAAACGCCTTTTCAGTTGTTTTATATCGGTGACTCTGATTAAAAAAACAAACCTTCAAATAAAATGACACTGTGAATGAAAATATATATCAAATAAACATTTTAGCTGATACCATGCAAGAACAAATCATCGAAAATACTTTCAGCTCTTTGACAATGGATACAATATCATCCGGCGATAGCAATGATAGCAGCTTCGCATCACCATCGACATCGCCACCTACATACGCCGAGCTCACACCCGCGGTCAATTACGGTTTCGACCACTGCAATATCAGTTACGATCACGGCAACATAACTACCAACAATAACAGCAAAATAGGTTACGAAGACGGCAACGGTCATCATCAATATGATCACGTTCCACTGAGCACCGCGCACCTCCTCGACATCCTATCGACGGCGGACGTCGGCGATGACGGAGATTTCAGAACTGACAACGGCGAGGAGCTCGACGAGGGCAGCGAACTGGCGGCATATCTCTTCCAGAACTCGGAATGGGTAACGAATAACCAGACTTTAAATATTCCAAATAATCAAACTAATCATCAGTATTTTCCGACATTGAGTGACACACCACAATTTCAGAGTTGTTGCCAGAATGGTCCGTCAGGCTATTCGTCGTTCAGTAACGGCTATTCTCATTCGGACACCCAGACCTTGCCAAATGTTCCATATTTCGGACATAACGACTACCAACATCCACAAGGTGAGTTCTAAATTGATTAAATATGTCTATCATTAAAAAGAAAGGGAGTCCATCCTGCTGTATTGAATTTCAAGTCAGATTTTACAGAAAAATACATGTATAAAAATCGGACTTGGTTCTGGTCGCATCAATTCTTTTAAGAGGGATCATCCATAAGTTTTTTTTGAGAGGGTAATAGGTTAATCTTCTATGTTAACTAAACCTTTGAATAGAAATGCATGTCCAAGTCTCTTATCTTTGACAAAAAGACATTCGACAACAACTTATAGGTGGGCTCTTAATTATGCCTCTCATTACAATAAAGGGGGCGGCGGGGATGTCGACCCTGCCGTGGATTTTTTTCAAGAGAGATTTTATAGAATTACACAATATTTTAAAGTGATATATTCTCTAAAACATCCAGGTCGGTTTCACAGATGGGGGGGGGGGCTGTGATTGTGTGTTATGTCTAATGAAGAATATATGTATAACTGAGAAAAAAGGAATAAGCATAACGGCGTCTTGCCTCCCATCAAAATATTATCTTGGCAACGCACTTCAATATTTTTCCTTTGTTAGGGGAACCATCCCTCAATCCTTGAATCTTTTATAAAGATCTTAACGTTCAAACAGAAACATAAGGTTAATTGCTGATACACTATTGAACATGAATGGCCAGCAATTTTTCATCTTATGTCACGTTTACGTCAACAAAAATCTGGTCCCTACAACGATAATAAGTTGAGATTTTCAACACGTTTCTTATTTATTCTTTCGTCATTTTTATGTCTAGCAATCTTGTGAAAGTATATATTAGTCCGGAATTTCATGTATTCTTTATTTTGCAGTATCCACCCAAACGAACGGAACGTATCCAAATCAGGCTCAGTCGAACAGCGAGCACCGTCCACCTTTTCAAACACACATACTGCCGAGAACCAGAGCAAAGACAACCACGAAACCTCGACGTCGTGTCGTCACCGTCGCTCAGCGGAAAGCCGCCAACGTCCGAGAAAGACGGCGGATGTTTGGTCTTAACGACGCCTTTGATAAGCTTCGTAAAGAGGTGAGGTTATAAAGTTTCTCTTGTTGCCTTAGTATGCTGCAGCAGAGAATGAAAATTATATTGATGATTTGATGGTTGGGAAGCAGACTTAAAATTTTCACCTCAAAATTATTTGCAAAAAAAGAAAAAAAATCCTTGTAGGATCGGGGTCATCTTTTGCTATGGATTTTCTCAAAACTCATACATTAAAGAGCAAAATTAGTTGTAAATATTTACGCTTGGTGAAATTTCATTAAAATTAATGTATGTAATAGTGATCACATTGTTCTAGTAATTGCTGCCTTTTTCCGGACAAAAAACCCCAAAACAACCCTCCGGACAATACAACAACCGGGTATACTTTTCATTGAACGTATACCTTATTGACTGCATCACCAAATGTTTTCTTATTGTCTTTTTTAATGTAGGCCCTGGTTAATGTAAATGTATTGAGAATGATATTTGATGATGAATTCAATTCATTTAAATCATTTCTTTACCACCAATTCCAGGTGCCGAAGTTCAAGCACGAGAAGCGACTATCTCGAATCGAGACTCTACGACTAGCTATTCTCTACATCGGGTTCCTAAACGACATCGTCACACGAAAGAGCGTCAACCATGAAAGTGAAGTTGACAATGCCAGTGGTTAATCTGTGGTGATTAGGAAGGGGGGGGGGGTATCAAGATACAATTTACAATAAAAACGTCAACTTTGTTTGCGGAAGCAAAATGAACATTTTTTTAACGATGATAGAAAAAAAAACAGCGAGGTTTAACCTTAAAACAGTTTGTGAATCCACCCTTCATCATGTGTAGGTCAAGGGATCAACGAATTACCAAGGGGAGTGGTCACCTTAAAACTGTGTGGGTGTGTGCCTTTTTTGCTTTAAGTCCCCTTGAATATGAACTGAAGTCATCGGTCCCCTGGATTCTTACCTATCAGTTTCATGTATTGTAATTATTGGTCCTTCTGTTATTGCATTCAGTATTGTCAGGATTTTGATTGTGAATTTTTACATAGATTACGCTTTTGCTCACTGCTTGTGTCTTTAAAATATGTTTCAGTATTAAAGCATGGACGATAAATTATTAAAAAAAGAAAAAAATTATTGCATTTAGCTTTGAACTGATTGATGAGAGTATTAACGAAAAAAGTGAGTCGTGTGGGAGGAGTATGCATGTGAGAGCATATGCAGCGTTTCCTATTTTAATAAAACAAAAATATTCCCCCCCCCAAAAAAAAAACCCGAACATTTGCTGTCTGACATGTTTTCTGACCAATTTTATTGGCACTTTACTATGGTACCACTGGACAAGACGTCAGATAAGCCCTTTCATGAAACGCTATATCGTAAGAGAGAAATAGAGAGGGAGTGAAGAAAGAAAAGAGAAAAGGGGGCAAGCAAGTTAAGAGGAGTGTCAATATTTTATAATTTGAGAAGGGGGTAAAACTTTGGTAAATTCCAATTAATGGTTCGTCTATTTTCTAGATGAGATAAGTTGCAAAGCTCTAAAACTATCAAGGCTTGAGCACTTCATCAAGTGATGCCAACAAGGAGAAAATATGGGTCGGAGATACAAAGACTTTGAATATATCGTGAAAATTGCCGAATATTAAGTGTTTATTTTATCTTTCTCTATGTCCCACTTTCTGTCTTTAATTCAGTTGTCTTCCTTCTCCTTCTTACCACTACAGTCGTCTTAGAAAATCTCACCACACTCTCACTGTCCGTCTCTCTCCCTCCCCTTCCCCCTTTTCATATATTGCTCACCGCTCATCCTCCAGTCTCTCAAAGGCAACTTTGTCATAATCTATTTGCTGTCGACTCTCTCTATTCTCTTATTTCTTAATAGAAACTCCCAATGAATTATTAAAATTATTCATTTTATTCATTATAAAATCAAGAGATCAACAGGCATACATAAAATCTTGTTGAAGTTTGAAACTGATTAAAAAGAATCAGTATACTGTATATACGAGTACTGTGTAGCTAATCAAAATGCGTAGTTATATATATATTAATTTTACAATAAAACAAATTGTGTACATCTATAACAAAATAGCCTATCATGTTAATCCAATATATTCATCTAAAATCTACAATAAAAGTTTTGATAACCTTATCAACATGCAAGTTTATCAAATATAATAATTGACCAGCAACATAAGGCATATTCATGAAATTACTATGAATGATACATGAATTCTAGTATTTGATTAATTAATCTCAATGATTAGTTCTTTAAAATATTGAAAAAAAATCCTTCTTTTTCATT